>NC_065591.1:105727274-106045941 GCF_024542745.1 Macaca thibetana thibetana | reverse complement strand
TGGCACACAATAGCCAAAAAGGGAAAAGTGCAGACAGATACTGTTAATTTTGCAGGACATTCAGAAGCAAATCAAGATATAAAAAAGTTCCCAGCACATACACAGACACCAAGAACAAGGGCAGGGCAGGTTGCGCTCATGGAGTTGGTCTTAGCAATGGCAGAATGTACGCACAGCCTGGTTACACCTGATTCAGGGTTCCTTGCGTTTGTTTCATGTGCGTGCATGTGTGTGTGTGTGTTGCACACGCACGTGCACAATACAGGAAGGACCAAGGGCAGAGGTTGTTTTGCTTTCCTAGGGTCAGAGGAATACACAATAAATCGAGCCCAGGAGCTCCACGCCAGACCCAGAACCAGCCAGGGAGTAGAACGAGGACACACCCACTGCCCCAACCTGGGCTTCAACCGAGAGGGTGCAACCACCAACATTTACCCTTCCAGCACCTGCACCACGGCCTTCTCCACTGGACCACGGGTAGAAATCAGGTGATTGTGATTTCACGGTGTTCAGAGGAAAGGATTTCATCATTCCCGGTGGACCAAAGGAACACATCTGATTTTTCAGAAATTGACTCTCTTTTCCCTATTCAAACTCTCATTACCAATTCATGCCCAACCCCTGCCTGCCCCCGCCCAATACCACCCACCTTCACATCTTTCTGAAAGGCTAAAACCTAATCTGTGTTAGGGCTTGGTAAATTCTGTTGCTAGAACTCTCTTTTAGCTAACTCAATATAGTTTCTCAGCATCCATGTCATCACAGGTACCTTTGAAAATAATGGAATAATGAAAAGTCAATTCCAGAATAAAGGGGAAGAAAAGAAAAGGGTTAAAAAGATAAAGGAGCAAAGAATGTAGCTACCAATTTCCTTTCCAGTCCTTCAGAGAGGGAGACGGAAATCACAGAAAGTGAGAGTGGGCTACTAGGTGGAGGGCGAGAGGCTGGATTTAGAAGCAGCCGGGTACACTTCTGTACTGTAAAGTTTAATATGCAGGAGGGATGACAGAGAAATAAAAGAGACACGTCCCCTTTAAAAGGAAATATAATTTACAGTGTGCAGCCAGGCGGCCCATAGTTTCAATCTCGTTTACTATAGAGAAAACTCTGCTAGCTGTTCTCTATCCCACAAATCCGATTTAATCAGACAAGCCAGCCAGCGTGGCTTGGAGTAAAAACGGATAATTAGTAAACAGAGAGCTACTCCAGTGCTTCATTGGCATTCGAGTTGGGCTACTGTGTCGCATTTAAAATGCAGTCTGATGAAGTTTACAAAATCAAACCATTTGTTACTCCTATTGAAGAGGCTTCAGGCCACTTGCAATTAAATTGGAATTAGTGCTCAGAATGAGACACAGCAAATTCATACTAAAAAGGGATCTGACTTTGAGACATTTGACTTCACTTCAACAGTTTTCTGTGTGAGTGTGTGGGTGGGTGTTACTGAAAGACTCCTCACTCACCCCAACTCTGCAGGGCTCCCCGACTCCCCACAACCTGCTACTCTCTGGGCTGGCTGTGGGGGATGGGGCACCAGGGAAGGGGAGGGACAGCTGACACCAGGGCGCCCGCCAGGCCCTGCATTCACACCAGGAAGATACTGTACTAGGGAAAACGTGTCCACAAAGGACCATATGGCTACCTTCTGCATTGAGCCCTTGGACAAGAGGGTGGAAGGGGGCGGGGGAAGCTGCCAGAAGGCACACTTCTAGGGGGCACGGCCCCGCCCACCTCAGACAGCAGGCTGGCGGCCTGGGGAGAGTGGGGGCACCTTTTCCCCTTGGCTGGGCTCCTGTGACGCCCTGCACAGGGACAGCTTCACTCACGACGTCCTATGTATGCAGCAGCACGCTCCCAGCCCTGTGCACTGCCCCTCTAGGCAGAAAAGGGGAGTAAGCTCAGGTCTAGGCACGGCTTCTTAATCTGGAGTCCACGGAACCCCTAAGCCGTCCAGGGACAGAATTCAGGTTGGTGAACCGAGAGGGGAAAAAGTGACATCTTTATTTTCACCAACCTCCAACTGAAATTCAGTAGCTCCTTCTATCAGGAATATAAGCAACTGGCCAGTCATATGGGCAGTACTGGTAACTACTTGGTCACCGGTAGACATGATGGGTATTTTCACACCGCACTAGAAATGTTGTAGTCATCTCAAAATATCATCTACGGAAGCCACTCCTGCAAAAATATGGTAGTTACTCAACCACGGCCTGATCTGATTGGTTAACGGGATAACAAAGAATCACACATATGACTATATTACAAATGGTCTTTAAAAAATATTTTGACACCTGTATTTCAAGTTTCCATGACAATCCTATGTATTTTACTTTCTGCATTTACAGACCTGATTCTGAGGAAGGGTTCTGAGGTTTCGCCAGACTGCCCAGGGAGTCCACGGCACAAAAAAAGTTAAGAATCCCTGTCTAGGCACCAGGGAAGGAATGGGGAGTTGGTGTTTAATGGGTACGGAGTTTCTGTTTTATGGGATTATATGAGTTCTGGAGATAGAGTGTGTTGATGGTTGCATGACAATGTGAATGTATTTAATGCCACTGAATCGTCCTCTTAAAATGGTTAAAAAGGCCAATTTACATTACATATAATTTACCAAAATTAAAAACCAATCCTGGTCTGAAACTACATGTACCCTTCTGCCGCCCAAAAGTATCTAGTCCAAACTGAGATTTATTCCCTCAAACTTCTCCATCTGCAATGGAGAGCCAAACTAAATGCTTGGCCTCCCAGGAAGCAGGGAGCATGGGGCCTTGCAAAGGACACTACAGGAAGCCCAGCCTCAGTCTTCAGCTGTGACACCCACAAGACTTAGAGACTTGCTTTAAGTTCAAGGTTTGCTGTCTTCCCCACCTGTCAGAATGAAAGCTGCATGAGAGCCGCGACCTCACTCCTCTTACACAGCACTGTATCTCTTGGTTCTGACAGGTATTCAATGAATATTTATCGGATGGAGGGAAGGACGAATAGATGGATAAAGGATTGCACAAATTTATTTGATTTCTCTGGACTTCAACTCATCTGTAACATGAGGGGGACAGGCTTTGTGATCCTGTGAAGCTCCTATTGTTCTAAGGGGCTCCTCCAACATGACATCCTCCCGTCTGCTGACCACACCTTCCCCCAACACATGGGGCCCAGGAGGTGGAGGGTGGGGGTGCGCACGGTGCACACAGGTGGGGGACACGTGATGTGCAATACTGGAGGTGACGGGCCACTGTCCTCCTGGGCCCCAGGAGTTTCCTGCAGGCCTCAGGGACAGCGCTGCCCCAGCTGCTGCACAAAGCAGTATCCACCTTGCTGCAGTCCTGCTGGAGTCCACTGGGCTCACCAGGACACCTTCCCTGCCACAACAGGCTGGTGGTGATGGTGGTGGACAGGGGACAGTAAATTCATAGGCTTATGGAACAGGCAAGCAATGAGAGGGAGTCCGTAGGCCTGAGGGAGAGGCTTTTATGCAACGTCAGGTGGCATGCAAAGGCTTTTAAAACCTGGAAGAAAGATACTGTCCTTCTTGCTATTTGGGGAGGGAGAGACAGGAATCTGATTATGGTCGAGAAAAAAATAAAATAAAAGACCACATTGCCCATTAGCACTTCCCATTACCCCCACGTCTGGAACTACCCTCCTTTCAAGTAGGCTGCTCTCCTGATTCTATAAATCAGTTTCAAGAAAGGAAGATGAGTGTCTGGCAGGCATCCGGCTGGACACCAAGGTCATGTTAGGTGGCGTGCATGCTCCTCAGTGGCAGCGTGGTCCTCCCCCAACACCCGCACATGTTCAGATGCGCCAACCCTGGATACTCTGAAGGAGGGTCTGGAGAGAAACCCCAGCCTCAGATGCCGACACTAAAAGGAAATGGGAAGTGGAACGTCACTTCGTGGTCTGGTGTTCTCTCTTCCCGTGTGGGTTTTGTTGCTTAGGTACCTCCCCTTTCAGCTCCTCCTCTGGAGTTTCTAGGCCGCTCCCTGACAGCTCTGGAGCTGGGGTTGATGCGGGGGCAGATGGAGGCCTTCAGGCTGACTCTCTCAGGCCAACCACAGGCTGTCCAGCACCCTGGTCAGAAACAGTAGTGAGGAGAGACACCTCTGTTCTAGCTACCCAACACCAGCATCGCTTGATGCCAAATCCTTCTGCTCTTCCTTTCTTCCGTCCAATGCTCTTTATTTCTCTCTTTGGGTGATGGTGCTTTATCTCCCTTGGGGAACAGCATTAGAGTGACTTTACGTATCCCTCTCTCAATTACTCACTCACACACCTCGTATTTCTTGAGTTCCAATTCTGTATAGGAATCAAACCCGGAGGCTACGCAATGATAAGAAAATACTTCTTGGCCCCAAGAAGCTTACAGTCTGAGAAGTACAAAGCAAAGAGCCTGGGCTTTGAACTCAGACCACACCTGGGTTCAAATTCTGACTCTTCCATTTATTTACTAGCTACATAATCATATGCAAATCACTTAGTATCTCTGGGTCTTAGCTTCCTTTCTGTAGAAAGGAAGTCATAGTACCCACCATGCAAGGTTGCTGGGCAGATTAGAGATAATATATGAAAAATGTCTATCACAGTGACACATGATTAGGGGATGGAGAAAAAGTAGCTGCTTACAACAATGATGCAGTGGGTTGGGTGAAGAAGGGTGTCGGGTACAGATATTTAAATCAGTGGGCTGTGGTGTTTTAACTTAGGTACTTCTATGGTTTAAATGTGTCCCCCAAAGTTCCTGTGTTAGAAGCTTGATCTTAATACAGCAGTGTTAGGAGGCAGGGCTTCATGAGAGGTGTTTGGGTCACGGGGGCTCTGCCCTCACGCATGGATTAATGTCATTCTCGAGGGAGTGGGTTCCTTAGGAAAAAATGAATCTAGCCCCCTCTTGCGCTCTGCTCTCTCTTGCCCTCTCGCCTTCCACCATGGAGCGGTGCAGCTAGAAGGCCCTTGCCAGATGCTGGCACTCTGATCTTGGACTTAGCCTTAAAAACCGTGAACCAAATACATTTTTGTTCTGTATACATTACCCACTCTCAGGCATTCTGTTACAGCAGCACAAAACAGACTAAGACAGGTACCATGAGCTGCACTTAGGCCCCTTCTAGGAGGTGCTTATAGAGAACGCTCCATGTCTTTCATCACCAAGAAGAGCTCTCTCTACAGTGTTATATTCAAACCTCATTCCCACCGTTTAAATTCTCCCATCCAGTTACTCCCACCAAACCCATCATTTGATCTTCAAAAATCTCCCTAGCATGGCTTTCCTTTCCTTACTTCTTTCATATTCAGCCCACACTTCAAGGCCCATCGTCCAACTCCCCACTGACTTCTGGCCAATTCCTGAACTCCCCTGCCTGGGATCCTTCAATTTCACCAGCCTGCTGTACCCCTAAGCTTGGATCAGTCTAACTAGTCACCTCCTCCACTCCCAGAGCTGCCTACCCATGCCGCCTCTATCTCCCAAGTGCTCACTAACTCCTCAACCCACTGTAATCCCACTCCTGCTTCTATCACTCCACTGAGATCAAAGCTGTTTGCCTTTGATACCCAGTGACTTCCATGTCACTAAGTGCAACAGACACTTTTTAGTCTTTCTCTTAGGGGACTTCTCAGCACCATTTAAAACTGACTGCTTTTTTCTTTTTGAAACCTCCTTTAGTTTCCATGACACCACACTCTTCTGGTCTCCCTCCTATTTCTTCCAGCGACTCCTCAATCTCCACCATGGATTGGGATTGTTCTGGAGGGGTGGAATATGTTGGGGTTCCTCTGGATTCTATTCCAAGTTCTCTTCTCTTTCTATATTCTCTTGTTATATAAACTCACCCACTTCCAAGGCTTCAGTGAGCATTTATATGTTGATGACAGCTCCAAAATGGACATATGCAGTGGGTCTCTCTCTTCTGAATTCCAGATACATCTGTATACCCACATGCCTCCTAGGCACACCCTACCTTGGGACATCATGCACACCTTGCTACTATAATATGAAAACTGTTCAGTATCCTAACAACAACAATAAAAAGCTCTTTTTTTGGTATTCTTCATTTCAGTAAACAACTCCACTATCACTCAGTTGCCTAAGCAAGCAAGGTGGGCATTAGCCTAGATTCCTCTCTCACCTCTCAAAAGAGATCAACGACCAAATGTCTTCGGATTTCTAGTATCTTTTTGTGCATTTATTTATCCACCCCCTCATAGAGTGACACTGGTCCAGACTACCATATTTTTTGCCTAAATGATGGAAATATTATCCCAATCTCCCTGCCTTCAGCTTAGACCCTCCAGTTGAGTCACAACTATGTAGTCAAAGCAACTTTTCCACGACATCACCTGATGTCCCTCTCCTGATTAAGATCCTTTCATTACTTCCCTATTGTCCCCAGAAAAAGGCAAAAACTACTTAAAATGGTTTTCAGGGGCCTTTCACCATTTAATGCCCATTTACTCCTCCAAGCTCAGATCTTAGCCCTCCTCCCTACTCCCATTTTCAGTTCCATGAACTTGTCTTACTGTCTTCCTACCCTGGACGTTTACCTATGTTGACTCTCAGCCTGGCATTCTTCCCTTTCTCCCCCATTCCTTCATTGTCTTAATTTCTTCTCATCCTTCAGATGACAGCTTAGATGTCACCACCTCCAGGAAGGTTCTCCAGTACCCCATCCAAGTTGGAGGTTGCTCTCGTGTGCTCTAATAACATCCTATACCTCCAACATAACAATATTTATCCTGTATATGACTTGCTTATTTTCTTATATGTCTCCCTAGAAGGTATGAAACTCATGAAGACATGGGTTCTGATTTGCTCACCACTGTATTCCCAGAGCCTCATATACTACTAAGTACGAACGGGTGTTCAATAAATATTTACTGAATGAATTAACAAACAAATACATTAAAAATAACCTATTAATACTTCTGTGGGCTTGGGCCAGAGCTCCAAGCAAGTTATAATTTTCAGAGCCTAAGCTATTACTATCTGATTCTGACCAACCTCAACTCAAGTAAATATGCTGGTTTACTCTCCTTTCTCAAGCCACCCACCCACCCACCAGCCCCAATTCCCTATGAGTTGCAGGCTTCTGAGCTCATATATTCCCGTATCTTTTAATACGTGTGATTTTTAGGTGTACACTCATATCCACATGTGTTAGGAGCAGGGCATAGGCTTTTGCGGGTTTGGTTTCTCCTCTCAACCTGGAAGTATTCATTCATGTAGTACCCAGTGCAGTGCTACCCAGATGTCCCTTCCTGACGAGGAGTCATTCACATCAATTGAAGACACAGATCTCTGGGTGGGAGACCTGCAGAACTGCTATTACACTATGACCAAAGCTGTGAGATTGCAGCCAACAAGCACCTACAGTTTGGGATCTGAAGTCAAACCTGAAACTCCTGGGCACTGTTGGAACATGGACCTGAGGCTGTAGATGTCTCCTGGTGCACACTTCCTGTCTCTTTCTCCTCCAAGACCAGGGCAGGCTCTCAGCTCTCCCTGCACGGCCTGCTGTGAGCTGCCTTCAGGCACATAACCTCAGAGGCTGAGCCCTCTACACTCAAGCAATGGACCCCCACAAATCACACCCTTGGTGGGGTTTCGTCCTTCTTCAGATGGTGATTATATATGATATACTGTTTTGAGATCAATTTTCACAGCACATGGGGATTCTCTAGAAAAGGGATGCTAATGGAAATGCCAAAAGCCATGTCACTAGCATGCCCAGAAATCACGACCTCTGACACCCTCCTGCTAGGAAAATAAAAAGTGGGTTTCTTTTACGAGGTGAACAGGCTTTTGTCAGATGTGAGTTGCTCTCAGTCCTGGCCAAAGATCCTGGTTCTTGTGGATCTAGAGATGATCTGACAGTGGTGGATACAATGCCAGGTGTCCTCACAAGCAAATGTGACAATACAGGCAGCCCCCCAGGGATTTACCAGCTACCAGACAAAGGATCCCTCATCCTTACCACATCCATTCAGGTTTCTGCCCAGAATCACTTTGCTCGCTCCTACACTTCCTGATCCCTCTCTCTCAAAAGAACCCCTAAAAATAAGAAGGACAAGCCATAGTGTTTATTCCATCACTTTTCTGCTTCTTTCTTAACGTTTATTTTGGGGGTTGGGGGAACTGTGACTTTCAGGCTAGTCCAAGAGGCCACTGAGAATTAAACAGCATGGATGATACTTTCTGTTCATTCAGGTTAGAGTCATTGTGGGCTTGGAGTCTTCGGGCAAAAGTCATTGAAAGGAGTGGATTTGAAGAACCTTCTAAATGTCCCCATTTTAACCCAGATGGAAGTTCTGTGACGTTTTCAGCACCTCAAGGATCAGTGAGAAAGGCAAGAATGAAAGACCCTGTGATTCCAAAGACGCTTCCACCAAGCATGGTTCCACACCACCCCTCACCCAAGACTCACTTGTTTCATTAGTGTATTCTCTGCAGGCGACAGCAGAGCCAAGCTGGATGGTCACTGCATGATCACGGACACTCTGTAACATGGGTCTCCTCTTGCCACGTACCCATCCTTTATTCCTCCTTGGTTCTTCCACACTCCAAAAGCTCCTGGGCCATACATTTCACTCATCCTAGTCCCCTTTCCTTCCTCTTCCTGAGTCATTCAGTTGCCGTTGTTTTCTGAAATAGCCTTTTAAGAGAAGACTGTTGTTTCCTAGTAATACCAGCACAGTCAGAGAATGCTAAAGACTGCCTCCCTCAGAGGGGCCTGGGGAATGAAACACTCACGATAGGGCCCAGAGGACCATTCAGGATCTCGGATATGAATGGGACAGAAACAACCCCCAAGTCACCCAACTCGGACCTCTGGCAGCCTGAGTCTTGGGTCTTCTGAAGCACCTTACAATGAGTGCAAAGTCAGGATAGCACCACGGGGGAGTGGAGTGGAGAAGGGGGATGGGTGTGGAGTCCCTGCAACATTCTCTAACTCAAATGCTTCCAGGCCTAAGGTGTCTTCAGTGGTCTCCACTGTCATTTGCTTAATATGCACTTAATTTTAAGTTTTAAGACATGGCAACTTATTTAATCTCCCAACAGGCAAGATCTGGCTTGATTCTCCAATGGAGCTTATTCCCCAAAGGATAAAAGACCCCAGTGATCTGATTTAGGCAGAGCTGGATCAGCAGTTGCCCACGGTTGGTACAGAAAGACTGCCTCAGAACACGAGGACAAAGCGTTCATATTAATTAAGATCTTCATAGAAAGAAAACTCTCTCCAGGGAGTGTCTTTTTGATGATTCCTATTTACTCAGTGATATTGCTGCTTGGCTCTTCCCTACCCTCCTTCCTAAGAAGCCTGAATGGGTTCTGAAGGGAAAAGGCACTAGCACAGCCTTTGAATGGAGACTGTAGGGCATGAGGGGGAAGTGGGTGGGCTCTTCCCTTGCAATGTTGGCCACTATGCCAGAAAAACCACCACGGATCGCCGTGATGCTCACACGTATTCTACGACCTGCACAGGCCTGCACGTCTTCAACCCGGGAAACTGGGGAAGCTGTCTACCTAGAAAACTTCTATGATAGAAAGTCCTGCTTTAAAGCCACATTATCTGTGGAGTGTCCCAAGTACAGAAATAAACGACGGGCACCACCCAAAACTCTATGAAACTGCTGTGGTGCCCATCCTCACCCCCAGCTCACTCTGTCCTTATGACCGTCCCTAGAGGGAAGTCGTGGGAGGAACAGCTGATACATTCATTTACTTATATGCTACTTCATTAATGGGGACTGTGACTGCAAGGCAATGGAGAAAAATAAGAATGTTCTAGAGCTTTTCTCCGTCTATGTCTATCAAGCACCCACCAGCCCCTGTGCTAGGTGGTGTCTGGGGAGCTGCTGATACAGACTCCTGTATCAGACTGACACAGTCCCTGCCCTGGTAGAGCTTCCCATCTACTGAAGGACACATTAATCAAATGACTCCAGTACTTACACAACTCTCAGGGTTGGAGTTTAAAGCTGAGAAGGGCTCCAAGGTAAAAATCTCCCTGCACCAGCTCCTTGCCACACAAACACTCATCCACTCTTCTGTAAGCATCGGAGGCTAGAACATGACATATTTATACACACTCACAGGCATGCATCGCTCACACACTCACACGCATGCATTGCACACACACATCCCCCATCCCAACACCCACAGTGGAGGCCTGAATGGCTGCTATTCAGGGCCAGGGGCCTGGGCTATGTCATTAGAGAATAGCAGGCAAGCAGTTGCTCCTACTTCCTTGTACTGGAAGTCTGCTTCTGCCTGAGCTGATTTATTCCAAGGACCATCTGGGCCCAGAGAACAATGTGCTCTCCTATCTGAATGACCAGCCTATTAGTCATACCCTCTTAACTCGACCCCTCCGTCCACTAATCTTCACACTTTCCTTCATTCCCTTTGACGGAGGCCAAGGACTGGCTCTCTTTTCTCACCTCTCTCTAGGCTGGAGAAGTTCGTCTGGGACAAAGAGCTCTGGCCTCATGCCTGTGGGTCCAGCAGTCAAACCGGGACAGGCTACGTGAAAAGAGACCCGCAGCATTCCCCCTCATTCTCCTAGCCCCGTGGCCTGGTTTAGACATGGGGTGAGCTCACCCTGACAGTGCTCACCCCAGGCTTTCCAAGGCTTCCAGACCCCAAGCCCAACAGAATGGAGAATTCGCTCAAGGTAACTCAGGCCTAAAAGCTCCCCTGGAACTCACTCCACACCACTCTGCACGCTTCCCAGAACATCTGCAAACAGCTTATACAATGCCATCACATCCTTACTCACATTTGTCTTAAATTGTCCTCTGACTGCTTGAAAGACTTTTTTTTTAAAGCTACAGTTCCTCCAGAGCAAGAAAAAAAAGATCGACTTTTATCTGCCTCACAACCCGGGACATAGCCAGGCCCAGATATACAACTCGATTTTGCAGTAAGAATGAGTGACCTCAACACAGAAACCATAAATCTTCTGGTTGGAATAAGGAGCCTAAGATGCTTCCCATCCCACTCCCCAGCACCTCATGCAAAAGCCAGGCATCTCTGGAATGGGAAAGACCCAGCCACCCACTCAGACCCCTCATCCAGCGTCACACACTTGCTCAGGGAATTCTTTTTGACATTTTAACTTGGATGCTACAGGTTGCTCATGTCTGTGACCTGGAGTGTTTTGTTGGTTGGTTGGTTGGTTGGGGCCTTTTGTTTTGTTTTTGTACTTAACTGGAAAGGGTGATGAAAAAAGGGAACTCTGACCCATGGGGATGTAATAATCTTCAACTCTTCTTTCCCTACCCTGGTTCCCACTTGATGCCTCCCTGCTGTTGTCTCCTCCATTCTAATGAGGTGGAGACCAGTGAGTGCATCCACCACTCTGCCCCAGCCCCACTATACATACACATGCATGTACATGCATATGCATGCCAGCACATGGGTGTGCACATGTGCGCACGCACACACACACACACGGCTCTCACTTTATGCCTTGTGCCAAGACAGAATTGATGGTGATGAGCAAAAGAGACAGGAAAAAACTCAAGCAGACAATTAGCTGGGTGAGGTTTATGGCAACAGGCAACAAACTCAGTCATTTCATGTTTTGCAGAATATAAAAGCGCCGAAACATTTTAATTTTAAATTCTTATCATTGAATTTACTGCTTTTCCCTCGCAATGATTTGTGTTGCTTTTTAATTTTTACAGTCTCTACAGAAGCCAGATGCTACTGCCTAAGGACAAAATAATAAAAACCTACTGCAGTCATGAGTTACAGAACAAAAAAGAAACAAGCAGTTGACAGAAGTTAATATCTCAATTTAACAGTGCTGCTTTGCTAATGATCCTTTGATATGTGTTTATTTAGAAAGGTCTGATCTTGACCTTGAAGGCAAACTCAACCACAAAGTCTTTATGAGAAAAGAAAAAGACTTTATTTATAGATTGGCTTTATGTCAATCACTCCAGCAGCTGGTCCCAAAGTGCCAAGCCACTGGAGGAGGGTGTAGAGGGAGCGCAGCCACCCCTCCCAAATGGAGTGCTCATTCCAGGATCAGTGTGGGAGAGGGGAAGTGGAAGAGGGGTTTCAGGAAATGTAAAGCCCCAGTGGAGCAGGACCCAGGCTCCTGTGCTCCCCTTCTTTGGAAGGAATCAGAGCACTTGTATTCCCTCCAGACGACGCGACAGAACCAAGCATGACGACCCTCAGAAAAGAGACACATGTGCAAAGGGATGGTATGTGCAGCAATGGAACCAGCAAGAAGGGTTCGCCTGGGTTGGACTTCCAGGAAGGTCCGTGCAGCAGAGCAGGTCCTTCTCTGAGAACTTTCCAACAACAGCCCAGAGGATTGCCCATCCAATCCCCCTGGAAGCAAGAGGGTGGATCTGCAATCCCGTAAATCCCCACCAGTTCTGAGATTATTCTTCAGCCTGTCAGCCTCTTCTCTCCTACTCCGGGGCCAGGGCCCTGTTCACAGGAGATCCCTGGGATCTGACAGTGCCAGGAGCTGGGAGAGGAGAGCGCTCCTCACCCTGGAGAGCCCCATCTATCTGCAGGGATCCCCACACTGGGTCATACCTTGAGAATCCTCCTCTGAGAAGCCCTCTGCACCTGAGGTCCCAGGCTTCCTGCCTTCCTCACCTTCCAGGGAGCCTGAGATGCTGGCTGAAGGAGGCCGTTCTCTGCTGAGCAATGCCCTTTGCCCCAACTCTCATCCCCACTATGGTGTTCTGCCCTTAACTCATGATGCTTCATGCCCTGCCGTCTGTCCAGGTGAACTCTACTCTCACGGTCTCGGTGACCACGAGGAAGCCAGGAGGCCTCCAGCCCAGACTTCTCTTCTGGGCACAAAATCCATACACCCAGCTGCTCCCTAGATGTTCCACAGGCATCTTATATTCAGCCTGAATATCCAAACCTGAAACCCACATCTTCGCCTCTCAAACCTGCTCGGCCTCGATCTTCATCTCAGCTGTCAGCACTAACATCCTCTTGTCACTCGAGCTAGATGCCTGGACGTCACCCCGAAGGCCTCTATGTCCTCCTGCCTGACATTGGGAATGGGATACCCCAATCCAGCTCATTTTCTATCATGTAAGCACCCCTCATCAGGACAGCCACAAAAGTCTCCTAAACACAGCTCACCTCCCTCTGATCTCACCTGCACAGCACCACCAGTGCGACCTATCCAAAATGTATCTGATCTCATAACTTCCTTTTTAAAGGCTTCCAAGAACTCCTTGTCATCTGTGGATAAAATCTAGGCTCCTAAGCACAGCCTAACAAGGTTCCGTGGCCTGGGCCTGCCTATGCCTCCAGCTGCATCTGCTACGTTCTGTCTCAGCTGAGCTACTCAGAACACAGCGCCACTGTTTCTAAACACATACAGTTCCATTTCTTCTGTCCTTCTCTCCCTTCATCCTGGCTACTTTCTACTTCTTTAAAATCTTGTGGTGTCTTCCTCTCTAGAAGCCTTATCTGTCGCCTGGGTATCTGCTGAGCACCCTTCCTCTGGGCTCCCACAGTATCCTGTGTATAAATATCTCTATCGCTGCACTCAGCATTCTGCATTATAATTGCCTGTTTATGTGTCTGTCTTCCTCACAACTCTGAATTCCTTGAATCAAAAGACTGGGTTTAGTCATCTTTCTATTCCCAGCATTTAAGCACACAGTAGATATGCAATAAATGTTGAATGAATGAGTGGTGAGCTGTCTTGGTTTTTCTGAAAATAATAGGGAACGGGGGATCTTTTAGTGGCATGCCGACTCAGTGAGAATAGGGGACGAGGGGTGGTGACTTCTTATTTCCCTCCATGTCCAGTCTCCCATAAGTCAAGAGAAATGTGTGCGTGCCACAGGCTGCCTCCGGTGTGATGAGTTTAGGCTGATAGCACTGTCTTGCCAGAATGTTCCTATGGGCCCCAAACCAGCTGGGGGTGCGTTCCCCTGCCAAAGGTTACCAGTGTCCGAATGCTGGGCTTGTGCAGCAGCCCTTCCCCCTGTCCTTGTCACCTGGCCTCCTTCTGACCAAAGATAAGGGCTGGGTCAGAACCCCCTGTTGACCGGAACAGCAATTCATCAGCCTGGTAAGGGTGGGACAAGGCAGAAGATGGCCCACCAGCCAGTCTGAGCACAAGGCCAGCAGAGGCAAGACTCAGATCATGGGCAACAAATGTCCCAGTCCACCCCCCGGCTCTGCCAGGAAGTAATCAGCACCCAGAACAGGGACTGCATTTGTCCCCACCCATCCAATAGACCAAAGCTGCAGCCTTTACAGGTGCCTGTGTGTGCAAGGGAGAGGGTGCACTGGGAAGAGAGGGTGGAAGAGCTCGTATCTGTCCTCTTCACAGCTCAACAGCTCCATGGAAAGGTTCGCTCAGAGCGGTAGGGCCTGTTCTCACTCAAGATAAGCGAGAGAGGTCGTAACAAATGGAAACCACAGCTTTATCTTGGCCTTCCTTCATCAACGCTCCCACACCCCCACCCTGTGTGCTCTGTTCAAGAGCTTCCCTCCTCCAAAAGCCCTTCCATTTCTGGGCTGTCTCCCTGAGTGGTGTACTGGCCTGTGAGTCCAGGCTCCCGCCCCTGACTACTGCAGATGGGAACAGCCAACCTTTCTCAAATAGCCATCAGAGAATGCCTGAATGTTGTACCTAACTCTACCTGTAAGATTTGTAATCACAAAATAATTCAAATTAAACTTTCAAAACATAAAAAAAGACAAGAACTATAAAAAGATAAGGGCATCTATATATGTGCCCACTCACAACTGAAGCAGCTCTGGAGATGGGACAGTTATCAGTCTCTCTTAGGAACATCTATGCAACTCAGGAAGCTCTCACCAACGTCTAACCTAATGCGGCTGCTGCAGCTTTAAAGCTCTTTACCTCTTGCTGTAGGGTAAAGACAAAAGGAGTCTTTCTCTTAATTTCTCTTTTCTTCCCTAGCACACCAGGCAACTTCTCGGTAGAAGCAATATGCTGCACCAGAGAGATATCTAAATAAGCCACCATATCTTTTCCTTCCCCTTTTTTGGAAAGAGCCAATGAGATGTGAGGTCTTGGTCATCCTGGACTGGCAGGGAAGGTAATCTATCTCAGTCCTCCAGAATGAGGAGTCCACGCCTGGTCTTCAATGAGAAGAAAGAGCAGAGAAGGGAACAAGTGAATCCCTGGGCCACTCAAGAGAAGCAAGAAGGCCAACTTCTAAAACAAGTTATTTTACGGCAGGCAGCCAGTGTAGGTCCAGACTGAGTTATGTGTCCTTTGTGTTGAACAACTACTAGTTATCAGGTAAGTCATAAAGGAACATTCGTAAAATTAGATTCACCACTTGTTTTTATAGCACTCATTAAGGGACATAAAAGACAATTCTTTTCAGCGTTTTGGTGCTGAATTATAAATTCAATTAACTGGACACAGTTAACTTCATAGATCCAGAAATCCTTATATCAAAGAAGGAACTTCCACCTATAAGCAGGAAAAAAAAAAAAGGATAAGCTCCTCTCTCCACCTTCCAAATCCCTCCACCCCAATTGAGCAGTCTCTGACATCGTCACTCATGTCTGCTTTTTCCCCTTCACTTGTGCCTTCTTCTCTGCTTCAGGAAAAAAAAAAAAAAATCAAAATCAAGAAAACAAACAAACAACCAACCACAGCCTGGCCAACATGACAAAACCCCGTCTCCACTAAAAATATAAAAATTAGCCGGATGTGGTGGCGCATGCCTGTAGTCCCAGCTACTCACGAGGCTAAGGTATGAGAATCACTTGAACCGGGAGGCGGAGATTGCAGTGAGCCAAAATCGCGCCACTGCACTCCAGCCTGGGTGATAGAGCAAGACCCTGTCTCAAAAAAAAAAAAAAAAAAAAAAAAAAAAAAAAAAAAAAAAAAAAAACCACCAACCACCCTGAGACTTTAAATCCTCCAGCAAAATACAGAATCTCTCTTCAGCCTCAGTTTACTCCAGGGATAGTAATAGCCATAGTAATAGCCACAGGGCTGCTGTGAGAGTTAAATACAACATAATAATAACATAAACAATAAACCTAGCTGAGTACCTGGCAAGTATGCCATAGAAGATAATGCCATTAATATCATTTTCAAAAAACTTCACAAATAACCATCACGGTTATTAACATCATTTTCAAAAAACTTCAAGTCCTATCTCCTCTACTAACTTTTCCCAGTAATTTAATCAGCACTTATTGAACATATAATGTGTACCAGGCCCTAACTTAGGTCCCAGGGATGGAAAGATGAGTAAGGCTCTGTCCCCTTACTATGGGGGTCCAGACATGAGACTAAATACTGTGTCCTCGTTAACATATTCCTTCTCTAAATTCCTCTCCACGCACCACCCAGGCTGGCATCTGATTACACAGTGACCTTTTGCTGGTCTCTGGCTGATTTATATATGCCTATTATGTATGTCTATATATAGTGTCTCCCCAGCAGATTTATGTCAGAATAGTAGGAAAAGACAAAACAAAACACAAGCACCAGCACCAGGAAGATGTGGGTTCCAGGCCAGCTCTACAGCTTAAAGAGGCGGAGCAGCAAGTAGTTCAAGTGTGAACTCTGCAGTCATGCATGATGGATCAAATCCCACTCCACCACTACTACTGCTGTGTGACCTCAGGTAAGTTACCTAACTCCTCTGTGCCTGTTTCATCTAAAACCAGGATAACAACAATCCCTGTCTCACAGGGATTTTATGTGGATTCAAAAAGACGACGTGTTTAACATGTTTAATACTACTTAGCTTAAAGCAAATTATACCCCAGAGAAGGCGACCTATGTCTAGCCCTGGTGTTCCTCATCTGGACACAAAAATGTTCATCTTGGAAAGTTAATACGAGGACCAAATAAAATAGTCTGAGGTAAGCACGGGCACAGTGTGTGGCACCCAGTGACTTCAGTGAGAATCCAATTACGGCTGGGGTCTCCTCTCATGAGCAAGAAGCAGATCTTTCTTCACACCTTCTTCACAGTGGTGCCCCATCAGTCCAAATTAGCATTCGCTAATTTAATTTGAATGGGAATGGAGGGAATGGAAAAGAATGAGGATTTCTAAAGCTATTCTTTAGAAGGCAATTCTTTGTATTGCATTTTTTAAATGAGGAGGTGGTGGGATGGGGAAGACAAACAACAGGATACAGGACACGTGAATTTCATGCGAGTCCTGCAAATACCTATCTCTCGGCAAATGATTTTTCTGCCCGGTGTCCACCTTGGTTCAGTGAGTTGAAAGTGATGGGCAAAGCATTTCATCAAGGCCTCACGTCACCGAAAGCCTGGGTGAGAGTTAAGAGGGTCAGTGTTTCCCTGCAGCAACCAGGCCATGGTGGAGCAGCACAGTAGACTGACGTGTCCTGGCCAGTCACAGCTCTGGGGAGCCCCCTGTGGGCACACAGGGGGTCGGGGGAAAGGGGGAACAGACAGACAAGCTTCCATGGGTGGGCCACTCCTGAGCCACAGAAGGAAGAAACAAAGTTGACTGTTCAGAAGAATGTCCAGACCATCCAGTGATGAAGGGAGGGGTGCTGGCATTTTCTACCAAGCAGAAAACACAGAGCCTTCCTTTGCAGATTTTTAGAAAAGGGATCCACAGCAATTCCTCTGGCACATGTGAGCACGGACTGCCCACTCTGAGGCAGGCGATGGGGGAGGAGGGGATAAGCCAGGTGGTCCCTCAGGGACCCTTCCAGCCCAAGGAATCTAAGAGTTGTTCCCAAGTCTCGAACATCCAGGACTGAACGACAGCAATGGTATCATTACGTTCATCTTCACGTGGCATCCGAAGCAGCTTCAGGAAGCAACCTGGCAGGCTCAAAGGAGCCCTAGGAAATACAGAGAATCACAGCCCAGTGCCTGACTCCACAACCACGTAGCTGTGCGACTCTACAGCCAAGTCTTTTCACCTGTCAAGGCCCAGTTTCTTTATCTATAACAGGAGAAAATTGCAGCAGAGAATCCCCAAGTCCCTTTCTAAATCTGTATGGCTATGTTAAAGGAGAAGAATGACCTCTTCCCTTCCTGCTCTTCCAAGCAGGGTCCACATCAGACAGGAGTGGACAAGAACTCCAGGAAACTTTGAAAATGCCTGGGGGAGGGGGAGAGACACAACAAAGCCCCTTACTTTCTTTCTTTCTTTCTTTCAAAGTCACTCCCAGCTTCTTTGGGACACAAAAGTATCTGTTAAGGTAAGTTAAACCTTCTCAAGATGAATTTTCCTGCTACTTTTAATTAAAAGTTCTTTAGAATTTAAAGAACACTATTCAGAAAAGGATGAAAAAAAAATTCATTGACACTCCCCCCTCCCCCTCTCCCCTTTCCCAAGGAAAAGAAAAAGCTGTTTTGTGCACAGCTCGCCCGGTCCACACTGTACAAAAGGAGGTGGGCTGGCGGCAAGACACATGAGATGACCCTTTGACCCCGGACCGCTGACAAGTCCTCAATGGCATAAATACCAGATAATCAATCACATGCCAGGAGGGCGAGTCCCCCTGCCCTCGCCCCAGCGTTGGGGTTTATGAGAGATACACTGTAAATAGACACTGGCTTCTTAAAAGAGGCCCCCCTCAGCATTCCAGGGGCCAGCCATAATCCCGAACCGGGCCTGGCCAGATCCTTGACCATCTCGTTTTACAGCTTTCATCGCGAGCTTATAAAGCGCTCTGCCCTCCCCATCCCCTGCTGCAAGCTGGCCTTCTTGGTCTGAAATGAAGTCAAACTCCCCACTGCGAACGCAAACGGGGACTCTGGAAATCACTGCAAAGAAGGCGAGGGCAGAGGACAAGCAGGAAATGGGGCAGGTCGCCAGTAACAGCCCAATGCGGGGGAGAGGGGAAGGGAGCCAACCAGGACCTGGGGAAGTGACGGAGAATCAATAAGGATGATACTGATGACAGTGGTAACAACTGTGCTAACAGTAGTTAGTACTGGCTCAACACTTAGTAAGCACCAAACTCCACAGTAAGCACTTCATGTGTATCCTGTTATCTGTCCTCAAAAATAACTCTAGAAGGTGGGCACTATTACTGCTATGCCCATTTTACAGATAAGGAAGCTAGGTGGAGGGCTCAGAGTTCAAATAATTTGCCCAAGGCCACAATGACAGCTAATGACAGGGAGGATGAGATTTAAACCCACGGAAATGGCTCAGGTCTAGATATACCTCCACCCCACACCACCAAGTCTATGGATTTCTGCCCGGAAGGAGAAGAAGGCAGAAATCATTCTGCACTTTTAGGTCACTCACGTGGCTCATGCCTGTAATTCCAGCACTTTGGGAGGCCAAGGAGGGTGGATCAACTGAGGTCAAGAGTTTGAGACCAGCCTGGCCAAAATGGTGAAACCCCTGTCTCTACTAAAACTACAAAAATTAGCTGGGTGTGGTGATGCACATCTGTAATCCCAGCTACTGGGGAGGTTAAGGCAGAAGAATCACTTGAACCCAGGAGGCAGAGGTTGCAGGGATCTGAGATCACGCCACTGCACTTCAGCCTGGGCAACAGAGTGAGAATCCATCTTAAAAAACAAACAAACAAACAAACAAAATATATATATATCTCTCAACATATCATCTGAATAGTCAAATCTCCAAGATAGCCAGAAACTAGGCTAGTTTTAGTGGAGAAAGAGTTTGTACATCCAACCCACAAATTCTGAACCCCACTGTGGTACAAGATTCTCATCTCTGTCCTTTAACCCACCTTAGACCCCAGGAGCCCTGGCAGTGAACGCCGTGTCCGGAATGTCTCTAAGGTAATGATGGCCTTCCAAAATTTTGCTCTTGCTCTGAAGCAGTTTACCACGATCCTAAACTAGCCCTGGCAAACAGGGAAGTGGGGCGAGGAGAAGAAGACAGACGCTCTCGGTAACTAATTTTGATATGCTTTTGTTTCAGGGTCAAAGGTTAAATATGGCCACGCTAATCCGCTACTTCCAAAATTAAAGCACAAGGGAGCTTTTTCTGTAGCTTAGCAAGAGGGCTTTTTCTCATTGCTGGGGAAATGGTACTGATCCCGCCCATTGAAGGGGGATGCTCGGCTGTTTGAGACAGAGATTTATGCTAATTTGGACAGAACATCCCAGCTCCCGGCTGCAGCGTTGAAGTTATTTATTATTAAGACCAAAGTGAAAGAAATGCAAAGTGATTCTTAAAAATTTTAATAGTCCCTCTGTCCCACCCCACCGGCTTTTGAATAATGCTTCCTGAAACGTCCTACAAAGGAGAGAAGAGAGTAAATGCTTGGGAACCTGATACTCACAAACTGTACATACACACACACACACACACACACACACACACACACACACACCAGCTTTAGCTGTAAGAGAAACCATTAATGATCAACCCGCACATTTGCAGTGTTTCGCAGAGTGCAAAGTACGCCTCCTTCATCTGCTCTTCTCAGCAGGCTCACTGGGCAAGTGGCTTTTTGACTCTCTTCTACCCATGAGGAAACCAAGCTTCTAAAAGGACAAGCAATTTGCCCGAAGTCTTGCTCCTAATAAGTAGCAGCACCAGGGCTAGAAATGTCTTTGTTCCTGTGGCTGCATTCCTGAGACTGTAGCAGACATACAGATATCCTTCAGGAAGAAATACGGGGTCCCCTCAACAAACATGAGACCCACAGCAGGATGCCAGAAGGAACTCTGGTCAGAAATGCCTCTCCAGAACCCATTTTCCTGAAGCTTATCCCTGGGCTATGGTGTACTCCTGAAGTGGCAGGTGAGAGAGGGGTGAACATGCCTGGGGGCCTGAAATTGAGGATTCTCTCTCCTTGCCTCCTGCTCTGACCAACAGCTAAGTTTTCTCTTCCTTAACGCTGGCTGCGGGAATAGTCACCACCCTACGGCAGAGGAGAGCTCCCCAGGGAGGCAGTTGCCTTGCAAGAAATGATTGTCCAAGTGTCAACAACCTGCTGCTTCCCAGAGCCTCAGGGTCAGAGGCCAGGAGGGAGCACAATGGCTTTCTGGAGCTGAAGGGTCCGGGGAGAGGGGCCTCTGGGGATCTCTGGAATGTGAAGGCAGTGAATCCAGGCACCGGGGTCTCCTGTTTTTGCCCTTTTATATCCTTCCTCCCTCCTCAAATCCCAGACAACACTAACCTGAAAGACAGTAGATCAAGAAAGGAAGGGGATTAGTAACAGCCTACATACACATGCATACACAAAAAAGTTTATTTCACAAGAAAGGGCCAGCAAATCCTTCTCCGGCACACAAAATAAGTGCACCCCAAAGCAGCTTTGAGTGTCTCCTCCTCCTGCTTCCAAGCCTTCCCTGCCCACTCACCCCACCAGAGTTGGGTTATCCACCTTTTCTGCACCCATCATGCAAGCCACAAAGAGATCTCCTTAGTCTCTGCCCTCTTCTTGTCTGCTGGCTCCTGAGGGCAAGTCATCTTCGGATGCAGGCACCTGCACAAGTGGTTGCTTGTCAAACCCCACTGAATGAATGAGATTTGCAACAGAATTATACAGTTTGGGCAATCTCTTCCTTCTGAAACTTTCTACACTCTAGAGGTTATGGATCTGGAATGGTTTGCCTGTGGAATCTGTCTCATTGACCCATTCGGATGACACTGAATCAAAAACCTTAAGATAATCTCTCTTCCTAACTTCTGCCCACCACCTAACACTGACTACTTAATTACTGAATACTTAATCACTGAATGGACCAGTGTTTCCCTCATTATTTTCTCTATCATTCAAAACAATAGTGATTAACTTGCTTTTCTACCGCATTGGAGGCCGTGGTATGTGCAGGGAGAGAGCCAGGCAGGTGCAAGATAAAAGCAGCCAAGGGAAGAAAAGGGCCCAGAAAAGCTGGGATGGGAGGCTGTGCAGAGGGCACAGACGGGGGTGTATTGGCATTGCAGGGCACCCTGAAGCCAGAGCCCATGACAGGAAACCCCAGCAACAGGAAACATCACAACGACATCACCTTACATCTGAATCGTGCTTTACTGCTTGCAAAGACCCTACCCCATTCTAAGACCATTTTGGTCCTCACATCCCTTTTTGAGGTATGAAGGGCAGGTATGGTGTCCTAATTTTTCAGACAAGGAATCTGAGACTTGCAAAGGTTGAGTGACTCATCCAAGGTCCTTTAGCTGACAAGTGAAGAGCAAAAATCTGAAGCCAGACAAAAACAGATTCTTCATTCCTGCTTCTAATCAGGAAGCTCCCTTTTGTTTTTGATAAATCATACAATAAACATTTATTGAATGACTATTTGAACTAACACAGTAGAAAGGCCCAAGGCCCCCAAGTGGTTCAGTCTTCACCCTAACTCATGGAGTGGCAAGATAGCTAAGGGCAAGTGGTGTACATCTATGGTGCCGGAGACCAGAAGGGGGGTCAGCTGTGAAAAGGGTGTCATAGAGAAGACAAATGAGCTGAGAAGACTCTATTAACACCAGGCAGGCAAGGCTAGGCATGGTGGCTCATGCCTGTAATCCCAACACTTTGGGAGGCCGAAGTGGGCAGATCACCTGAGGTCAGGAGTTCAGGACAAGCCTGGCCAACATAGTGAAACCTCGTCTCTAATAAAAAATACAAAAATTAGCTGGGCATGGTGGTGCACGCCTGTAATCCCAGTACTTTGAGAGGCCAAGGCAGTAGGATCACCTGAGGTCAGGAGTTCGAGACCAGCCTGGTCAAC
The DNA here is from genome assembly GCF_024542745.1 of Macaca thibetana thibetana. Taxonomy (NCBI): domain Eukaryota; kingdom Metazoa; phylum Chordata; class Mammalia; order Primates; family Cercopithecidae; genus Macaca; species Macaca thibetana. The sequence continues at coordinate 106,023,289 of NC_065591.1, read as the reverse complement.
ACAGTGAAACACGTCTCTACTAAAAATACAAAAATTAGCCCGGTGTGGTGGCACATGCCTGTAATTCCAGCTTCTCAGGAGGCTGAGGCAGGAGAATCACTTGAACCTAGGAGACAGAGGTTGCAGTGACCTGAGATCTTGCCACTGCACTCCAGCCTGGGCAACAAAGCAAAACTCTGCCTCAATATGTGTGTGTGTACACACACACACACACGTATATATATGTGTGTATGTGTGTGTGTGTATATATATACACGCATATATATACACACATGTATATCAGGCAGACAAGACACATGAGAGTGTGGGGGTTAGTGGAAGATGCATGGAGGAGAAAAACAGCCAGGAGAGTCTGGGAAATTCTCAGTGGCTCAGTACACGCATCATAGGGGGTGGCAAAAGATGAGGCCTGTGACTCTGATTGTGAGGGACCTTCTAGGCCATGCAGTAGAGTCTAATATTATCTGGAAATTCTAAACCCTGGTTATACATAGGAATCTCCTGGGGAGCTTGAAAATACATCCATATCTGAGCCCCATGTGGGAGATTCTGATTCATCCGGGTTGAGGTGGGAGACTCTGCTTGCTATTAATACATTTTTTTCATAAAGTTCCTCTAAATGATTTCACTGTGTAGTTAGGGTAAGACAACAAGGATCCTTTGAAGGATAGGAGAGAGAGATGCAAGAGTAGGTATGGGTGTTAAGATGCCAGAGCCATCCTTACCGAAGATGTAACACATGAGGTCAAGCCCCAAAACCCTGGGCTGCAGCCATCAACTCTGCATCCACCCTCCATTGCCACCTTTGTCTTACAGGAATGAGGCAGTCGTTCAAAGACAGCGGGCATGCCACCATCCTGGGGTCTTCTGTGATAAACCTCTCACTAGGGTCCTTTGCCGGTGTCACTTGCCTTCAGACCAACAAGCTGCAGCTGTCAAACCAAGGGCTCCTGAGAGATCAGGCAGAGAAGTAACATGGGGGAAATAGGTGTCTGGCCACAGCAGACTGGATTTGGGGCAGACAAAGGGATGGGGAACCTAAAAACATCACTCCTCAATTCTTAGTGCAGGTATATCACATCCAATTGCCTTGTTTTATTACTTATCTTTTTAGATACGTATGTTTTCCTCCCTAGCAATAGTTAGCTTTCTGAAAGCAGGGCTGAGCCTGATTTTTCTATTTTGTAAAAATGTACAGAGTGCTCAGAACAGCACAGCTAGTAGGCAAAGTGAGGTTGGAGGAACTCCAGGCCATCAGCATCAGGCTTGCTATGGGGGCTTCTCAGGCCCATGTAGAGCCCTAGGGCAGACCCTGACTCACAGATGGCCAAGGAGGGCTGCCTGGGGGCAGAATCTCCTACTCTGGAGATTTCCAGGAAAGGGAAAGAGGAGCTTTTCTGGAGATGGCATAGAGTTGTGGGTAGAGGGACAGAAGGAGTGGTCTAAGACCAGGGATTCCTGGGTTCTAGCCCACAGTGCGTCTCTCTAGCCTGCTGTGTGATCCCAAGCAAATCAAAGAACCCCTCTGAAGCTCAGCATCATGCTCCCTAAAGCCCCTTGCAACAGTTCTACAGTCTAGGAGTCTACAGATTTTAGAATTCTAGGACCCCTAATTAGTCTCTCCCAATGTGAAAACACCCCCACACTGGGATCAGTATATGTAAATGGCAATTCCAGGCTGTACTTTTGAAAGGTGGGCGATGTGGCACCATGACTCGGTACTGGATGAGACAAGTCCTCTTTCTGAGTAGCAGCCAGGCTCCCTCTTGACATCCAGGAGCTTAAGATTTGGAGCCCAGTGAGTATCCCAGAACAAGGAATCTAAGCTAGGGAGCCAGACGAGGTCAGTGCCAAGACCTTGTCCTCTGGACCACTTCTCTGGAGACAGGGGATCCCGAGCCGTTTCAAAATAGAAAAACCCTTGGTGCTCATTCATTTGTCAAAAGCCTCAAATGTGTTCCCCAGAGGAAAGCAGTCAGAGCAACTCTAGGGCCCAAGGGGCAGCTTTCAAATGCAGAGTCTCTCCCTTGTCAATTCCTGTAACTAAAATGAATATGGAAAAGATAATTACCTTTAAAACATACTTAATACTTGAACACATTATCTCTACCTGCAGAAAAAGAATGTTATCTGATGGGATCTTCCCCATAAGCTTAATCAAATTGCTATCTTAAAACTCTCTGGAGTCCTGTGAAACAGTAATAGAAAATCCGAAGCAGAGGCTGGAAGCATTTTATATTTGTTTGGTTGAGGGGAACGTGCATCCCATCTGACAATGCACACTTAAGAGACAAAGTCATTTCCAATCTGTAATGGATCTTCTCCTACTGGGGGCAGGGAACATTGCATCTGACCCAAACCTGCAATCCCTCTGTTAGCTAACTTCTCCTAAGGTTCAGAGAAGATTTCTTTTTTTAATGCCTTTTTCCTAATGCCTGGTTGGGGCTCATCAGCTCCAGGAAATCTTCCCTAGTTGAGCCTGGGATACTTAATGTATGGAGATGCTTAACTTGTTACTTAACTCTGGGTTTTAACGTGGCAAATGAATTGATGCCTATATTTTCCTCAGTCTGCCCAACCCCCGGGCAGCGCCATTTGTTAAATTAGTAGCAGAAGTAAATTACCTGCCCAAATCCAGCTCAGGGCGAGTGACCATTTGCAAGCCTAGAGAAGACCAACAGGGAAACAATTTCTAAGAAGACTGAATGTGGTGACTGGATACGTTCCCAGCATCTCAAGCTTGCCTGGAATGGCCGAGTAAACAGCCACTGCAAAACTGCTTGGCGGGCCCAGTTTATCTTGTTGACAGAAGCAGCAATAGGTGAGAGGTGGTAATGAGTTGCATCTCTGTTAGATACTTCTCCTGCCTGGAGCCCCTGGAAGGTCCTCTGGATACAGGGTCTGGTCCCTGGTGCACAAGTAAGGAACATCAGAGATGGGGGAAAAAAATGAATGGGTGTAGGGAGAACACTAGGAAACTATCAAAATGATCATCAAGACATAGGTCTGTTGGTAGGAAAATCACAGATTACAAAACAGCATACACTGAATCTCATAGCCCCATTTGTGATTAAAAGAAGAATCAGGGTGTGGTGACTCACGCCTGTAATCCCAGCACTTCCAGAGGATAAGGCAGGTGGATCACCTGAGGTCAGGAGTTTGAGCCCAGCCTGGCCAACATGGTGAAACCCCATCTCTACTAAAAAATAAAAAATTAGCCGGGTGTGGTGGTGCATGCCTGTAATCCCAGCTACTCAGGAGGCTGAGGCAGGAGAATCACTTGAACCCGGAAGGTGGAGGTTGCAGTGAGCCGAGATCATGCCATGGCACTCCAGCCTAGGTGACATAGCAAGACTGTGTCTCGGGGGAAAAAAAAAAAGATAGTGGGACACAGAGAACATATTTCTTTTGTTTGTAAGTATTTTCTAATTTCTCCATACTGAAACCGTATTACAGGTATGATTTTTCTTAAAATGGGGTGCCTGGGTCAATACCATCCACATCTTGCTTTTGACAAGAGTGACTCCTCCCAAGTCAGATGATGGCTGGCTTTTCTTCTAGAAACCTACACAGAACGCAACTACTCCGTCTCCTCCTGACTTGGCAGATGTCAGACTTACTACTTCACCAGATCAGAGTTCGGACCTGATCCTTCCTTCCTGTTTCTGAAAATGGAGGAATGGGGAGGGCAAGGCGGCATCCCGGAGCCACCCCTACTCCCTGCTGCCTTCTGTGAATAGAATGATTCTAAAGGTGCCACAGTCTCCTGCACTGTCTGAATGGTCACTATAATGCAAAGTGTTACCTAGACAGTCCTGTAATGCTGCAGGTATAGGAGACTGGGTTAAGTCTGTAAGAACCAACAACATACCTGGAAGTTGTTTTTTATTTTAATTGAAATATAATTGATGTACCATAAAATTCCACCCTTTTAATTTGTTGTTGTTGTTGTTGTTGTTATTGTTGCTGTCGTTTTTGCGGGGGGTTGTTTTTAACCCGGAGGGTCGTGCTCTGTTACCCAGCCTGGAGTACAGTGGTGCCATCAAAGCTCACTGCAGCCTCAAGCTCCTGGGCTCAAGTGATCCTTCTGCCTCAGCCTCCCAAAGCATGAGCCACTGTGCCCGGCCCTTTTATTGGTTTTTAATGTATTCACAAAGCTGAATACCATTACCACCACTATCTAATTCCAGAATATCTTCATAACTCCAAAAAGTGACTACCCATTAGTAGTCACTTCCCATTTTCCTCTCCCCAAAATCTGTGGCACCCACTAACCTACTAACCATCTAGAGCTTTCTGTTCTGAACATTTTCACATAGATGGAATCATATAATTCATGGCCTTTCATGTCTTGCTTGTTTCACTCAGCACGGGATTTCCGAAGTTCATCCATGCTGTAACATGTATCAATATTTTGCTCTTCTTATGGCCAAATTACAGTCCATGGTATATGGATATACCACATTTTGTATATCCATGCATCAGCTGATATACAGTTGGGTAGTTTCCACTTTGATTGGCTACTGTGAACAACACTGCTATGAATGTTCATGAGGAAGTTTTTACATGGACACATTTTCAATTCTCTTGGGTTGGGAGTTACTTTCCGAAAATAAATTCTTGTTATTAGGTAGTCATTTGTCTCTCTCCCACATTAAAAACAAAAAGAGCACAGGATAGTTAAAAAGATCGGAGACGGCTGGGCGCGGTGGCTCAAGCCTGTAATTCTAGCACTTTGGGAGGCCGAGACGGGTGGATCACGAGGTCAGGAGATCAAGACCATCCTGGCTAACACGGTGAAACCCCATCTCTACTAAAAAATACAAAAAAAAAACCTAGCCGGGCGAGGTGGCGGGTGCCTGTAGTCCCAGCTACTCGGGAGGCTGAGGCAGGAGAATGGCGTGAATCTGGGAGGCGGAGCTTGCAGTGAGCTGAGATCCGGCCACTGCACTCCAGCCTGGGCAACAGAGCGAGACTCCATCTCAAAAAAAAAAAAAAAAAAAAAAAAGATCAGAGACGTCCAACTACTTGGGTTCCAAATAATTGATACCTGCCTGTCCTTACAACACTCCAATCTCACACACACACTTTAACTGCATCCCCTCTACTCCCTCCGCCCGGGGCTCTGCAGGACCCCATCCTTAACCCACAGCCCTCACCAGCCCAAATTATGCCTCTAAGCAGGAATCTTCACTGCAGCATATGAAATATTTAAGCTGCTTTTCTAAATATATACATTATTTAACCTACAGTCTATAAAATATTTATATTGTTTGTCTCTGCTACCCCCAAATATCTGCATTATTTACAGTACAGTTGGGGAAACATTAACCTATGGGTTTTGCCTTGTGCATTTTTGTTCCTATTCCCTGTGTCACTGGGGCACACACAGATTGGAGAGAGGCAATAGTGACAGTGCTCTTGCCCAGGTCACACAGAAGGCCCTGGGAATGCAGGAGATAACAGCATCCAAAGCCAGATGGACAGCACTGTGGTCACCTCTGTCACCTCGTGGTACCATGGGAACAGGGAGCAAACACCCCGTTATTTCCCGAGGGCAGTTTTGTGTTCCAAACTCAGCGCCCCGCTGCTGTTGATACTTAATTGATCCCCAAGTCTCCCACATGGGGAGTCACTCCCACTTCCAGCGGAGCTCATTCTTATTTGTGGCCTCTGTCACCCCCTCCAGGTGTGACCGCAGTCCTTATGTCAGTGTAAGAAAAAGCTCTCTTCTTACTCACTTCCTCTGTCAGGCCCATAGTGAACAGGACAGCAGCCCTGACCTCTGAGTGCTGGTACAGGCCCATTCCCCTGTGCTGCATTCTCCATCTGGCATTTATCTGTTCTAACAGCGGGAAACTGAGGCACCTGCCAGTGTGGCTGAGACACTGATGTCCATGAATGCTCCCAAAACTCATTTACTTGTACTCGCAGCCTTTTCTTTTCAGAAGTCCTCCTTCCATAGACAGAGACTCGAAGGTGATATTTTTCTTATTTATAAAGTGACTTTAATTTTTAAAATTATGAAAGTGATCCGTGCTTATAAATCATCACTATTATTACTCAAAAACAGATAAAGCAGAAAGTAAAACACCTTTGCCCTATAATCCCACTTCTAAAGATCATCATTGTTAACAGGTATAGAGCGTTAGAGAGTCTTATAGGATGGCTTTAGTATTTTATATGAAATGGGACCACACTATATAACCTGTTTTCTCTAACCAGCTTTTATCATGCAAAACATCATGGGCATCTTTCCACACCATCATTAACAGACTCCTTACCTTTGGATATTTAGGTCATGCTCATTGCTTTGTAATTACAAATAACGTTGCAATCAGCATCCCTAAGGAACGTTTAGAAACTTTGGTACATAAAGGCCAAAGTCGGGGATGAAACGCCAAGGGTTTCTGAGCATTTGCCACACTGTCTCAGGAGCCTGCTGATAACAGGCCCTACTGCCACTGCGGTCGGTGGTTGAGACACTGGTCCCCGGACTCCTCAGGGAGCAAAGGGAGCAACCCTGGGCCCGGCTTGGCGGCACACCCCTCCTTAACTTAGACACCTGCAATGAAATGCCGAGAGTGTGCAATGAACTTTCTCCTCTCCTGGCTGTCTAACTCAGAAGGTTGTCTCCAACTCCTCCTCCTCCTCCTCCTCCTCCTCCTCCTCCTCCTCCTCCTCCCACCTCCACTACCCTTGGGTACCTCTACTTACCCTGCCTCTGTTTTGAATCTCTAAAATAATGTGACAAGTTAATGATGGTACAATTATCTAAATGTTGAACAGACATGTTATCTAAGTGAGTCGGATTGAGATTCCATCCTGCTGACAATAAACATCAATGGTGGAGCAGAAAGCGATAGGCAAATTATAGCAAACCCTGCAATTTCAATGCTATTAACTTTGGAGGAATAACAGCCTTGAGGCCTGTAAACTCTGAATAAAATAGGCCCTTGTGTTTGTCCAACTATTAAATCAAAATGCTACCAACATCCTAGAAAAAACAAGGCGATTTATGGCCTTTCAAGTTTCAGTTACACATTGGTTTTTATTAACTCCTTTCTGTCATCGGGCAGCCGTGGCGTCACTAAGGAGAAGGGTGAGAAGTCAGAGAGGAAAGACAGGAGTGGACAGTGGGAGAGAGAGGGATAAAGGAGAAGCTTGGGGGGCTGAGCATGGGCACGAGGGGAGACGAGTGGAAACTTGACATCAAGAACTGAGGTTGATTATCAGGACTCAGATGTGGGGACAATTCTGAGAGTGAAAGGGCAACTCAGACCAGTGAGTATGGTGAGTCCCACCAGATCACCCCAAGAAACACCAACCTGGAATCCCAGTCCTGCCACTGGATGAGTCATATTATTTAAGCCTCTCTGAGGCTGTGATTCTGCATCAGTGATGCAGACAGCGAAGCCCCCTGAGTGGTGTCCTGATGACTATATTGGACCATACATGAAAAGCTGCAGTGCTGAGCACAGACCACGCTCTGAATAATAGTCCTCAAAGACCAGACACTATCCTTCCCCTCCAATTCCTAGAACAGTTTTTAAGAGGCAAAAGATCGTCATCTTTAATCCCTTCTTCAGACACAGTCGGTATTTAATACATTGTTACTGAATAAGCTACTAAATAAAGTGGAGGAATGCTTGTCTACTGGTGAGGGACAGAAGCTGCAGGCCTCTAAAAATAACAGTAGCAAGCAGCTACCACTTACGCATACATCAGTCCTCCTTTCCAGGGCTCAGGGCTTCACATGTATGATTTTTTTTCTTTTTTTCTTTTTCTTTTTTTTTTTTTTTTTTGAGACGGAGTCTCACTCTGTCACCCAGGCAGGAGTGCAGTGGCGTGATCTCTGCTTACTGCAAGCCCTGCCTCCCAGGTTCACACCATTCTCCTGCCTCAGCCTCCCAAGTAGCTTGGACTACAGGTGCCCGCCACCACGCCTGGCTAATTTTTTGTATTTTTAGTAGAGATGGGGTTTCACCGTGTTAGCCAGGATGGTCTTGATCTCCTGACCTCATGATCCGCCCACCTCGGCCTCCCAAAGTGCTGGGATTACAGGCGTCAGCCACCACGCCTGGCCCCACACGTATGATTTTATGTAGTTCTTACGGCAACCATTATGATTATTAATCATAGTTTACAAACGTGAAAAACTAAGGCTGAGAAAAACACAGACCATCAACACAAGATCAGAATCTTAGGCTGTCCTTGGAACCAGAGAACCCCCCAAAGAGCACTTTTCTTGCCCAATTCCCACACCCTACCTTGAGAGAAGCAAGGAAATGAAGCCATTTGTCCCGTATGAAGCAAGTCCATAGAAGAGCCAGGATAAGAACCTAGTTCTCCTTCTCCTAATTCATTATTGCTTCCAAACACCATGCTGCCTCCATATCCCCAATGATAATTTGCAATCACATTTCTGCTAGGGTGAGAAGCCGGGGAAGGACAAGGTCTGTGTTCTGCCCACTGCCCAACGGCATACATGTCCGGCATCCCCATCCCGGGGCCCAGCATCCATGTCCAGCATCCCTGTCCCGGGATCCAGCAGCATCCATGTCTGGCATCCCTATCCTGGGGCCCAGCGGCATCCACGTCCAGCATCCCCATCCTGGGGCCCAACATCCATGTCCAGCATCCCCATCCCGGGTCCCAGCGGCATCCATGTCCAACATCCCTGTCCCAGGACCCAGTGGCATCCATGTCCGGCATCCCCGTCCCGGGGCCCAGCATCCATGTCTGGCATCCCAGTCCCGGGTCCCAGCATACATGTCCAACATCCCTATCCCAGGACCCAGCATCCATGTCTGGCATCAAGCGACACTCAAGATGTCTGTGGAGGAAATGAGCTTCAGCCCTTTCTAGTCCAACCCTGCCTTGCATCGATTTTCCTTCTCCAATCCCAAAAGAGCCAAACACCATTGATCCCCTCAAATCACTGTCCAGGAGAGTGATGCTTCATATAAAATGCACTGGGGTGATGAAAGGGCAGAGCACAAAGGACTTTCAGGACAGTGAAGTGGCTATTCTGTATGATACAACAATGGTGGGTGCATGTCCTTACACATCTGTCCAAATCCACAGACCGTATTTTGAGTAGAGATGGGGGTCTCTAGTACAGAGGGTCCACAGGAGGGAACCCTCATGTGTACTGTGGACCCTGGGTGATAGTGATGTGCCAGCGTAGGCTCACCGATTGTGACAAACGCACCACCAATGTGGTGTGGGATGTTGATGGTGGAGGAGGCTGTGCACTTGCGTGTGAGGACAGGGGTACAACGAGAACTCTATACTTTCCATTCCATTTTGCTATAACCTAAAGCTGCTCTTAAAAAAATGAAATTTATTAATTTAAAAAATAGTATCGGGGGCCCCTCCAGAAGGTGGCCAGAGGGGCCCTGGGAGCCGCTAGGATAAACAATGGAGAGAAAGAATGGTTGGTCTGGGACAGCAGGAGGCGGCTGGGTTGTTCCTCCCTACTCTACAGCAAGCGGCTCCAGCACAGCCGAGAGCCTGTGCTTGGAAAATAAAACTCTATATTAGGCATCAAACATGCCTTTATAGTAACAGCATGAAATTAGGTCAAGAGTAAATCTATGCTGGGGCACTGACTGTACAAACAGCAGCACATGACCCTCCTCCCAAAGTGCCTATGACGTTCCGCGGCCGTTCTTGAGCCTGAGCTTTCTCATGTTAAATTCCTTGGCACAGAATGTGAAATGCTATACAAATCACCTCTGATATTTATAAAAGTCAAATGCTATTATGTTTTCAATGGGGAGGTCACAGCAAACCACATGGAGTCTGCTTGTCCCTCTGATGACTCACTGTCCTGTCCTCCCTGATACCCTCCACCTTGGGCAGGGGTTTGAGGCTCGTTCAGATAGATTAAGTTATTTGTCATCATCTGGCCCCCTCCCAGCTCCTCTGGGACCGACCACTGGGAGGCTGTTCTTGAGAGGAGGAACCAGAACAGTTGCTAGTTTTCCTGTCATTACAGGACTCCTTGGTGCCCAGCATTGTCCCTCGTGCCAAGCTCAGGGCAGAAGGGGGCAAGGCCAGCAGCTATCCTGAGGGAAGCAGCGTTGCTGCTCACCCTTTTAAATCCTCTGCCTTCTGCACTCCAGCCTGGGTGACAGAGCGAGACACTATCTCAAAAATAATAATAATAATAATAATAATACAATACAATACAACACAATAAATCCTCTGCCTTGCCCGCTACTCCCACCCCACCCCCTTCCCCCACCATGATGACCCACTACAGAAAATTCTCCAAACAAGGACTTCATTTTCTACTCTGAAGTTCAGAGCCAGAGACTGTCCCTGAAGCTTCCTCCAAATATTATTAACATATCAGGAGGAGAGAGGGGCCAGTGCAAGCAGGCAGCCAACAGCAAGGTTGGAGATACAGTTCTGCACCTCCAAAGGGGGAAGCCACACAGTGCAAAGAGAAAGGGAGACAGAGAGAAACAGAGAGTGGGGGGAAGAGAGAGTATATGCCTCCTAGCCTCCTTCACACCAAAACCAAGAGGACCCTTTGGGTGGGGTTCCCTCCAATGCCCACTCCCTACTAGGAGGGAAGAGCAGAATCTGCAGCATGGACCCTCAGCTGCCAGAGGTGTGCTGTTTCTGGACTGCAAGACTCTTGCAGCCAACACACAGTGGATGAGAACCAGCATCTCAACATTTGCATCTGGTTGAGTGGCTTCCCCTGTGACGCAGTAATGTGGAAACTAAGCAACTTTTTCTAGGCCAGTAAAAGAAAGTACTTATTTTGCAATCACAGTGGAGAGAACCTTGGGCTGAACTTGTGGGCCCTAATTCTAGTTTGGATTGTTTGTTCTTAACTGACCCCCTTTTTCAAATAGGGGCTTTGATCCATTGATCCGCACATGAGAGCTGATAGCCAGGCCACCACAGGGAGGGATGACAATATTAACATGTGGGCTCTGGGGTCCAGAAGGCCAAGGCACACATTCAAGTCCTGCCCCGGATCGGTCTTCCTTAACCTTTCTGGGACTCAGTTTTCTCTGGCAAAGATTAGGGAGGAAAAAAGGTCTCTATTTTTGGATTATAGTGAAGACTTCATAAAATAATAACTCAAAAGTATCCAAAAGAGTACAACTGTTGAATTATCTGTGCCTGAGGCAAGTTCAGCCTACATGCTCATTTCCTTCACAACACCGTAACCTTCAGGAAGGCAGGGCCCAATTTCTGTTCACTATTATGTATTAAGTCCACAAAGTACCAAGCATACAGTAGGTACCTAAAAACTCAGAGAACGAGGAAATGAAGGAACTACAGGATAAGCCAACTATACAGGCTATTCTGACAGCAAACTTGAGTCACTAACCTGGCAGACCTTGCAGGGCAGGTTGAGGGCTGGAAGAGAGAGCTGAATTGCTCCAGGGTAAGTCTAGGGTCTAGTTCAACCTAGTACCCTGGGCCTGCAGAGGGTGCCCTTAAGCTTCCCAGCCTCAGAACTTCTAAACCTAGGAATGACCTGAGCTATCTCTGTCTGCTTCTTTGCCTCTTTTTTCTTACTGGGGAAAAGGTAGGATGAGGTAGAAGGTTCTATCTGAAGAAGTCAAGAGATAGGGAATATCCAGGTTCCTGGTGATAGCAGACATGGTTCAGGACCCCCCCAGCAACCCAAAATTCCTGAGCCTTCACCAGTCACTGAAGCCTCCTCTAAGATGTGGAAGGGCACAGGCCTGGTGCTCCTGGAGGCTGGTATACCTGCTTAGTCTCGATTCCAGTTTTGCGGCCTGTCTGGCCTGGGTTTACATATCACGTATTTAGATATCAACAGGGAATGGTTCCTTTGGGAATCTTTGGGCATTCCAGACCTCAGGGCCTTAAGATCTACCAAATCTGCTCCATGAGATTGCTCAAGGTACGGAGCTTCAATATGCCCTCACTTCTCTCAACCGTTAGTTCAGTAGGCACATTGCAAATGTCCTCTTGGCCAGAGGACATAGTCAAGGATCCTGGAAGACCTCACCATGGCCTTGCAAAGCAGGTGTATACTGTTCCTGTTCCACCATCACCGTCCTCACTGACTTGGCCCTTCCCCATCACCAACCCAGTGGGAGAAATACATGTTCTCAGAGGCCTCTAAGGAAGACGAGGATGATGCAATGAGAGAAACTGGCACCTCCATTTCCTGAGCGCTTATCCGTGCAAGGCCTATATTGAGATTATCCAGTCTGTAATGGGGCTGGAATTGGAATCTAGATGGTCTGACACCAGATCCCAAGTTCTGGGTCACTGCACCAAATACCCTGCACTTGACACCCAGATTTTAGGCTTCCTGGGGTTCCTCTTCCCTGCAATTTGCATGACAAACCTGCACCACTCTGTTAGGGCTCAAACTTTCCTAGGAAGTAATGCCTTCTAGAGATCATCCCATCCACTTCCCTGCCGTCATGCAGGTCTTGTGTCCCCAGGCAGTCATTTGCCCATCCCCCTTTCCTGCTGCCTGACTCCCTCAGTCTCTCTGGCCAGGTCCACACAGACCAGTCCTGGCCCCAACTCCCCCATGTTCAGATTACAAATAGGTAGCTGCTCTGGGTCCCCTACAGATGGACTGAAAGAGTTGAAGGTTCCTACAGGTCACCCTCGTGGCCTCTTCACTCAGACCTCCCATTTTCTCCCGAGGGCATACTGAAGACTGCCTAGCCTCCTACCCTGGAGCTCAGCAGCCAAGTTATCTCACTGCCCTCTAATTAACACCACGGATCCTGTCTGTTGCCCCCAGGCCTGTTCAAGTCCCAAATGGGGATGTACAGTGGCTTGAACAACATTATGATTTGTAAAACCCACTCCTAATTAGTTTGACTTTGAATAAAGAGGGTAATTATTTTTAAATTTATTAACTGCTGCCTGGCCAGAGAAGTTTCCAGATCAAATGACATGGAGAAGCTATTTCTGCTCAGTGATGCAGCAATTTATATTACTGATCGGTCATTAAAACCTCTGGCACAAAACCACTTGTGCTTCCTGAGCCAAGATAGTGTCCGTGTGTCAAATTTCAAACCCAGAGTATAAATTAAGCCATTAATGGTATTTATCAGTTTATCTGGACTTAAAGAACTACTTGCTAATTTAAGACATTCCTGATATAGCAGCCAGGTGGTGCGCTGGGTGTGCACGTGGGTGTGCACGTGCGTGTATGTGTGTTTTCTCACTTTTATTTCACTGAACAGTGTAAAAAAAATTCTGATGTGTAAATGAAGCACAAGCATCTCGGGAACTGCCTAGCTGTTAATTCCTCACTGCTCTGCAACCCAAACATTTTGGAAGCAGCAGTGTTTTGCAATATGTATTTGTCATAATATAAAAGGTGTAAAATGATCTCTGTTTATCTCCTCAAAGTCTTCGTTGTACCAAAACAGAAAACTGAATGTGACAACAAAGCCTGAGCCCAGCCCAACCGTCGTCAGCGTGGCCTCCTAGAACACCAGCTTGAGCCCGTCAAGATCTTGAGGGCAGGGGGCATGGAGGGGTCACACACACCAGGACAGAAATCCAGGTCAAGTAGGGTCAAAAGGGATGAGATGTGAAGATGCCATTCTCTTGGATAGACTGGAATTGGAAATAGTTTCCATTAAGTTCATTTTCCAGTTTTAAGAATACCTGTACGACACCATAACCACCTGCCCTATGCAAAGCCACACGTGAACTCCATGAACTCCCACGTGGCAGCCTTGGATATGAAACTGATCTGATTCAGGCAAACTGTATCCTACTCCAGGAGGAGGATGTGCACATCAGGGTGTTGGGGCTTCACAGTGCAATGGGGCACAGGGATCCAAAAGAGCTCTTCCCAGGCAGGGCCATGAGCTCAATGACCTCTAAACAGGATCACTCTGAACCATTCAGCCTACAGACTCCTGGACAACACTCAGTCAACGCGGAGGCAGCCAGGGAGTAGTAGAAAGAGCACTTGAGTTGGAGTTGGGTCAAGTTCCAGTTCTCCACTTCCTAGTGGGCAGTCTCTAGGGCCCCATGGTCTCCTCTGTTAAATGGGTATAACAGACGAACGTGTTTTATAAACTAAGGTAGCAAAAATATCAAGTGGTATTGGCATTATTTTCACTGTCCCAGGGTCTCCATTCCTTCTCTTTTTTTTTTTTTTTTTTTGAGATGGAGTGTCGCTCTGTCGCCCAGGCTGGAGTGCGGTGGCGCGATCTCGGCTCACTGCAAGCTCCGCCTCCTGGGTTCATGCCATTCTCCTGCCTCAGCCTTCCGAGTAGCTGGGACTACAGGCGCCCACCACCACGCCCAGCTAATTTTTTGTATTTTTAGTAGAGATGGGGTTTCACTGTGTTAGCCAGGATGGTCTCATCTCCTGACCTCGTGATCCGCCCACCTTGGACTCCCAAAGTGCTGGGATTGCAGGCGTGAGCCAACGTGCCTGGCCCATTCCTTCTCTATTTCAGAGCTCTTCCCTACCTACTCTCCTGTTGGTTTCCCAACGATACCTGGTCCCCCACCTGGCTTTTCCCTCTCTAACAGCTTCAGTGATATTTTCAGTGTTCCCTGTTATCAGGAAACTCCCTTCCTCCAGGGTCCCCTTTCCTGGAATAGAGAGGGCAAATAGATTTCAGATTGTATTCTCTCATTGATTATTAGGGGGACTGAAAATCCACCTGAGTTCAGCAGGAAGTAGAGCTATGAGTGACGAATGAGCTCTGCCACATGTCAGAAAGAGTCACCAGGGTCACACAGGACCCCTCTTTGCCAGCCCTATCCTGAGGGTAAGGCTGCTGTCAAATCTCCCCTCGGCACTGAGCACGACACCTGCCCCACACAGGGAAGTGGCTCTTCCCTGCTGGGGGAGCTCACCCACAGCTCATACTAAGGCTGGCAGGGAGCCTTTCTCAAAGCATCCACCTTGGTCTCTCACCCCTAATTTGGATTCATTTTCTCCATTCCCCATCCTTTCAAGAGCTCAGTTTACTCAATCTCTATTGAGCACACCACATGTGGCCTATTGAGCAAGCCACATTTTACCTTAACATCAGCAGGGGGCACTCGGTAGCTGACCTCTCCCTCCTCCAGCAGAGAAGCCCCATCCACAAGATCTCTGGGGGAAAACAAAGGGCCCAGGCCACCATATTCAGACCTTCAGCTTCTTTCAAGAACAGGGCATGTGCCTGAGTTGGTCACCATCATATCCCCAGCGGGTGCCAGGCACACAGGGGGTGCTCCATACCTCTGGGGTCTGCCTGGGAACAACCTCCACAGCTGCTCATCCCTCGGGGACTCAGCTTGCTCCCCTGCCTCTGGCTGAGAGGGCAGCTTGCTCCCCGATGCTGCAAATGTAATCGGGATGGACAGAATTAAGCTGCTTGGCAAAGCTGGCTCACAGCTCATTCCCCCAGATTAGAACTCTCAGAGTGGGATTCTCAGTTACCTGCGGTCTAGCAATAAGAAAATGGCTGGGACCCTGGGAGACTCGGTCCTTCCCTTGCTTTCACGACAACAAGCTCTGGAACCCTGGGCAAAATAACCTAGCCAGGTCACCTTCTCTATAACTGAGCTAGGGAGATGCTGACTGGAATGACAGCTCACCTGTAAAGCTCTCCTCCCATCATGACAGGGCAAGACCCCTCCAGGCCACAGCTCAAGGTACCATTTAGGAGGCATACCATTTAGTTGTCTACTCAGGAAAGGACAAGAATGCTGAAATATTGACGACAATAATCTTAACAGCAGTTGACTAGTGTTCTTCCTTCTTCTACTTGAGTCCCCTGTGGCAGCTTGTTTCCAAAGATGGCTGCCATCAATTCCTCCTTCCCTATAGGTTTCTGTCACTTCCCTACTGAGAAGGAGAGTCCAGCCTTCCACCACCTTCGATCTGGGGCTGACCTATGACTATCTGATTGATGAAATATGGTGGAAGTAATGCTGTGTACTTCCAGCCTAGCTTTTAGAGGGCTGGCAGTTTCTGTGTCCTGACTCCTGGAAACCTGAGCTGTCACACAACAAATGCAGGTTACTCTGCTGAAGAGAGAAGCCATGCAAAGGAACACTGAGACTCAGAAAATTAAGTGAAGGAGCCATCTCGGACATCCAGCCCAGTTGAGTCTTCAGATAACATCAGCTCCAGCCATTACCTGATGGAAACCACATGAGACCCCAAGTGAAAACCACCCAGCTGAGCCCAGTTACCCACAGAACTGTCAGAGACAATAACACTTTATTGTTTTAAGCTACTATTGCAGTGGTTTGTTACATGACAATACTCTCTATGGTCAATCCTCAACACAAGAACCAGAATAATCTTTTAAACACATAAATCAAGTCATGTCATTCTCCCAGTCAAAACCTTTCAATGGACTACTTTTCCACCTTCTCTATAAATGCACATCTCTGTGTGTGTGTGTGTATGTATTATATCTCAGTAAAGCTATGTATGTGTGTGTGTGTGTGCATGTGTGTGTACAGTCAAATGTCACTTAGTGATAAGGGTATGTTCTGAGAAATGTTTCATTAGACAATTTTGTCTTAAATAGGGCACAAGGAGCCAAAAGAGCCCTGCCCATGACGGGGCATGATCCTGAGCCTTTTAGCCCATGGACAACACTCAGTCAATGTGCAGGCAGTTGGGGAGTTGTGGAAAGAGCACGTGAGTTGGGTCAAGTTCCAGCTCTCCACTTCCTAGTGGGTAGCTTCTAGGCTACATCCTAGAGCACATTTACATAAGTCTAGATGGTACGGCCTTCTACACACCAAGGCTATATGGGACTGCCAATTCCTCCTAGGCTACAAACCTTCAGAGCATGCTACTGTACTAAACACTGCAGGCAATTGTAACACAATGGTAAGTATTTATGTATCTAAACACATCTAAATGTAGAAAAGGTACAGTAAAAATATGGTATTATAATCTTATGAGACCACTGTCATATATGCAATCCATTGTTGACCAAAATGTCATTATATGGTGTGATATAGTTTGGATATTTGTCCTGCCCAAATCTCATATTGAACTGTAATCCCCAGTGTTGGAGGTGGGGCCTGGTGCAAGGCAATTGGATCATGGGGATGGGTTTATCCTGAATGGTTTAGTACCATCCTCTTGGTGCTATTCTCATGACAATGAGTGAGTTATCTGAGAGAACTGGTCATTTAAAAGTGTGCAGCTGCTTCCCCCTCGCCCAACTCTCTCTCTCTAGCTCCTGCTCTGGCCATGTGACATGCCTGCTCCCCCTTTGCCTTCCACCATGGTTGGAAGCTTCCTGAGGCCTCCCCAGAGCCTGAGCAGATGCCAGCATCATGCTTCCTGGAAAGCCTGCAGAACTGTGAGCCAATTAAACCTCTTTGTAAATTACCCAGTCTCAGGTATTTCTTTACCGCAATGCAAGAACGGCTTAATACATGGCACATCACTCTGTGCGTATATGTGTGTGTATGTATACATATGTGTGTATATATATGTGTGTGTGTGTATGTATCTACATATGAAAGACAGGTGGCATGAGTGATGCCAGTGACTCTTCCTGACACTGGCAGAGCTCATTTATATACATGTACACACCCATGCCACTTTTCAGAGATCTAATACACATACCATACAATATAAAATTCATGTCTTTTAAAAAGTGTACAGTTCAACTAATACATAGAATGGTCCCTGACTTAGGATTTTTAACTTTATAATTGTGGGAAACCATCACAGTTTTGAAGTAATGTACAGGATATAATACATTCCATGAGATCTTCAACACTTTTATTATAAAATAGGTCTTATATTAGATGATTTTGCCCAACTGTTGGCTAATGTAAGTGTTCGGAGCACATTTAAGGTAGGCTAGGCTAAGCTATGATGTTCAGTAGGTTAGTTGTATTAAATGCATTTTCAATTTATTATCTTTTCAACTTACGATGGGTTTAGCAGGACACAGCCCCACTGTAAGTCGAGGAGCCTCCGTATTCAAAGCTGTGCAGTCATCACCATGATCAATTTTAGAACATTTTCATCACTCCACGAAGAAACTCCGGCTTCATCAGCAGTCACTCTCCATTTCCTCACAACTACCCCAGCCCCTGGCACCTACTAATTTACTTTCTGTCTCTATAGATTTGCCTATTCTAGATATTTCACATGAACACAATCATTTTGCATCTGGCTTCTTTCACAGAGCATGTTCAAGTTCATCTGTGTTGTAGTATGTATCAGTACTTCATTCCTTTTTAGAGCCAAACAGTATACCATGGTGTGAATACACCACACTTGGTTTATCCATTCATCAGTTGATACATATTGGGTTGTTTCCATTTTTTTTGGCTATTACGAATAATGCTGCTATAAACATATCGTCTCAGTTCTCTTGGTTGTATACCTAAGAGAAGAACTGCTGTGTCGTATGGTAATTCTATGTTTAACCTTTTTTTTTTTTTTTTTTTTTTTTGAGACAGAGTCTCACTCTGATATCAGGCTGGAGAGGCGCAATCTCAGCTCACTGCAACCTCCAACTCCCTGGTTCAAGTGATTTTCCTGCCTCAGCCTCCCAAGTAGCTGGGATTACAAACACATGCCACCACGCCCAGCTAATTTTTGTACTTTTTTAGTAGAAATGGGGTTTCACCATGTTGGCCAGTATGGTCTTGATCTCCTGACCTTGTGATCTACCTGCCTCAGCTAACCTCTTGAGGAATCTCCAGAATGCTTTCCCAAAGTGGCTGCACCATTTTACACTCCCACCAGCATAGTATGAGAGTTCTGGTTTTTCCACATTTTTGATAACACTTGTTATTATCTGTATTTTTTATTGTAGCCACACTGTAGTGGGTGTGAAGCAGTATCTCACTGTGGTTTTGATTTGCATCTACCTGATGGTGAATGCAGTTGAGCATCTTTTTCATGTGCTCATTGGCTATTTGTCATCTTTGGAGACACGTCTGTTCAAAACCTTTGCCCATTATTTAATTTGATTATTTGTTAATGTTTTTTGAATTATAAGACCTCTTTCTATTTCTAGCTATAAGTTCCTCATCAAATATATGATTTGCAGATATTTTCTCACCCTCCAAAGGACTCTTAGCACATGCAGAATAAAACCCAGATCTTTTACCAGGGCTGAGAGACTTGTCAGATCCTGTCCTCATCCCTCACCACTCTCTACACATCACTCCCAGCTCTCTGGCCACCACTGCTCTGCATGTGGGTCCTTAAACCTGTCAGACTTGACCCAGCCTCAGGGCTTCTGTAAGCGCTCACTCCCTTTGCTTAGACATTCTTCCCAGAAAATTTTTGAGTGGCTCACTCCTTCTCTTTTTAAGACTCTGCCCAGATACCACCTTCTTGGAGAGGCCTTCCCTAACCATTTTATCTACAACATTTCTCCCAAAATATCCACGATATTTCTTTTCTCCCTATTATTCTCTACTCCTTATCCTTTTCTTAGTAGCACTTAGTATGTATAAGCAGATATGATATTGTACACTTATTTGCTGATTCTGTCTCCCAGCTAGAAGCTCAGTTCCATGAGGGGCAGGAATGTCATCTGTCTCATGCACTACTACATCTTAAATGCCTAAACAGTGCCAGGCACATTGTAGAAACTCAATAAATATCTATTACATTAAATATACCTACTACTATTTATTGAGTGCTTACTATGAGCCAAACACGCCATGAAATACTTCAAATAAAATACCTTATTTCATCCCCACAACAACCCTAATGCTAGGAGGTAGACACTAATATTACTCCACTTTTCTAACAGAGGAGAAATCTATATTTAGAGAGTTTAAATAATTTATCCATGGCCCCACAAATAGGAAGTGGCAGTCAGGATTAAACTCATGCAGTCTCAGCTCTGAACTATATGGTTCTACCACACCTGTCCCCATTACCAACTCCAGCAAGTCACTTTCCCTCTTTTCAGCCTCAGTTTCCTCATCTATGATGTAAGAGTAGCCTCCCACCTTACCTTATAGCGTTATTCAGAGATTGGCCAGGTGGGATCACGTAAAGCAGTGGTCCCCAACCTTTTTGGCACCAGGGATCAGTTTTATGGAAGACAACTTTTTCACATATGGCAGGGTACAGGAGGGTATTCCTGGGATGATTTAAGCACATTACATTTATTGTGTACTTTATTTTTCTATTATTACATTATAATATATAATGAACTAATTATACAACTCACCATAATGTAGAATTAGTGGGAGCCCTGAGCTTCTGCAACTAGATGGTCCCATCTGGGGGTGACGAGAGACAGTGACAGATCATCAGGCATTAGATTCTCATAAGGAGCACACAACCTAGACCCCTTGCATGCACAGTTCACAGTAGGGTTTGTGCTCCTATGAGAATCTAATGCTGCTGCTGCTGCTGCTGCTGCTGCTGCTGCTGCTGCTCTGACACGAGGAGGAGCTCAGGTGGTAATGCGAGCAATGAGGAGCAGCTATAAACACAGATGAAGTTTCACTTGCTCGCCCACTGCTCGCCTCTTGCCATGCAGCCTGGTTGCTAACAGACCACCATGGACACCAGTTCATGATCCCGGGGTTGGGGATCCCTGACGTAAAGCCCTGAGAACGGTGCCTGCCTCACTGTGAGTGTTAAGTGTGAGCTGCTGTGACGATCTGGTGACAACAACTCTGATCACAATCATCAGATGACTTTGGTGCAGTGAAATCAATCTCCTTGAAATCAAATAAAGCTCTATCATTGTGAGTTAATATTGTTCAGATGCATCCTGTGTACAGACTGATTTTAGACAACGTCTCAGCTCTCGCAGAGGGAGGACCAGCCCACCATGGCCACATGAGGGTTTCAGTCTCATCAGATGGGTGTGACAGATTTCCTGACCAAAGGAAGATGTTTTGGTAACATCACAGACTAAGGCCTCAACAAGAGCGTACTAGATACCTCCAAGAAAATGGGATCTCAATGGCCAGTTAGAGACAGATCCTGGCCTAATCTAGGACAGCCATTCTCATGGGGCCATGTCATACTTATAAACTTCTGCTGGGCCAGCCACACAGCCAAGGGTAGCTGAACATGGCAGAAGCCCACCCTACTCACAGCTCCCCCAGGAAATTACTGGATGTTACATTTGCTAAAAAGAGGTTGCCACCCAGACAGTTCATGTCCATGTGCTACCAACACTGTGGAAAACCTGAAGAATAGGAATCCAAGTCAACTCACCAGTATGGGTCTGCCTGTGCGTCTCCAGGGCATCCTCCTTCGAAAACTGTGCACCACACTGATCACAGACAAAGGCTTTGGCACCCGCTGAAAGAAAGGAGAGGCAGTTACCACTAGAACAATAGTCCATTGGTGAGGGGGGAGGTCCTGGGCCACAACTGTGCAGGTGGACACTAGGGGAGGGGACTGGACACCTGCGAAAATCCTGAGTGAGGGATCATCCATGGTTCAGACCTTCCTCTAAGAGGTGAACATTCACCCAACTGAGTTCCAAATGCCTTTGTCTAGGGCTCTTCCAGAGAGAAGGAGAAACAAAATCAGAATAACCAAGACAAACAGAAATGGGCTCCAAGTTAGATACCTCAAGAAGAAGGAGGATCTGAAGACCTACCTCCACGTGATGGGAGGACAGGAGAAAAATGATACCAACGCAGGGAAATGTGTCCTGTTGCCTAAACTGTACTTTATGGGAAGGTAAGAATTGCTGACATACCTCTACCTAGATGTACACGGGGACCTCTGACTCAGTGTGTCCAAAACTAAACTCACCGTCTACCCCCAACTGCTGCCTGCATCTGACCATTTAAAACCCCTGAATGACTCCCCAGTGCCTGAAGAACAAGGTTCCAACTCCTTACTGTGACTCACAAAGCACTTCTCGGTATGCTCCTCTTTCCTGCTTCGTCTCTCACACCTCACTCTTGCTCTCTTTTCTCCAGCTACACTGAACCATGTGGGCTCCCTGGAGGAACCATATTCTTCCTCATTGCTAGGCCTGAGCACATTCTTCTGCATGTCCTCTGCCTCTGACATTCTCCCACGCTTCCCTGGCTGCTATGGTGCAGTTGGAGGTCCTATTCATCATTCATGCATCGACTTCAATACCCGGGCCCCCACGTGTAGGTGAGGCAAGGCTCCTTTATGCTCCGATAGCACCTGGTATGTTCCAGTTCTTGGCCCTTGCTGTGCTCCATTCCAAATGCCCGTGGCCCTGTCTTTCTCTCTCACCACATGGTAAGTTCCCTGGCGGAGGGACCGTGTCATCTTGTGCACAGCTGCATCTGCCTGACACACAGTGGAAACCTATTACTATACATATTTGTGGAATAAATAAGATTAATTCAGTGCAACTCAATTTAATAAACTTTCTCAGAACTGTCATTTAGAAGGCTTAAAGTGATAATGCCACCATGTCAAGATGAAACAGTACTTTTTATCATTGGCTAATAGTCTTCCTGGCTCTACTATATTATCTGATCCAGGGGTCACCTGTCACAAGCCTTGGCATTTTTCCTTCAAGATGTCTCGTAGATGTACTCTTCCACGGCATTTGGTGCAGTGATTCCACTGCAATCACCACCCCATTCAGGCCCTTGCAGCGTCACACTCAGAACACTGTAAGACGCGAGTGGTTTCCACACCACCAGCCACCCGCAATCTACTCGACACATGCAGGTTCCTCTACGGCCACTTGATTCCTCACACTTTCTTACTCAAGAAGATACAAGGCCTCCCAATGTGTACTGACTCTAAATTCCTCTACTTGGCTTCAAGGCCTTCCATAACCTGTCCCGGTTAGCCACCCACCTCCATAGGTAAGCTGTCCTCACCAGCCCTCTCTGGGCACTGCTTGACCTTCCCAGAGTTGCTGTGCTTGAGCAATGCTCAGTCCTGTTCCTCCATCTGTTCCAATCCCACTCCATTTTCAAGGCCAGGGTTTGTGGACATCAAGCTCTCCAGTCCCTTACTCTTCTGCCCTTTCCAATCTGCCACTGCACTCTGTTCCTTTCAACACGTCTTAGCACTTTGTTGTTGTCTTTGTTGTTTTTGAGATAGGGTCTCTGTCTGTCACCCAGGCTGGAGTGCAGTGGTACAATCATAGCTTACAGCAGCCTCAACCTCCTGGGTTCAAGCAACCCTCCCACCTCAGCCTCCTGAGTAGCTGGGACTACAAGTGCACGCCACCATGCCTGACTAATTCCGTTTGTTTGTTTGTTTGTTGTTTTTTATTTAGAGATGAGGTCTCACTGTGTTTCCCAGGTTGGTCTTGAGCTCCTGGGCTCAAGTGATCCTCCTACCTTGGTCTCCCAAAGTGCTGGGGGGTTCCAGGTGTGAGCCAGTGTGTCTGGTCATCTTCGCTCTTCTTTAAATATGCCTGTGTTTTAGTTTTGTATTAGAGCCTAGTACGAGCCAGAACTACTTTTTACACAAATTTGTAGCCGACGGTGCTGTTTTCAAATCACCTCAGATTTCCTGAGTCTTGACTATATACCAGGCATGATGCTAGATGCTTAATATGTATCATTCGTCCTAACTACCACCATTTATATAGTACGTGCTATCATTATCCCCATGTAGCAGATGAGTACATTCAAGCCCAGAGAGGTTAAGCACTTTGCCCAACGCCACACAGTGGTTAACATAGTAAAGGTGAATTCAAACACAGGCAGCCTCATTTCAGAGTAATCCCTGTACCCTTCGGCCTCCCTAGGGTTCCATCTGCAAAGATGCTTTGTAGATAAGACTCCATGGGTGGGGTCTGAGCTCCCATCTCTGAATGAAAATTCAATTTACCTATTTTACACATCAGGGCTTTGGGGCTGGAAACTTTCTACTACTTTCTAGAAATTTGGAAACCTCTGCCTTGGAGAATCAGCACATACTGAAGGAATGCAACTCCAAATACAAGCTGTTCCAGCACAGACTTCAATACCAATAAATGCTTCTTGCAGTGAAGAATATGAGGACCCCAGAGGAAGTCTAGAAGATGGGGTCCTCTGGAGGTATCGACTTTCTCTGTCTCGCTGACACCTATCTTCCTACTGATGAGCAGGATACACTCTAGTAGGTGCTGAATAAACGTGAGTCGACTGGCCGGATAAGTGGGTGACAAAGTACCCCAGGGAGGATATGAACTCACTTCTCCTGAAAAGCTTTAAAAATAAATATTGTCATTTGCCTTAGGTGGCTGGGGTTGAATTTCACCTGGAGGCACGGAGAATCCCATGGCGACCTCTGGGTGTCCCTTCAAGCCACAGGGCACCCTCAGGCCAAGCACCTGATATACGGCTTAGAGAGCTTTGAGGAAAGAGCCAAGAAAACTTCTAGCCCCCAGTGATGGCGAAGCAGTGATGACGTGTGTGAGCAGGGGTAGCAGCCAAGACTACCTTTCATCCATTTACACTGGAAATGCAGACAGCACCTCCAAGAGCAGAGTGGGCCTGGACGGGAAAGCTGGGGCTGGATGAAGTCACAGCTCCCTCACAATTAGAAACTGCCCCCAGTCCCAAATCATTAGCCATCAATGATTTTCTGTGGATCTGTAAGGAATCTGATTTTAATTGTATTTCTTCCTTGGGTTCCATCCGCTCTCACGGCTCCGTAAAGGAGAAAGGGGAAGCAAAGGCCCTAAGAGGGAAGCACTGGCTGGGAAGGGGAGGGCACCCTGTGGGCTCCCACACTGGAGCCCTGCAGTCGGCGAGGAGCCCACCATGCCACAGGCTTCCAAGGGATGTGGTCCGGAGGGTTCTTAGAAAACAGCCATCACTGTGGGCTGGAGGAGCTTCTCGCTTTAATGACTGAGAAGCAGAGAGAAAGGAAGGAGGCCAGGTAGGAAATAAAGGGCCGGATGTGTACCATCAGACAAGTGCAGAGGAAGATGAAGACAGATAAGCACACATGATCTAGTAAAAGCGGCTGCCTCGGCCCAAGCCTGACCACATCTGCTTGCCTTCAAAGTCCCGCCACTCCACCCCCACCTCGCTGAAGTCACGACACTGAGCTGAGCGTGTGAAAGCCCGTGTCCTCACTGACTCTGGGCCAGGTCCCTCCTTACACGTGGATAACACAAATGTCAGCTCCCACTGCTAGCCCCCACTCACAAAGCCCCAGTACTCCCACGCCCACCCGGACAGGCTCTGACTTCCCCCCAACTCTCCAGGGTGAGAGCCAAGACAGGCAGTTCCACGGACACGTGAGCGGAGCAGAGCGAGACAGACAAAATCCTCTCTCCCAAGGAGTCTTGTGCCTTTAAATTGTCTCTGTAATGGCTGGCTCAGAGGCAGAAATATTTGGCAGCCCTGAAATTAAAAGTGATAAATTTCCTCGCCAAGCTTTGATCGATAATAGAGGCCTCATCTGTTAATCAATAAGACAGTCGCTGCCTGTTTACTGTGCATATGTTGTTCACTGCTGCCTTCAGTATGATGTCAGGTTTGCATTCAAAGCAACTCAAGTGTGTATAAACCACATGGCTATTCCCAAAATGCATTACGGTGACATCATGCAGCCACTAATACATTTATAAAGCATCAATGGGAGGGGGCAAAGGAGGAGGGAAGAAGGTCATGCCAGCTGAACACAGCGGGTGTGCACGGACCTAGCAGCAGCATTTACACCCACAAAATTTCCTGGGGCTCAACCTGGAGTAGGGAGAACTCCAGGGACACAGCTCAGGGATGGCCATGACTTGCCATATCCTTCCTATACACGGGAGCTGGTTTTTGAATGTCCAGTAACTGTATGCCAAGAGGTGGATTACAGGAAATAAACAAAAGACATGAAATCCCTGCCCTCAGGGAGCTTATGTTCAAGAGGGGAGGGTGGATTTTTAAAGAGCAAGTAAATATAAAACAGGCCAGGTGGTGATAAGCGATAAAAAGAGAAATAAATTAAGTGAAGAGGGCCAGGCACAATGGCTCATGCCTGTAATCCCAGCACTTTGGGAGGCCGGGATGGGTAGATTACTCGAGCTCAGGAGTTCAAGACCAGCTTGGCCAACATGGTGCAACCCCATCTCTACTAAAAATACAAAAATTGACCAGGCATGGTGGCTGATTTTAAATCCCAGCTACTCAGGAAGCTGAGGCAGGAGAATAGCTTCAGCCCGAAAGGCAGAGGTTGTAGTGAGCTGAGATCACACCATTGCACTCCAGCCTGGGAAACAGGAGTGAAACCCTATCTCAAAACAACAACAACAACAACAACAACAACAACAAAGCATTAAATGAAGATAAACAGAGAGTGCCAGGGGCTGTTCTTTTACACAGGGTAGTCAAGGAGGCCCTCGCTGATGCGCTGACATCTGCATACAGCAAGGCCACCACGTGACAACATCCACGCCAGGCAAGGGAAGAGGAGCAAGGAGGCCAGCTGCACGGGATGGAGGGAGGTTGAGGTAGGAGATGCGGGGATGGGGAAAGTTAAGGGATAGATTGTGGGAAAGAAATTAAATAGCAGAGGGAGAACAGTGGAAGATAAAGGGCGCTAGACCCTTGCTATCCATAGCAATCACAGATCCAAGCAAACCGAGGACAACACCAGGATCTAGAGGTGCAGGCATGAGATCCCACGCCTAACCTGGCCACTCACAACTAGTCACCACACCTCGATGAACTGATTTCCCAATCTGTAAAATGGGCATAAGCCTATCTGTCTGCCTCCGTGAGGCTGCTGTGAGGAGCAAACAAGATAATAGACATGAATGAATACGAAACTCCTTGCAGATCACAAAACACTCTGTGGACAGCAGAGGTCCTTGGTGCCATTTATACCTCAGGAGGCAGCGCAGTGTGGTTACGAGCTCAACATTTGGGTCAGACAGATCAGAGGTCAAATCCCAGGCAAGCTAGTTGCCAGCTGTGACCCTCAGCAAGCTGCCAGTCTCAGGGAGCCTGTCGCCTCAGCTGTAAAATGGAAGCAGTAAGGGGAGGTCCCTCGGAGAGTTGCGACAAGGTGGGGAAAGTGTTCCACCCCACAGCTGGTGGGTAGATATACAGAACCAGTAAGTCACAGCTACCATTTATCTCCAGTCACTTTTCCTTTAAAGAAAGAGCTCCCTTCATGCAATTAAAGTATGGCTGATTTTACTGGAATTGGATGTACAGTTATTTGGGGGCCATTTATCTTGTGTAAAGTGAGTCTCACATTCATAAAGACACATGGCACCACACGTGCACATACATGAACACATACACACACACACCCCCCACCTTGTTTCTCTAATTTAAAGATGAGTGATTGTTTTGTTCAAGGGAGCAGAAAAATCTGCCATCGAACCAATATGTCCGTGTCAGCAGCTATTCGCCAGCCTGGCTCTGAAATCTTCTCTGGACAAGCCCCTGGAGCCCCATTCGACTGTCCTGTATTTGGGGCTCTCTTCCATCTTCCCAGTGGACTGTGAGCTCTGTGAGAGCAGGTTCCCACCTGTCTTGGGCTTTACCATATCCCCGATGCCCTGCGCCATGCCTGGCACACAGTCTGTGCCTACTAAATGCTTGTTAAGCAAAGAAAGCCCCAGGCAGGTTCCTAGGTGCAGAACCCACCTGGGAAGGGCGCAATGGCCACTCAGGGCACTGCCAAGCTGTCCGTCCCCTAGGGGGTGGCAGAGTCCTTATTCTGCACACTCAGTTCTCTACTACCCCCTATTTAAAACTCAAGGACATGGTCTCTGGCTAGGTCTTAGGCAGTTGAGAGGAAAAGAAAGGAAAGGTTAGGAAGTGGGGCTGTCTGCTTCCTCTGGTGCGAGACCTCCCTCTCATCAGTATGTCTGCTACCAACCCAGTCCAATGCTCACTGTGGCACCCAACAAACAAGCCTTCCCTCCATTACAGTCAGTGAGCCTCCTACCCCGGGCAGTGATCTGCCGAGTGACTACTCCATACCCCAGGCTCTGAGTTTCTCTGAGATTCCAGGTACCCAGCTGTGAAAGAGACAGGCAGACATCCTTGCCCCTGCCAGTCTCCCAGGGACCCTGCAGATGAGGGCTTCGGGATGTTCTAAGCACCGCTCTGCAAGGAGCTCCCTGATCATTTTGGGTTCTCCAGACCCCCACTCTTCTTCTCCTTTTTCCCTGACTTCCTGACACCTCCAGAAGGTTGGGGATAAAGGAAGGAGGAAGGTTCAAAGCAGGTTAAAGTTTTGTGGAAAGAGAGGACGCACATGCCAGAGGTGGGACTGAGGCCTCCGTGTGTGGCAGCAGCTCTCCCTCTGTGCCAAGGATCACCCCAACTCACAAGAATCAAAGTCGGGAACAGCCAGCAGGGCACTTTCAAAAATATAAAGCTTCCTCTAAACGCCCAGGATCCCAGTGACAATTAAAGCTGCAATCC
The DNA here is from genome assembly GCF_024542745.1 of Macaca thibetana thibetana. Taxonomy (NCBI): domain Eukaryota; kingdom Metazoa; phylum Chordata; class Mammalia; order Primates; family Cercopithecidae; genus Macaca; species Macaca thibetana. Next base: position 105,995,005 of record NC_065591.1, on the reverse strand, counting down.
AGTAGAAGCCATGACAAGCTCCCTGCAGCTGCCCTCACCCCCTTGACAAACAGCCTCCCTCCCTACCTGCCCTAACCAGAAATGAGGCTGAGGAGGTCCCGGGCATCCAGGAAGGAATCAGAAGACATTGACTGCAATCAGATAGGGGGTGGTGTCTCTCTGAAGGAAAGAAGGCAGAAGCCAATGAGTGAAGAAAAAAAAAAATCCAAATCCCTCCCTCTCCAAAACCTCTCCCACCCCCATGCTAATAATAAGAAGGGGGAAAAAAAGAACCACTGAAAAAAACACCTAATGTTTGCCAGCATCTAATGCTGAGTGGTGTGTCCTTTTTTCAAAATTCCTTGAGATTTTAAAATAAACATCTTGAATGTTCTGATGAGATCTGCACGCCTGCTTACATAAGGAAGTACAGAGTGTACCAAAACAGCAGACCCAAAAAAAGCATAAGCTGTCAGAACAATGAGTACAGACGCGGGGCATTTTACAACAGGCCACGGTGTACAGTTTTATTTACAGTACCTCTTATCAGACGGAGAACAGCACACTGGCTGCCAATTCCAAAGGCCGGCACTGCGTGTTCTTTCCCTCAAGGAGATGTGTACTCCCGGAGAGGAGCTTGAAGGCTCTCTCTCTCGCTCTCTCGCTCTCTCGCTCTCTCTCTCTTGCTCTTTCTCCTTTATCAACAAAACAAAAAGCTGATCCAGAACCAGAGTTTCTGGAAGGGACACCGATTCAGGAAAGAGGGAAAAGGGAAAGCAGGTGAACAAATGCTGGATGAAAGGAAAACAACCAGCCCCATCGATCGGTCCAGGATGTGGTTCAAGGGTAGCTGTGGTTGACAAGGCTGTGGGGAAAGGTCCTCAGAGCCTGGCCTCACTACAGGATGGGAGGGTGAATGAACTCATGATACAGGACCGAGAAAGACACCAGGAAAGTCTCCTGGGCTGAGCAACAGAAAAACGGGAGTCACCTGGGATGGAGGACAGGTGGTTTTCAGATCTCCAAAAGCCAGTGTCCTGCCAGTGACCTGGCAAATGACTGACACCTCATGTGTGGCTAAATATCCACTCTGCAAAAGAGGAAACCCTGGAATGGGTCAGGAGGAAATGCTGAGACATCTCTATGGCTGAGAGAACATTTCTTATCCTATCTAATAAATGTGATGCTACTAGGAAGCTGCACGGTGCCCTTGTCTCTTACTGGGAGCCTGGAGTCCCTCTCTCAAGTCCCACAGGGAGCACACAGGTCTACCTTGTTCCTTATCCCTGCAACTCAATTCTCAGGCAGAGTGGCTTGGAAAGCTCTTTTGTTACTCCTTTTAGCACCAGCAGGTAATCCCACAGGCTTAGAAACACTGTCCACAGCCAGAACACACACATGCACTCGATATTAAGCTGCACAGGAAGGTAGTGAAGAGCACGCTCTCTGGAATCAAACAAACTCTGGTTCAAGTCCCAGTTCTACCATGTCTAGCTACCACCCTGGAGACTGAATTCTCTTTTCTGGGCCTGTTTCTTACCTAGAAAACTGGGCTCAAAGTGTTTATGCCACACTTTCAGGGATGATTCATGTAAGTAATATATGTAAAGTGTTTAATACACTGTCTGGCATACAGTAACTGCCCAATAAATGCTGGTTGTCATTAACACCAACATCATCGTTGACACGAGGAGATAAAATAATAGCAAGGTATAAGACACACACAAACGTCAAATGCATGCAAGAGATACATCATGCCATTAAAAATATTCTTACCTTTCCAGCCAAAACACACCAGTAAAGACAGGGTCAGATCAGTCTTCCCCAGGAGGAGATCAGGGAAATGACACCCCCACCGCCAGCTCCCATCATCACTCATGGCCAATGTTTAATGGTATTATTACCCTCCTACTGCCTACCCAGAAGGGAACCAGGGAATGCAAACCAGTTTGAGGTGATTTATGTTTTTAAAGATACATGAGTGAATTATTTTAAATAAAATGCAAGTAGGATAGTAAATTTGTTGCAGATTTTTTAAAAATACAGGCCAGGTGCAGTAGCTTGTGCCTGTAACCCCAGCCTGGGTGACAGAGGCATACTCTGTCTCCAAAAAAAAAAAAATACAAATCTTCCTGAAGTCTAAGAGTAATGACTCAGGGGTTCACCTTACCATTGCTTCTAATCTCTTTCTTCTCCTGGTAACTTCTATGACTGGGCAATCATGGTATGGTGGTGATCAGCACAAGGACACAAACTCTCTCTTACTATAGGAATGTCAGCCCCTGCTGTGATGAACCAGACTTCCTTCCAGACATGCCTTGCCAACCGAGAGATCTCTCAGAGGTTAATGGTCAGGCCCCTCAAAATGAAGTCTCAGGCAGGGTACAGTGGCTCATGCCTGTAATCCCAACACCTTGGGAGGCTGAGGCAGGTGGATCACCTGAGGTCGGGAGTCCAAGACCAGCCTGACCAACACGGAGAAACCCCGTCTCTACTAAAAATACAAAATTAGCCAGGCGTGGTGGTGCATGCCTGTAATCCCAGCTACTCAGGAGGTGGGGACGGAAGAATCGCTTGAACCCTGGAGGCAGAGGTTGTGGTGAGCCAAGATCGCGCCATTGCCCTCCAGCCTGGCAACAGAGCAAGACTCCATCTCAAAAAAAAAAAAAAAAAAAGAAAAAGGGAAAAAAAGAAGTCCCACAGCAGCTCAAAGCCAGAGACAGCTTTAGAGTTCTACTGCTCATTGATGGTATGGTACCAGCATCAACTTCGCAGCCTCATGTCCCTCCTGAGAACAAAGCTATTCAACCTCACGTGACAGCTTAAACAAGAACCTGTATGAAGTACCTGGCATACAGCAGGTGCTCAAGTCACAGTAATTATCACGATTACGGAATAATTTCACTTCATCAAGCTGACGAGCTCCAGGAGGACAGACCCTGGCCACAGCCTACAGGGTACGCAGCCCACAGTATTTCCAGCCCCACAGCTCTGGGAGAAGGCCCAATCGCAATAAGTAAATGGCCTGGGTAAATGAGACACTATGTTCTCTGGGGTTCTCGTATAGATGATATTATGTTATTTGGAATGGGAGGCAGGACCAGCCTTAGGTGAGGCAGGGTAGATAACTGGCTCAAGGAGGGTTCTGTCAGCCAGCACACCCAAGATTTTCCAAAGTACCAAAAGAAACTGACTTGGGGTCCTGACTGTCACTGACTGAGCTGTGTAACCCTTGATGAATCCTTTCATCTCTCTATCTTGAAATGACAAGTTTTAAACTGGGACATCTCTAAGGGAGAAAAGATGAACAGGTGTTCATGAGAAGCTGGGCGCTCATGGCAAAGAAAGTTAAACGTGGCCGTACACGAGATCTCAAATGCCTACAACCCTTGGTGTTTGGAAGGTGCTGTTGAGACCAAGTGAGGGCTGGGTTCCCGGGTTCAGCCAGCAGAATCCTTCTCAAGGTGAATACTCTGCTCTATCAGGCAGGTAAAGTGGAACAGAGAGTCCAGACATTGGGAGAATCATTAGCCAGAGTCAGGCTGGGCCAGGGCAGCTGTGCCAAAGACTGACCCGAGTTCCAGGGAATACCTGGGCTTTCAAGTGTTCATAACTTTGTTTTGTTTAAGAGAGATAGCTTTGCAACCTTGGCATTTGTGAGAGGCTGGATAATAAAGCCAGGGACGTAAGAGTAAGGGTTTCTGCCATGATTTTATGGGACATCTCCGCAACTCCTAAACACCAACAATCACCCGCCTCCCAGGTCTCCACTTGGGGATTCTCAGGAGAGAAGTTCAGAATGAAGAGAGAAGTTTCTGCTGGCCCCCAGCAGCCCCAAACTCAGCCTGTGATCTGAGCCTTTGGTCTCCTCTCGTCCTCATTTATTCTGCTCCTTTCTTCTGAAGCAGCTTCAGAATGCTCCGTCACAGGCCCCCACCCTAAAGGTGGCATGGAGGATTTTACGCACGTGCACACACACACATGCACACACACACACACACACACACACACACACACACACACCCGTCTCCCCTGAGTAGGATTCACAATACTGGCTGGGAAATGGAAAAAAGAAAACTAACACCCCTCCAGGGTTGGTGGCCAGGATCCAAGTGCCTACTCCACCCATTTCAAGCTGATACCTGCCCCTGCTCCTGCCCCGGTCCGCCAGCATCTCCTGACACTCCTGCCAACTAACTTTTCATTGGAGGTATTTTAAAGGGAACAGGAGGCAGTGTTCCTCAGCCTCGATGGCGTGCTGGACCTCCCTCACTCTCTCCATGCTGGTTCCTGCCTCCCTCATTTCCCACTGACCGAAGAGAATGCCGAGTCCTCTCACAATGTTGAGATCTCCTTGGGATCTCGATATTGATAATTCCTTCATTGCTTGGTTCTCAGAATCCCCTGTCCTCTCCATTCTCCTAGCATCTCTCTCCAATGCCACTTGCGACTGTCTTTGTAGTGTGTATGTGTGTATTTTGTTTCTAAGATAGAACATCCTTAGGTAATATTTCAACAAATGAAAAGAAAGAAAGCCTTTTAGAAGGCTCCAGATGCTGTCACAAGTGTGATAACCATTGCACTCTTCAAGAAACCAATTGGCAGAGCTCTGCATACAAGTTATCTGCTGCCAATGGGCTGTGAGCTGTACAAGCCCTGCAGATGAGAGCTTCTCTTCTCCTGGAAAGTCCACCAGGAAGCAGTGCCATAGACCCTGAAGACATCCCGGTCAAGCTGCAGGGAAGAGGCAGGGTTCGGTATGCATAGAAGGCTGTCTAAGCTGGGCCCCTGCTCCCATCACAGGCAGTTTAGCGGAGGACCTGGGTTTGATGTTGACAGAACTTAGATGTTAGCTCAGCTACCCACTAGCTAAACCAGGAGCGTTAGCAGCTAAACTCTCTGAGCCTTGGTTTCCTCACCTGTTAAAGAGATAATGATACATCCTTCCTACCCTAAAAGCAGGACTTCAAAGTTGCACAACAGCAGTGACACCACTCACTCAGAAGTGGGACTATAAGGTTGTTGGAAGGTTTAAATAAGATGATACACAGGAAGGTGCCCAGCACAGAAAGTGGAGCTCAACAGACACACAACACCAATACCTTCACGCCTTCCCTTACAAGATCCTACAAAGGCTGCCCTGCAATGAGGAGTCACAATGCTGCTGCTGCCATAGTGTTGACAGTAATCACAATAAAAATACTAATAACATGTGTTGCCCATTCATTATGATGCAAGCATTGTGCTACCTACTTTACATGCAATATGCCATTGAATTCTCCCAACAACTCTAAGATTATCCCCCATTTTATACATGTGCAAACTTTTTTTTTTTTTTTTTGAGACAGAGTCTTATTCTGTTGCCCATGCTGGAGTGCAGTGGCGGGATTTCAGCTCACCACAACCTCCTCTCCCGGGTTCAAGTGATTCTCCTGCCTCAGTCTCCCAAGTCGCTGGGATTACAGGCACATGCCACCACACCCGGCTAATTGTTGTATTTTTAGTAGAGATGGAGTTTCACCATGTTAGCCAGGCTGGTCTCAAACTTCTGATCTCAGGTGATCCGCCCACCTTGGCTTCCCAGAGTACTGGGATTACAGGCAGGAGCCACCATGCCTGGCCTTAAATGTGCAAACTGAGGTTTAATAAAAGGCTTACTTCTCTTGCCCAAGGTCTCATAGCTAGTAGCATAAAAGAAAAAAGAAAAAAAAAAAAAAAACCTCAATCAGGATGGCAGCATGGGAAGCCCACCTAACTCTGTTCTCTGAGTCCTTTGCCCATTAAGAACAACTCTCACCTCCTGGTCCAGGCCCGAAACAACACTGTCTATCCGAGAAAGCCTGGGCCGGGAGCAACACAGGGTCTAGACCTGCCTCTGCTTAGACTTCATTGTATTCTAAGATCCTGCTTTTCTTGGCCTGTTTCTCCATCTACCAAGTGGAAGTCATGTTCCTTGCCCCTCCCAGCACTTAAAGCTATTGTAGAGAAGAATGAGCTCAAAGGTATGAAAACATGTAGGAAGGAAAAGGTACAACTGATTTTCTAGAGTGACTTATAATAAAACTCGAGGCATATACCTCCATGCTTGACTCCCTTCTTAGGCATTCTCCTTTCGACTTCTAAGCAAGCAAGATGTTCTATCATAAAAAGACAATCAGTTGCATTCGCTGAAAGTAGAAAAATGGACTCTCACATTGATGAATGATAGCAAACGACAAAGACCGATGTAGACAAGGTTTCTTGGTTAACCTTCAGTTCACCAAAAAGTCCTTTGATTACATCTTCTCTAAGCATCCTAGTTAATCAAGGCTTTGCCGAGCAGATCCTCACTCTCAGCTGTAAAGGCCTTGCTCTTCCCCATGTCCCTCTGCTTGTGCCCCTTATAGTCTGCCCTTTACTCATTGCCCAGATTGGACTCCTTCCCCCAAGAAGAGCAGGTGGATTCAATTATCTTGGGGCTGAGTGCGTAAATTTTAGAACCAGGCATCCCTCCTAGAGACTCTGGAGTTGTCAGTTACTTTAAATTCATTAATACACATATACAGGTACGGATGTGCTTCCACTGTGCTTCCACTCTCGGCGACAGCTGGGAAAGAGGCCCCAGCACCTGACCCATCCGTCACAACACCCACCATCCCCATCTCAGACACGGAGCCCCAGAGACTGCCACCCTCCCTTCCCCTTCCCCGGGCCCCTCAGTGGCACCTCGAGGCTGCCAGTCTCTCCAGGCCTGCTGTGGCTTTTAGAAAACAGAGCATGTCTATTTTTAGCCCTTCTCAGCCTAATAATACTCCCCAACACCCATTCAGCTTAATCACTTTATTGAGGACAAGAAGCGGGCTCTCTAGCCCGGGTGCTTCTGATGTTAGGAAGTAGTAAAATGTTCAAACTGGTTAAAAATGACACTCATTGGCTTGCCTTTGGTGTTTCTGAAACCTTAATTGTGGCTCAGGCTGTGGATCTAAAGAGCCTTGCAGGTTTCAGAGTCTGGCTTCCTTACCCCCTGCACCATAATTGAGGTGTTACATTACAACGACGGCACTGACATTTGCAGGCTCAAAATTCAGAAGCCTTAAAATGCCACACTTTTCAAAACAGAAATATTGCCTGCCACACTTAATGCCCATTCTAAGTATGAACTACCTCCCTGCCGGAAAAAACACGAACCAAAACAAAACAAAACTCGTCTTTTCTGGCTGCCCCCATGCCAAAGGTCCAGGTGGGAAACTATTTGCCATATTAAGCCCATAGTTGCTTGAAAACAGAAATGTTTGTTTGGTGTAATTAGAAGAACTGCAAGTTCGGTGTGCGCAGAAAATAGACTGTTGGCAGCTCTTCCGCGCGCACCTTTGAGACCGTGACTTCCAAAGCTTCAGGGTGAGCATCTGCAAGCGTGCGATCTGTACCACGTGAGCCACGGGCTGGGAGAAGTGGGCAGCCTGGAAAGGGGATGGAAACAACTTTGCCTCAGAGATTAAGACCCGGGACTTCAGGGTCAAGCGGGCCCAAGGTCACAGCACAGCTCTGTCTCTTATTTGCTAGGTGATCTTAGGCAGTAAACTCAGTCTCCTCATCTGTAAAATGGACATCCTAACAGTACCAACCTGAAATGGGTCTTGTGAGGCTCAAACGAGATGATGAAGTAAAGCAATCTGGCACAGTATCTGGCACCTGTAGGCCTCCAGGAAATGTTAGCTGCCACTGTCATTATCTTTGCTTTCTTCCTTTCTACCGTGGGCTCCTTCTAAGACAAAGTGTTTAGTTTTTGTCTCTTCTGCCTTGCCCAGGACAAAAAAGAAATCTGGGCACTAGAATGGCTAACCATGGCCAGCTATGTGCGGTCATGGGACATTCTCGGACATGCAGTAGGGAACTCCTATGGACTCAGAGTGGGTAGATGGAGCTGGAACCAAAGCAGGAGCATTGAGGGGATGACTTCTCAGGTCCCATTCAGCTAAGCGAGTAAAGGTCACATCCAAGGCCTGGAAACTCACCTGGACCAGGCTCTTCTACATTCCTGGGCAGCTTCCCCTGCTGCTCCTGTCTCCCTTTCCTTCCTTCTCAGGCAGGGTGCTTTGAAGCACCTTCATAAACGTCCTGCTCTTCAGCAGGCAGAGGCGGAATGCCTCATTAACTTTCCCAGCTAATTTTACAATTTAACCAAACACCACATTCCTGCTTCGATTCAGCCAGCCTCTGACTGTGACAAACTTTTATAACGTTGAGATGGAGGAAGGAAGCAGAGAGTCCATGCCAGAGACTGAAGATAAAGTTCTGAAAACTAAAGTGGGAGATGGAGAGTAGGAAAAAAAATAGCTCTATGAGCTCTATGTACACTCCAGAGCAGAATTGCAGGCTGTGCAGGGCTGAGCAGTAGGGAAGAAAGCCACGTCGGCCTTGTGGTGTCAGAAAGATGGAGTGCTCCCGTGACAATGACTCTTCCTGTCACCTCGGGGGGCCGGGGGCTATATTGGGAAGCACAGTGACATGCTGTCCTCTGAGGGGCATGATTCAATCCTGATGGGCAGCAGGCCAGAGGTGAGGCAGGCCACCCAGAGGACATGTCAGCTTGGCAAGGCTGCAGGGCCCCTTCCAGAGGGTACTGAAAGGCCCTTCCCAGCCCACTGAGCTGGCTCCCAGCTCCTGATAGAGATTCTGGACGGGGGTGGAGTTCAGTGGGAGGACTGCATGTCTAGGAATGTTTCCCCATCAAGAATCCTATGGGCTAGAAAAGATCCCCAGGGTTGTCATCACAGTCCTACATACGCTGGTCCATGCTTTGCTCGGCTGGGACAGACAGGACCTCATTAGAGACAGAGAGTATCATTCGGCCTCATTATCTATCATCAGACCCTGCTCTCGGTGGACAGATAAGTAAGGAAGACAGTGCACCGTGATTCTCTTTGCTCCCGGGTCAGCTTCAAAGGCTGCACCTGTCCCTCTCGAGCCTGTACTCCAGAGCGTCTGACTCCAGACCCCAAATCTCAATTAATGCAAAACTGGCCCCCCAGCAGTGCTCTCTCAGATGTGCTGGATTATGTCCATTAGGCCCCAGTGAAGGCACTGGGAGATCTGGGACATTCAGGCATAGTGGCCTCCTAAAATATCTGGGCTCTGGGCCTTTATCCTGGGTTCATATTAGCAAAGGCAACTGAGGAAGTAAGACTCCAGCAAATCCAAAGTTTCAGAGAGTTCTGTCTTTACCCGGAGTTACCTTGTTACTGAAAACGACTGTGGCCTTGCATAATTACTCCAACAAAAATGCAGCCGCCAATGAGCTCCCTGTGCTCAATTAGCTTATAATAGTCAGTGAGAGAGCTGCTGAGGTTTAATCCAACTACCCCAGAAGACTTTTTATCCCAACTACCTAATGAAAAGTTTAGAATTTGCTTTTTTTTTTTTTCCCCTTGTCCCAGGCAAGTAAAAGAATTCCAATCAAAATAGGACTGGTTTGGGGGAAGGAGGAGGGAGTGCGTTAACTACTGGGGAAAAGTCTGGAAGAGATGTCTTTGTCAGGTTGAATCCTGGAGAGAGCCAACAAAAGGAGCCCCTGACTACACAGGCATCCGCCCCTCTCTCCCACTGGCATCCATCTATGCGGTGAACAAGCACCGTCTTCACCAAAGGCATACACAGGGGCTTTACCCACGTGGACCGAGGAGGTGGCCTGGAGCCCATCCTGAGACAGTCCTCGGACACTTCCTCCATTTGCCCTCCAGGGTGACCAACTCTGTCCTCAGCCTCACCCAGAGGCAGCCCTCTGACCTGTCTTCTCAACCTAGGCTTTATGGGGTTCTAGGTACTCGTAACATACTTTTTAGTCCATCAATTCCTATATGAGAAATTTACAATCTTCTGGGTCTGCACCCAATGTTAAGCCTCGCTTTCACATGTGTGTTTGTTTTGTGGATGCCTCAACTTGGAAGGGCACCCTGAAGTGGCAGCTTTTCATCTTTAATGCAGTGTTTCTCAGCCTCCAGGCCAAGGAGGCCCACAGCCATCTCAGGGATCGGAGGACTCCCAAGTGCAAGAAACTGGGCTCTAAATCTCTGCTCGGTGGCTGGGGGCAGAGGAGGATGAGGAGGAAAGAGGTGCCTGCCTGGCTGGTTCCAACTCACAGAAGCTCTTGTTTCCTCTTGTCCAGAAAAGTAGGCCCACTCCCACCACAGCACTCCTTCTGGATACTCCAGGAGCAAAGACCTCATCAAAATCCCATGAACCTCCTTCCCGAAGTTTTCATAGGAACTTCTCCCCGCTCTAAATGCCTGCAGCGCTCAGCCTTTCCCCTTGCGGTCACAATGAGCACACCCAGCCTTGCTCAACACCTTCTCCTGCCAGAGGGCTCGTGTCACCCTCTCAGCCAGACCACCAGCTTCTTGCAGACAAGGACACTGGCTTCAACCTCTCTGTCCGCCCTGCCTAGCTTTGCACACCACTGGCCCTAGGTTCAGTTGCTAACCGATGAATGACTTCACAAACGATTTCCCACAAAAGAGGGCCACACGTGTGACCCAGAGTAGTCATCGAGGTTTCTCTGCTGCTCACCCTTCACCATCTGGTTCCCATTTGGCTGATGTTTTGCTCCCCAGAGAAAGCTCCAGCATCCCTGGCGTGTGCCTGGGGAAGATGAGGCTGTCAGAAAACGGACATAACCAGCCTCATGTCAAATGGTCCAGCTTCACTGGACATACTCTGAAAGGTCAGGGAGGCCACAACCTTCCTGACGTGTCATACTCCAAGACACCTGAAGTCTAAGGTGCTAGTAACAGCCCAAGTGGTCACAGCTCTCACATTTCTGGGCTGCAGCACAGGTCAGCTGCCCCTTTCACCCAACTCCAGCATCACAGGCTGTGTCTGCCAGAAGCAGAGCACCCCGTTGCATCACCACGCAGGAGGGACCGCAAGCAGCTCTCTCCTCCTACCCCGCCTCTCTACGTGGCAGGGTCGTGGAAAGGAGGAGTGGGGGGCATGACACAGTGAAGCTCTCCCTGGGTGGGAGGGCCACACACTAACCCACAGACCCTCCTGCAATGCTCCCAGAACCCTCCTATGCCCAACCCTACAAGGCACTGCGGAGAACTCACAGCCACAACTCACAACCACTGAACACATGCTCCTCTGGCAGAACAGGAAGAGGCTAATAAGCCACACCTGCTCCTGGTGGCACAGGTGCAAGGCACTCAGGCAGTAGCCAATTACTATGCCACCCTCCCCACCCCCAGGACCCTTGGGCACAGGGCCTTCCTGGTCTTAGCTCCCCAGTTTGAGAGATTGGTTACCTCTACAAACAGAGAAGCAGGCATTTAGGCACTCATATAGCACAAGGCCAGGGGCTAGGTATAGCAGCATGCTATACTATAGTAGAAAAGCAAGATGCAGGGTGGAAGGAGAGAGAAAGAGAGGGAGGTTTGAGTCCAGCCCTGCTACTTTCTAGCTTTATGATCTTAGGCAAGTTAACTCTTTACTGTCCTCATCTGCAAAACAGAATCGGCATATCTGTCTTCCAAAGTTGAAGAAAGATTGAGTTCAGATATGCAGACCACACAGCACTGTGCCTGGAACACAGCAAGTTTCAATAAATGTCTTTCTCTCCTTCCTGCATCCAAACCACGCATCCTGAGCGCTTCAATTCTTCAACAGATATTTCCTGAGAGCCTGCTATGTGTCCGGCTGTGAGGATGCAACAGAGCATACTACTGACAAGGTCCCCGCCTTCCATCCTTGTCTTCTCATCCAGATTGCTGACTCCTGGGGCTGGAGGGAAGCAGGCAGCATCTCAGGTCTGTTCCTTACCATGTGCAGGCCTGTTCACTCACCCATTAGGTTATTTTTCAAATGACTAAGTTATAACCACCATTTGGGTTACTAAGCAAGGTAGTATAAGGGGACACAAATCACATGTTCTCAAGAAACTTAGAGTCTAGTAGGCAAAAAAGGCCAAGCAAATAAATAGCTGTGTAACAAAGAAGGTGACAGGTGCTATAAGAGGGGGATAGATCAATGGCTAAGAGCGATCAGACGGGGGGCGGCCTCTCGTCTTGCCCAGACAGACGCATCCTAGGGCTGAGTCGGCTGACTTTTCAAAAGAGAAGAGAAAAAGGAACACTCGCGGGTGGGGCACCAGTCCTGGCACGGGAAACAGGCAGGACCTATTTAAAACAACTAGAGGCAGGTTAAAGCCTTTTCTGGCAAATCCCAAAACTCGTGGAGCTGACCAGACAACCAGATAGAACCAATACTGTCAAAATCCTACAGATTTTTAGAAAACCATTGAGCTGTTGCCGGGATGATAAAAGAATCTTGCCATTCTAAGGGAAGGTTCGGGCTCAGAGGAAGGAGGGGTTGCTGAGAGAGGAGGAGGGGGTTGGGGAGAAAAGGGAACGCCCTACAAATATAGATCAGGGTTAGGAAGAAAAACCAGACGGCCAAGGACATTTATGCATTGTAGTTGCTTTACTACCTAATTAATTCAGTAATTTCAAAAACAATTTTATTTATGTTCCATTTACCACATCAAAGGTGAAAAAAAATCCTACTGATGCTAAAATAATACCTCAAGGCATCTATTTTTAATCAGTTAAAAAAAAAAAAAGTGAGGGATGGAGGAAGAGTTTAAAAAAAAAAAAAAAACAACTCGCCCTGTTTTCTATACAATCTCTCCTGGGCAGACCACCAACCCTCAGAGAGAGAGAGAGAGAGAGAGAGAGAGAGAGAGAACACAGCCAAGCCCTCTCTGAGAGGCTTCCTGGCTGCTGAAAACCAAGCTTGTCAAAAAAAAAAAAAAAAAAAAAAAAAAAAAAACCCACAAATCCATAATGGCCCGAGGCTCCTCTCCAATCTATTTTCTGCTCAGCTGGTTTTAAATGAAGTTATTATGAGTCATTAAAACACCCGCAAGCCAGTGGAAGTCAGCCAATTACAATTTTAAATTTAGCCTGTTCTCTGCCCCATTCTCTTGTTTTCTTCCTTTGCCCACAGAATGCTGCTGCTGTTATTTTTTCCCTCCCTTCCTTTACCCAAAGTGAAAGAGACAGTTATGAAAATGCATAGTATTGCACAGAGCACAGAATCATTCATATGAAACTCAAATTATTAAATTAAAAAAATACAAACTTCTGCCCCCTCTCAAGTCAACCCAAGTCTTGCCTCAGCCCACTGGATTCCTCAGAAACTCCAGTCTAAGCCCTAAAGGTCATGGGGCTATTTTTAAAATGAAAAGGTTCTTCCGTGGGGTCTTGTTGAGAAATGTTCACATCCATCACACAAAATCAACATTTTCATGGCTGAATCCAAAAGGTAGAAACACACCACCACCATCTGAGAATTAATAACAAACAATGAAGTTGAAATTCAAAGGTAAAGCAGGCTTTGCAATCAAGCATGAATGTCGGTGGAAGTCACTTGATATGATGAGCTCATTTAGTTTTTAAATCTTCAAGGTAATGGTCTGTGCGGGCCCATTACAGCAAAGGAACAAATTTGAGTATTTCATGTAAATGCTTCTTCTCAATCTCTTTTTTCCCATGCTTGCACACACAAACACACACATGCACACATGGTGTTCTGATGAGGACTCTGTCCCCATTTCTAGGAATATCACTGCAGCTTTTCCAGACCCTCCAACAAGTGAGTCCCTCTACCCAGAGGACTGTCTAATCCTGCAATCTTCACCAACCTCAGTTAATGGATGAGTCTGCAAGCTCCACAGAACAGATGCCCAGATGTCTGCAAACACCTTCCATTACCTCCAGGCCCCCTCTCCCTCATGGTTACACACACACACATACACACACATAGACCAGTCCTCTGCCCCACCATACTTGCAGTTCCACTGCCCCAAGAAGGCAGCAGAGCCCCAGCCACAGACCTAGGCAGCTGAACACCTGGGAGAGGAGTGGATGCCATGCCATTTCATTGACAGTCACCGAGAGTTAGTGTGGAGGCCAGGATGCTACCAACAGTGGCTGCCTACCTGGTGGCTCTGGGTGAGCTGGAACTCAGGGTCCATCCCTACCAAGCAGCCTCACTGAGAAGAGCGTGTGAAATACCATGATGTTTCCAGGCCCACTGCGACCTGCAGCCATTTACCGAAGGCAGGAGGATTTGGCCTGACCACTATGGAACATAAACCTGAGGCCTGTGAGCACAGATGTCCCGGGCTGTGAAGGTCCCCAGAGCTGGGCAGATGTCACCCTCCTATCTTCAGCCCTGAGCCACCCCACTCAGTAGTTCCAAGTGGCACCCCTCACAGCAACCTGTCAAGTGGCTCACCGAGACCTGTTCTCCCGGAAGCCAGTAAGGCTGAAGCTTCAGGCCTCTCCCTGGCACTGACCGCTTCCCTGAGAGGGGCTCTAACACTTGGTATTTATAATCCTTTTCTGAGGGACAGCACCCAAAACTGAGTACTCTTCAGGCCCCACCAAACCCAGATCTGCCCTAGTAGTACAAATACTTTTATAACAGGATATTCATTTATTCGACAAATACTATCAGTGCACAACACTCCTATGTGCCAGGCACTTTGCCAGGGCATGAGTACATGAGGGCGGCTGCTGAGTCCTGCACTCAGGTGCACAGTACAGGCCCAGGCGAGCACAGTACCAGCAAAGTCCAATAAGGGCCTTGCAGAGTCTAACCCTGCTCAACTACTTGCCCATCCTCAACACAACTGGGGTTTGCTGGGAACATCCAGGGACCTAGGAAAAGCAGGGGCCAAGCCAGAGAAGCCCCACTCTGGCCCCTGAGAGGCAAGGGACAAGAGCACACGAGGTTCTAGGTGCTGGGAGCATTCTAGGGACACCGGCTCAAGAGTCCTCCCCTCCGGGGAGACCCCTGGGCCAGAGTGACATTTTGTTTTCCATTCCAACCACTGCCCAGCTTCCAAGCTAAAAACACTTTGAGGTGGCGGGTTAGGACAGGGAGACAGGGAGAGACAGGGACAAAGACAGAGAGAGAAAAGACCAACCAAGACAGATGGAGACAAAGACAGATGAAGACATAAGAAGGAAGACAGAAAATACACAGGAGTGTCAAGAAAAGGCCAAGGCTGACACAGACACAAAGGACAGGGACAAAGAGATGAAGTGAGATGAAAGCAGACTGGGGAGAAATAGAAGAAGAGAAGAGCTGAAAAATAAATACCTGCCACCACAGAGACCTGGACGAGAGCACTGAAAGTAAGAGCCACAGTAGCGTGATGGATGCCTAAAGCAGGGTGGGGCCCGTTGGGCACAGCCTGGATACAGAGACCCAGGCCCACCCTGGTTAGAGGGCTGGGAAATGGGGCCAAGGGCAAGAGAAAGCAAGGCCAGGCCTCCTAAGAACCCTTCCGGCAGGGTGTGCGTCTGCGAAGCCAAGAGAAGACAAAAAGACCCTGGAAATCAGAAATGGCATTGCCACCATCAGGTTGATCCCATGTAAATATCCCTCCCCAATAACCCCTTATCTATCCATCCTCAGACAATAACAAGGGCCAGCCCAGAATGTAGGAAGGATGGAAGGAGCAAAGGAGAGGAAAGGGAGACTAGGAGAATCAATGGCAGACAGGCAGATGTCCTAGCATCCATCCCTCTAGGGCACCATTCATTTCCTAATAAGACCGTCATCCTCTAGCTGTGCAAAATCATGTGGTGGCATGAGAGAGGGTATGTGTGGAAGAAACCACCCTATGCTGAGATAGAAAAATCATCGAGAGAGGGAGAAGGAAGAAGGTTATTACATAATTTCCACTTTCTTCCCTCCACCCTCAAAGTAATGTTCTATCTGACAGGCTCCTCTCTGAGGGGGGAAAAATGACAAATCCAATCCAAAATTCAACAGCCTGTGTTCTGTTCAGAGAGCACACAGTGTACTGTACAGCCCATAAAACTCCAAACAGCCTCCAGACACTGCCGCAATCGTCCTCCATCAAAACACTTTGTCTTGCATACAAAAATAAGATACAGCGCTGAACGGAATACAAAATCAGCCCATTACAGTACAGGGAGACTGCTACTTAGCAACGAGGGGGCTCTAAAGCCTCGATGCTCTACAGGAAGCAAAATCTGTCGAGCCTGTTGGGCAAATGATAAACATTAGCAGTATTAAAAAACACAAAAGCCATGTAAATGGATAGACATAATGTGGAAACGAATTTATAGAATAAATTGGGATGGGGGATTTGCGTGGTGGGAGGAGAGGCTGGGATCCAGAGGGTTAGATGGAACAAGCTTCCCCAACCCCTGCTAAGGCACCATATGGAGACAGAGACATGTGTATTTGGGGGCAGGGACATGTGAACCCCTCTTCACACAGGGGCTGTAGGTGAAGGGGTGGGAGAGAACTGGTGAAAACACTGTTTAAAACCATGACCTGCAATGAACTTTCCCAACTTTCTCGGTTCAGCTGGCCTGACTAGGGCCGGGGGACCCAGGCACATAACCGCAGCACTCAGGTGGCAGTTATGTGGGGGATTTATCTGCCCTGGGGCTAGCATCGCACCCAGCACCGTCACAGAACCTGATACTTGCTGTAAACACAATCCCTGGCCAAAAAACAAAAACCAAAAAAACACAAAAACAACCCAGACAACAAAACCAAAAACACCCCATCTGGGCTGGAAAATCAGTATATTTCATCAGGTAAAGGGGAAAAATACTCTGGCTGTGAATCAGCAGCAGGGTTTCGGATCCCAGCCAAAACAGGAGCTAAAAAGCAAAACCATATTCTTCTGGTCTCAGTGTAGGCTCTTGAGGCAGAAAGCGAGAAGGGGCGGGGGTGGGGGTGGGGGGGACTGAGGACGGGTGGGGGGTGGAGAGTAAAAGGGGAGAGGCAAGAAATGTATTTTTCATCAGCTAGTGTATAATTTATAAACAGCATTAAACAGTTTTTGTTTTCTTTTTCCTCTCTCCCGTGTATGGGCTTGGACGGTAGTCAAGCCTGCATTAATTTCTGCTTTGGGTACAGTGTGTTCTTGGAGGCGCATCTGCAAGCGATCATAAACTCTCTGGAATGCTGGCAGAACATCCAGACCTGCCGGCAGGCCAGTGACGACACCACTCTGGGAAAAAGTTCGGGAAGCAAGCCAAGTTCAGAGTAGGGAGAGAGAGAGAGAAAGAGAAGTGTGTTCAAGAGCAAGCGGGGGGAAAGTGGCTCCCTTCACCCTTTCCTCTCTCTGCATCCGCATCACCCATGCGGACCGAAGGGAGGGCAGCCCAGCCTCTGAGCCAGCCCCATCTGATCCTCTCCACTTCCTTGACCCAAAAACCAAAGGTTCCCCCCACATCAGGAATGTGGAGGGAGTCGAGGAATATGAACAAAGTTTCTTCCTGGTCATCTCCAGGGCTTGCCCTGGTGGTAGGAAGCTAACCACAAGGGAAAGCTGGTATTGACTGGAGAGTGGGCAGAGGGTGCATGGATTGGCCTGGACAGCCCCCAGTCTCTTGCTCTGAGCAGATACCAAATCTGAGAGGAGAGAGGTGAATGGGAGGAGAGACAAGGTGATGGGGAGCCATCTTTGGACTCAAAGGCAGCTCTCCAGTCATCAGCGTGGGGACCACCTCACTCCATCTCCTCCCAGTCACAGGGAATTTTCCAGCTACCTCTCTTCCCCCACCTTCTCTATCTTTGAGAAGAAGAAACTGAAACCCACAGCTCAGTGCTCCAAAAAAGAATAAATAAATAAAACAGAACAAGGACAACCCACAGATCTTTGCCATCTTGTAATGCTTTTTTTCTTCCATCCAACCACGACAGAGGAAAGTCTAAGAGATCCAATCTTGCGGACCCCTCCAGCCCTTTTCCCTGCCAGAAGGGTGACCCCAGGTCCCAGGTGATAAGCCCCAGCCACTCTATGCTGCTGATGAAATCAGAAAATCTATCAACGAAAGCCCTCATTCTTTCCCCATGGCTCTGACTCTGGGGAAGAGCCTTGTCTCAGGGACGCTCCTCAATAGCCAGGGCTTAGAGTGCCCGACAAGGGCAAGAGAGGAGTGGAAGGATGGGGCCTCCCACCTGGCAGAATGAGGCCACATGGCCCTAACCAGCACAGAAGGCACAGGCCTCTCAACACTCCAGCTACACCCCAACATAGATGACCAGTCTTCATGTTCTCCAAGGGGCTTTATTCACCCTATATTCTAGCCTAGTATATATAAAAAAGCCCAACAGTCCCTTCTATTCCAGACACAAAAATGTGTCAACTTCTTACTCAATCCTTCAGTGGCTCTCCAGTGCTTCAGGGAGAATGCAGATCATTTTGCTACTCCTTCCATAGATGTATCTCATCCATCTCCTCTAAACCCTGCACTCTGCTCTCTCCCTGCAGGCTCAGTCTACACTCGCAGGTTACACCACCCACCTCCACAGGTGGCTTGGGCTTCCCCTCACCGAGTCCTTTCAAAATGCTGTTCTGTTACCCTCTGGTACAAAACACCCTCCTACTCCGACTTTCTCCTAGATTTCTTAGCACTTTGCACACATTACCAACTTGTATGATGACTGTATAGTCATACTCATCTCCCACTCTAGACTTAAGCTCCTTGAGGGCAGGGATGCTGTAGAAGTCTTCACTGTTAAGTGCACAGAGCCTGACACACAATTCGTGCTTATTAAATATCCTCTGGTTCCAAAAATGAATGACACTCCCAGAATAGAAGCAGGCCACATGAATACTCAAACCCTAATCGTAGGCAGCCGAGTCAAAAATAGGGACAAGCAGTTCTAGGCATGCTCACTTATAAGCCACCAGGACGTTAAGCCAAGCTGTGGGAAATCTACCTAATGGGAAACCTTACACTGGCCCATCTCAGAACCAACTTGAGTCACTGCATGTGTCTGTGGTCTCTGCATGGACATCTCAGAGCTAGGAATCACTTCTCATGTTACAACAAGGAGTGGCAAAGAGACAGTGGATCTATAGATGCTTCAAGGCCAGATCCCCACAAGGGGTAAGGTAGCAGAGGGTGAGGAGGGACACAGTCTTCCTGGGACACAGGAAGGGGAGGGGCCACAGCCCTACACCCAAGCTTCACCCTCCACCAGGGCCAGCTTTGCAAAGCCTTGGAGGCCATCTCTCTTCCCACCCCAAGCCTCTTTCCCCAATACACAAACCCTTCTGACCCCCAAAACCACCTCTGAGAATGCAGGGCCTGGCCAGATCATCTCATTAGTTAATGAGTTCAGTTACTGATGGTTAAACTTATTGTGATCATCAGGTATAGCTCATAAACACTTGATTAGTTCACACATTCAAATTGAAATTAAAACTTCAATTAAACTGAAATTCACTACTATCATTTAGGGTCTTTAAAACAAACCCTAAAAACAGAAAGTAAGGGAGAGAGAAAAAGGGAAGGCACTGTGTCTCAGAAGGGCCTCCTACAGGGCAAACTTCTAATTAAACAAATTGTCAATTTCAACACAATGAAAACTGATTTAGGAGTGTAATGTTAGTATTCTAGTCACTGAAAATAAGAACTGCATTGTCGATCTCCTATAGGCTGATTTCATGTGATAGGGAAATGGAGAGGAAGACGACAGGGAGAGAAAGGAGGAAAAACTGCGAAGGAAGAACAAGCCGGAGCGCTGTCTCCCTTTCAGAAATGACATCTCTGCGGAATTCAATGCGGCCTATTCTCAAGCATCAGAGAAACTATTTTCTTGCCTCCTCCTTCACCCCACCCCAACCAGATTAGAAAAAAAAAATTAATCGTGTATGATGACAAACTTGGCTCAGCACTCACTGTACATACTGTACCCACAAGTCTGGCTCCCGGCCAGGCCTGGCCTGGAGCCAGAACTACAATAACAAACACAGGCAATGCTAGCCAAGAGGGGGTAGGGCAGCACGCAGAGCTAGCCAGGAAGTGAGCGCCGTTCAGCTCCGCTGAGCAGAAGAAAACAGCAGGAATGTGCCAGTGCAAGGGTGGCAACATTTAAGGGGGCAACCACGACCCCTACCCAGATCCTGGACTCGTTTCTCCATAGCCTGCCCCTTTTTAAAAAAAAAAAAAAGTGCCACCCCCTGCTCCTCCACCCCCGGCCTAGGATTCTGGAGCAACTACTGTTCTTCCAGGCTGTGGGCTGCTTCAACCCTTGGTCACCTTCTGTAGAATGGGTCTACTCTACAGACCTGGTGCACCCATTCTCACTGTCCGCTTTCTTCATGGAGCCTTCGAACTAGAGCAGCAGGAAAACCTCACATCATCTAATTCAATGTCTCCTCTAAAACATCACCTAGTTCTGTGTTCAGGCATCTGGGAGTAGGCATCGGAACATGTAAACCACCACTGGAATCTGTAAGAAGACCCAGCGGCACCAGCCCAGGCCTCTGACCCCAACTCCCCAACAAGGCCAGGTCACTGCAGAGGCCCCCAGGGCCTGTTTAACAGGGGCCAAAAAATTCAGGAAATAGAGTAGCCTCTAGCCTCACTAAGCCCTTTGTGCTATTTTATTTTGAAGACCTCTCAGCACAGGGGGTGAGGAGTATGCCGGACAACAGAAAGAAAAAAAGAATAGAAATATCAGAATGTAGGCTGGGAGCTATCTGCAAGGGTGAATTAAAACACGACTATGACTCATCACACCTGTCTAATCATCAAATCATCCTTTCCAAGGGCACTGGCAAGTGACTAGCAGAGGGACAAATCATTGGACACAATCGGCCTTCGGTGCCCAGTAAGACAGGCATGGAAAGGAAAAACTAGGAAAACAGGACCCAACTCCCAAAGCCTCTGGAGCAGCCATATGAGATCAGGGGATCTGGAAGCAGCATCTTAGGTGGGACCAAAGTCAGCTTCCCCAGGCAACTGCCAGCTCCGCAGGGCAGTTGCTCAAAGTCGTGCTCTTGTCTGAACTGGGGATACCGGGCCTACCTGACATGAGTATGCAAGCAGCCCTTTCCTCTCTGCAGCCGCTCCCACCAGCCCACCAATACCGCTGATGTGTGATTCACAGCAGAGACACTGGCTAACTCACACTGGGTCACACTGCCTGGAAGAGGGATACAATATGAGCCAGGGGCTCCTGGCTGCCCCCTCCAGTGAGTCCTTGGGACATAAACAGTTCCTACCATAGGAGGGACTTGTCCGGAGAGCGGAGTTTCCCTGTTCATCGGCCTCCCAGGCTGCATCATTCACTCAACAAATACTTGCTGGCACCAATAATGTGCCAGGCAGTGTGCTGGATATAATGCAGACAGGATCTGACCCCATTACACGTTAGGCATGGTGGTATGTATTCAAGGTGAGCCTCACAGCTTCTCTGAGATAGCGTTAAATATTTTCATTTTACAGATGAGGATACTGAGGCTGTAAGAGCTTATGGTTCTTGCCCCAGATCCCATCAGCAGTAGGTAGGTGTCCAGATTTCTTCCACCATGTAACCCCGCCTCCCAAGTAAGGGAGATAAGGCAAGTCCATAAATAACTGTAACACAGAAGAAAAACTGCACCCAAAAATAGCTTCAAATGAAGAAATACAGGCACAGAGAATGCACGATTGCTTCTGGCTGGAGGTGGGGAACAGCTGGGAACGGCATCATGGAAGGGACCTTGGAAGATCTGGGAAGATGGGAGATGGGTTATTCCAAGTAGACAGAATGGGGCAAACAAAGCCACAGAGCTCAGAAAGCAACAAGCCCACGAAGCAAACCAAGAAGATGAGTCTGGCTAGAGCACTGGACTCAAGGAAAGGGCAATAAGAAAGGATGCTTACTGGGGCTGAAAGGGCAAAGAGGCTTTACCAATAGGCTAGAAGTGCGCTGCCCTAAAAGTGCCCAGCGCCACACAAGGGTCTAGGGCAGGACGTGCCACACTTTGCAGTAAGGCAGTGGTGAACTAAAGCAGAAAAAAATCAAGACCAAGAAAGCAAGGGAAGGGTAACCAACCTGGTAGGCAGACAGGTCATGAAACTCGCCACACCCTGAACCTTAAGTAGCGTACAAAGCTGAAGGGAAGCTCAAAGATACAAGGTGTAAGTCACTAAAACAGAAGAAAAAGTATACGTGAGTGCCAAGCAGATCCGGACGCGGGAATGCCTGGAAGTTAGGGCTCTGGGCCGAGGTGAGACAAGTGGGCAGGAGGAGGATGATTGAGGGGAGCCAGGGGCCGGGTAGGGAGGGCCCACAGGAAGGAGACACAGAATGCACGAAGACATGGGGACAGTAGACGCGCCGAGATAGATAGCTGCCAGCTGCCTGCTGTGGACAAATCCCTGCGCCTGGAAGAGGGAAGAATGGGAAGTGAGAAAGAGTTAGGACACTTTAGGAAGGGCCATGAGGGCCAGGGGGAGAGGCCACATCCAACACAATGCAGAACCACATGGGCCCTGCAGCAAGGCAGCGGTGAGCTGAAGCAGAAAAAGCGACCGAAGAGCACTTCCACAACTGTACACATGATGGGCTCAGGGGAAAGAGAGTACAAGCGGCCAGGCAGGCAGGGAACCAGCGGATGGGGACACGCCTCCGGGGCAACAGGCTCAGAAACAAGGATGAGGGAGGAAGGTGCAAGCAGAAACCGTTAACATTTATTAAATGCCAACTGTATGCCAGCGGCTTACTACAGATGCCTTCAACATATATTCTGTCATCTAATCCTCCAAAAAATTATATGTTAACAACACCAGCACTTGACAGATGCAGAAACTGAGGTTCACAAGATGAATGTAGCTAAGTTCACACAGCACATATCACAAACAGGATTTGAACCTTTGTCTGCCCAACCCCGAAGCCCATTTCACAAATGCCAAACTGCTTGGAGGGCCAGTTTCTGGAGCCAATATGGGGAAAGGAGAGGCAGGCCTTGGCCTACATGAGGAGAAGACAAGACCAAATGAAACAACAGCCCTCTCTTCTCCCCTAAAAAATGACTCCAAGGTTGGAAGGCAAGGGAATTAAAGGGAAGAGAATATGCGCCTGGCAAAGAAGAACTGAGGCCTCCACAACTAAAGTCAGGTGACCTAGGCCTCAAAGCCACCGCATCAGACCTGCTAGATCCTTCCCTCCACCAAGAACACCCAGGCCTGCCAAATGTCAGGTGCTTCTCCCCATTCCAGGCCTCGTGAAGCAGAGCAGCTTTGCCCAAACATGAGCAAAATTACCAGCAGCCACCCAGTCGACCTCACTAGAATTGGATAAAATTAACTTGCAAAAGACAGCAGGCTATAACTAGCTTTGTGTTCCAACCTTTCTATATCTATTTAATTAAAGGCTCCTGTATAATGTGAACCCAATAGTCAGATTCATTAGACAGCGAGAACTTAATTCCACAACTGTTTCGCTAATGAAACTGCAGTCTACTTTGGAAGGTAGATCACACGGGGCACTGGTTACCAGTGATGCCTAGGAAACCCAGGAGAGCTTGAAGGTGGGTTCATCCAGGTAGCCCCACCATCAGGATGGATCTTCTGTGTCATGAGCCTGGAGGGAGGGTCCAGGGAACAAGATAGACCAGGGCCCCAGCTGGCAATGGGGACATGCAGGCTGCAGCAGGCTCTCACTGCGGGGGAAGGCAGGCAGGAGATAGTTGCCTGTATCTGAACGGGTCACTAAGGCGACCTTGCCTACCTGAATGAGCCAGTAAGTGCATTCTCAGCCGCAAACTATCCAGGAACCGCTTCCCGCAGAGCTCGCACCCGTACGTCTTCATCCCACTGTGCAGCTTCCTGTAAGGGAAAGGAAAAGAGAGGTTGCTGCTGCTCTGGCTGGACAGGAGGCCCAGCCATCCACCACCTGACTTGGCAGCCACCCCTCCGGCAGGTGACAGGCGGAAGGGAGCAGGAGGGCACCGATGGAAACCCATCCCTGGATCCTCAGACAGCGTAAATCATGCCCTCTGCCCAGGGACTGCTGCCAGTGAAGCACCCATTCCTGGTCTTGTCCATGGGCTTTACCACTGGCACATGGACCAAGAAAAAAAATCAGATCCATTTCCAGAGGGAGAAAGGATGAAACACCCAGGACAGTCAGACAGACATAATGCTCACTGTCAAACTAGCACAGACCTCATAGGAGGCCCGCAGCTCTGCTCACCTCTGCAGCATTGCCTTCCCCGGGTGATGACTGTGAACAAGCCCATTGGACCCAGGAGGGCTATACCTGTATCTTTTCTCTCTCCTACCTCCAACTTCCACTACAGTGACTGACATAAAGGAGGCTCTGAACAAGCCTATGAATAAATTAATGCCCTTATAGACACAAGATACTTCTTTCTCTGGCATCCAGATGTTCTTAGGACTGCAGTGACC
Source organism: Macaca thibetana thibetana (assembly GCF_024542745.1). Classification (NCBI taxonomy): domain Eukaryota; kingdom Metazoa; phylum Chordata; class Mammalia; order Primates; family Cercopithecidae; genus Macaca; species Macaca thibetana. The sequence goes on along the minus strand of NC_065591.1, from coordinate 105,970,805 downwards.
CGCCCCAACATGCACAGCTTTCCCCTAAGGCTCGGCTTTAGAAGTGTCTTCCCTCTGTCTTGCCCCAGCAGAAAGCAGAGTTTCAAGAAACTGGATAACATCATTCTATAAATGTAGGGTGGTTGTAGTCATCTGTGGCTCTTCATACACATTCTCTCATTTTGCCATCACTATGATTCTGTGAGGTGGACTGGTCCCATGTCATCACCCCTGGGAAGACCGAGGTCTCAGTAACAACCAGTCACAGGCCCAAACTGCAGCAGTGCTCCCATCCCAACTCCCAACCCGGGGCCTCTCCCACCAGACCCCTGGCTCAGTCACGAGCCAGCACGGGAGATGGTAAGATGCAGGGAACCGGGTGCGCCAACAGGGAGCCGAGCACTGGGGAGAGGCTCCAAGCTGCCGCCCACCCACACTCCTGTTGTCAGGCCCATACATGCTATCGCCAGATCCAGGATCCGGCCTCCACCTCCGCCCCAGTCTCTGCACCATCCCCGCAACTTCTCCAGGGGCCTTGGCCCTCAGGACAGGGCAGATGTGGTAGCCAGAAGCAGGATCTGTGGGTGGTGGAGCAGGCAGAAGAGAAAACAAGGGCCTCTATCTCCATCAAAATGTTGACGTGTTAAGACCGTAGTAAAAGGCTGGAGAGTTGGTACTGACAACAGATAAAACTGCAGGTGGGCAGAGGGAGTATCACACACTCAAGCTGGCAGCATCTAGATGGTAGCAAAACCGAGCCACCCACTGCCACCACCTTCCAAGTCCCAGAATGACAAGCCAGCAGTGTGTCAAGACCATGTGGTGGACCCAGGTGAGCCTCTTTAGCGCCACAGTCAATGGACTCCCGCAGCATGGGGACCAGCATATGGTATCCACTGTGGGCGGCCTTCTGATAGGGATCACACAAAGTTCTCTCCGCAGAGCTCTTTCTCAATCACATTGTTTTGTTTGCATGCTTTCCCTTTCCCTACTTTCCAAAGACAAATGATTTCTCAATCACAAACACATACACACACACACCCTTATCTATGACACTGTAGGGGTACCACCCCCTCCATGTTCTCTCGCTCCTTGCCACGCTGATCCACCCAAATTGGGAAATATTAACAGTACAGAACATTTTAACTGAACATTCTTAACTCTAAATAGATTTCACAATGCTGGGCACTGGGACATGTCCTAATAGCATTTTGGACAAAGTATCTTTTAAACCACGTACCTAGGTATGTGAGTGCATGCAAACACACACAATGGTGCAGTATTCCTGTCACTTGCCCGGGCATGAAAGATACTTGCTTTTCTAAGAGATGTTCTATAGAGTGGTAAAGGCTCTATTCACAAAGGGTTCAGCAGGTGAACGCGCACACAGTCATGGTAAAATCTGGTGGATGGTAACATAAGGGTTTCAGTTTATTTTCATCCTTTTCTTCACCAGGGGTTTGTTAGCTCCTGGGGTGCTCACTTCTCAGGGGTGGCTGTCAAGAGGAACAGGAGGACGAATACCCATTTGTATTTATTTTCCAAAAGGACACTAAAGTGACCAGTCTTCAGATTTAGGAGCCACCGCCAGGCTAAACTTCCCTCTGGGGCTCCCATCTCTTCTCCCTGAGGGTTCCAGATCAAATCCCTCACCACAATAAACACTCTCGGTTTGGGTAACACCATTGCCTTTTCTTTAGCTGTGAATGGATTTGCCCGGCAATTGGTGGAAGTGGCTTATCTTGGCCAACTGGATTGGCTTGGTGTGAAAGATGACAGGCACTTGCCCTTTTACTACAGAGGTGGCAGAGTACAGAGAAGAATGCCCAGCCAGCAGCCAGAAGATCTGCATCCTCCCATCTGACTCAGCCATTAACATTGGACAAGTCATGCTATCACAATCTCTCTGCATTGGATCACCTATAAAGTGATGTAGATCACATCAAATATTTTGAATAGAGACAAAATTTTATCATTCCAAAGTCTTACCCATATTCTTTTACCTAGCCTACAAGGTGGTCCTCTAAGGGGCACTATTATTCTACCTGAGCCACGTCCCACTTGTTACAGTGCACTGTGATGTCCTCTGACACTGAGGCAGCCAGGCTAGGATTGCCCAAGCAAACCTCTAGACCCAATCCCAGCAACCTGGTCATTTACAATCTATTCCAAGTGGCCTGAGTTTCCTCCTTCACTCACTTGCTATTTGTCTTTCAGTGAAAGAAACTTCCAGAAGTTACCACCAGCCTGTCCTCGGAATGACTCTGTTGTCATGCATTTCCCTGCCTTCAGAGACCTGGGTGTCCTATCCTGTCTAATCCTCAGGGTAAGGTGACTGCCCTGCAACTGACCCACTAACTCAGTGCCCCATACAGGTTACCAGAGATTAATATGGTGTCCATGTGATTCCACATGAAGTACAAGGGCAAAGGTCTTTCCTCACTGGCAGAGAGACCTGGGCAAAGCACACAAAGTTCATTAGAGAAAAAGGGAACAACCTCACAGGCCCAGGAGTTCAACAGAGCCCAGCACTGGTTTGCTCATATCTTTAATTCTTGTTCATATACCAAAGGAAGAATGTGGAAAAGTGAAGGCTTCTCCTAATTCAAAGAAAATAATGGTGGAGAATTTCAGTGCATTTGAGGGACCTGGCTACCAGCAGACTCTCCATGGCACAGTCTGCAGAACAGCCAATGTGGAAATAGAATTCCAACTGGTTCCTGGAGCAAAAGTGCAAATTCGTGTGAACTCACAGTCTATTCCCTCTTTAGACCACAACCTCCCACCACTACCATCACCACATTATGCAACTGCAAAGCATTTAGATCAAAATGGAAATTCTATCCACCTCCTTCTTCCTTACCACATACTCACATCTTCCCAATCTAGTCCTGTCTTTTCATAAGGTTTAATTGCACGTGGCCATCTGAGATTATCAGCCTCCACTGTGACAGGAAAGGAAGACATCTGGGGGCATGTTTGCACCTTTCTGCACACTGCCTTAGTTGGTGGTAGAGTTTTCACACTCTCTTCGCTGAGAAGAAGCTACCTTGCTGAACACCATTTTGAAAGTAACCCAGTTCTAGTACAGCCCACGCATCTCCGTCCTATACTCAGTGGAGATTCCATTGCCCCATATGCTTCAGGTCCTCACTCTCCGTTCCTGGAGAACAGACTCAAGCTCTCCCCAACTCTTAGTGGCTCATTAGGTAAACTCACCTTGCATGTAACAGATTTTCACTTATGTCCAAAAAAGACAAAGAACACATTAACCTCTAACAAGTTTCTATTTTCTCAAGAAAGCTGAATCATTATGAGAAATTCAAGCTAAACAAGTAACTGAAGAGAAGAATTCATTTAACAAGTAACTGAAGAGAAGAATTCATTCCTTCTCACTGGGTTTCAACTACACAACTCTCACTAGTCAAACGAAGCTAGCAAGATACAAGCTCATCATTTGAACCATTTCTGTGCCACTGTGAGTCTGAAAACTCATAAAGATTTCATCTGGTTTAGAGTGCAAACTCCATAATGGCAGAGACCATGCCTATATTTCCTTTCCTCATGAGGCCTCGTTCAAAAGGGATTGATCAAGGATGTTGGAGAAATCCCTCTCTGTAAAGTGGCATCTGTGGCATTCCTTTGCTCATCCTAACAATATTTCAAGTACAACAGCTTCATAGGCGGCCTCCAATTCAAAACTGGACCCTGTCCTGTGGCTCCTAAAGTCCATACAAGGACTAATGGCTACTGCATAGAAGCATGAAGCCATTAGACCAACCTGTCATCTTCAGGATAAACCTTGATCAACCTAGCCTACCTAGAACAGCAACAGGAGCATAAATGGCAGCGAGGAGAGACCCAAGCCATACTCCATCCTCCCTACCTTCAGCTTCAGCTTCAGCTTCCAGAGAGAGCTGACCACAACAGTTGACCCCCAAGGGGGCATTCACCATGTCTACTCTCTGCAGGGTAAGCTCGGCCCACTTCTGTCCTATGCAGCCAGGGACCAAGGGGAGAAGGCTATGAGAAGAGCTCACTGCACTACCAGGTGTCAAAGGGAAAAGCCCAGCAGCACTGCCTAGCTGAAAGAGAGAGGTTCATGTCCCAGCACTGCCAATGTCACATTGCTTCCCAGGTTCCTGAGCCCAGGGGCAAATGCTCAAGTTGGAGCAGACCAACAGGCAGGGAAGGTTTAGAGAAAGAAACCTCAGTTTCAGTAATCCAAGGGTTGAAATTGTCTGACCTGTGAGTTTTGCTGGAAAGACCAGCATGGGGAACTAGGACCTATAATTGGGAAAAGTGAATGGGAGGGCTCCGCAGCTGGACTACCCACTGCTCTCTCCCGTCTTTGAATGAGGAAAAATAAAGTGGGAAATCCATCCTGTAAGGGTATTTATAAGATGATGTTGTCCTTGTTTTCAGCCTAACTGATCCATCCTCTGAACCAACACTCAGACCACATCAATGCAGTATATAAGGTCCTTCCAAACTCACCCTATTGTAGGTATGAAGCCACTCCACACAAAAGTCACCCCAGTGCTTTGGATTTTTGCTTTCTGGTCTATGGTTTTGCTTTCTGGTTCTATGACCATCAATTTGACCTCATTAGTGCAAAAGTCACCCCGATGCTTTGGGCTTTTTGATCCTATGACCACCCCTTTCTGATCCCGTGACCATAAATTTGACCTTCTCAGTGCTTCAGAGGGGTACTCAGAATAGATAGGAAGCAGATGGGAGATTCTGTAAGATCCAAGCCATGACCTAAATGATTCTCTCTTCTCCAAAATGTCTGCCATCCCCATGAGAACCAACACTCTCCAGGATCATCTACTTACCCAGCTACCATGCAAATTTCCTGGTCCTCTCGAGCAGGACCTGGGCAGTTGGTGCTGACATGCAGACTTGGGCCCCACATGGGGACAGTATAAGGTAGGTCCCCTTATGGAGCTCTGCCAGTGCTCTCAGCCTCAAAAGCAACCGACTCCTAAGCTCAGTGATAAGAGAACCTCGCCCTAGCCTCATTCACCTTTCCAAGTAGACACATAATTGAGTAAAGGGAAAGCTTAAGTACTTTAGTAATGGGCTCACTCTTCCTCCTTAGACCTTTTAGTCAAAAACACACTTTCAATGTCCATTTACCTTTAATTCAAATGACAAAGGAAAGGTGAAATAGTCAATGCCATTCTGTGCTCTAATTTTAAGAGGAAGGGATGAATGAAAAGTTATGAGGCTATCAGTATTTCCTCCCCAGAGCAACTTCCAGAGACACTGCAGAGTGTTTCCATATTCAGTCCATTCTCCTGTACTTTCTTTTTTAAAAAATTCTTTTTAATAGAGACGAGGTCTTGCTATGTTGCCTGGGCTGGTCTTGAACTCCTGGGCTCAAGTGATCCTCCCATCTCAGCCTCCCAAAGTGCTGAGATTACAGGCATGAGCCACTATGCCCAGCCTAATTCTCCTGTACTTTCCATGTGTCTTTTTGTGGGAAAGGAATACTCTAAACAGAATCTGTTCTACTAGCGGCCTCCACCCTAAGCCAGACTATGTTATTCATAGGGTATCAGGATACTCTGGGGAATGTTCCCTTCCTTCTAAGGGTGACATCATGTCTTCCCAAGGAATGTCTCTTCGTGCCACCAAAAGTGCCACATTCCAGGCTAAGTAGGCCATTAGTCACACCCAGTGTCATTCTCCTTACATATTTTGTAGGAATATTAAGTTCAAGATTCAAGACTAAACCATTTATAAGTTCCTTAAGACTATACACTCTGTGGGGGCAAGCACTAGGTCTTTATCTCTGTCTTTTATGGCCTCAGCACAGATTTAGGCAGCCGGAACAGATATATGAGAAGCTATTGCTAGTGAAGCAATTTCCAACCACCCTAAGACAAAGGGACACCTGACTACTAAAATCTAGCCCTGGGACTGCCCAGAACCAGAGAGGAGGCCTGGTATCCCAGGGGAGAAAAAGCAGCAATCATTCTAATGTTGGCTGGGGAATGGGTCACTTTCATTTTCTTAAGGCATAAGAGAAATTACCCTTTTGCCCACTTTTTTAAAATGTTGAGATTAGATAGTCATTTGACAAGCTGTGAATGCTTAGCGGGTATTACCACAAATTATCCTTCTAGCAATAGAGTTCGTTGCTCCCTGACTAGTCAATATTAATAAACATTACCGAATGCTTTTACAACACAATTTATTTTTTAATACAGCTCTTTATGTATGCCATAAAGTAAATATACCAATAAAAGTCAAGGATTTCAAACAACAGATTAAGAAAAACAACCAAGAACTAACTGAGGGCTAGTTAACACCTTCCATGCCGCAGGTTTTGGGAGCACACAGCAGGTGCCTCTCTGCTGGGGATCCAGACCAGGAGAGTTACAGAAGACAGTGGCCATTTGGTTGTTCTGGAGCCATTTAAAGGGAGGGGGAGAAAAATACCAAACCAGCTGTGTTTTCTTAAGAATCACCTTTAAAAAAGTGGTATATTGACCGTGTATATATGTGTACATATATATACATTGGACTGAGTGCAGGGGACCCAGCTTTCACTCCAGCTGTGCAGATGTCCATTAAATAACCTTGGCCAAACCACTTAGTTTCTCTAGATTTCACTTGACACCTCTGCAGCAATGCAAAGGTGGAGTTAGATGGCTTCTTCGGCTCTTTCCAATCAGGTTTACAAAACTGAAAGGCTGTGGGGCTGACATGGGTCTGTGCTGGCTGGATTAGATCTCCTGCATAAGGGTCCATACCAGATTCGTCCTCTCAGTCTTCCTTGCTGACCTCAGAACATAGCAGGGGCTCATTTTTGTTGACTGAATGAGCAAACAAACAAGAAAGGGAATCGGAAGAGAAAAATGTAGAGGTGGAAAAAACTCACCCTGTGTACACACATATGCAGACACGCACACACACACACACACACACACACACACACACAAAGAACAGTTTCCCCTACTGTCCAAAAGAGAAGCTCTCTATGGGATTCTTAGAAAGAAAGCCATGCAGCCGGGCGCAGTGGCTCACGCCTGTAATCCTAACACTTTGGGAGGCCGTGACCGGCGGATAACAAGGTCAGGAGATCGAGACCATCCTGGCTAACGTGGTGAAACTCCACCTCTACTAAAAATCCAAAAAAAATAGCCAGGCATAGTAGCAGATGCCGGTAGTCCCAGCTACTCAGGAGGCTGAGGCAGGAGAATCACTTGAACCCACGAGGCGGAGGTTGCAGTGAGCCGAGATGGCGCCACTGCACTCCAGCCTAGGTGACAGACGAGACTCCATCTCAAAAAAAAAGAAAGAAAGAAAGTCATGCATCCTATGCATCCTGCCTTGGCCTGGATGAAGGCCAATCTGGAGCTGACTGAAGAGTGGAGGGAACTGTCCTGAGCCTTGAAAATATGAGGAAGGACAACGGCATTCCCTGGGGCCATGACCACACCACGTACAGCACTTTCAGATAAGGCTGCCTGCCAGTGCTAAAATACAATGTCAGAAATGACAAAGGGGCACACTAATCTCCCTGCAGCAACTGCTCAAGGAGGGATCTTCATGGCGGCGGAGCACCAGGAGGCCTGGGCTTCTGGCTGTTACGTAACCGGTCCTTTGTTTTAAAATACTGAGTTCTCCTAAGTCATGTATTTGAAATATCTCTATCAACAAATTTCACCAAGAACAAAAGTTTTTCATTTGTTCTCTGGGCTATAGGATGATCTTATCGCACACAATCTCATACAGTCTCTTTCAACAAGGTCTTAGCGTGCTTATCTGTGAAGTTCCTGGTAGCCAAATATGATTGAAATGTTCTATTTATGCTCACTGGATTAAGGAGATGTTGCAAAACTGCACAAAAACCTGGCAGATGTAAGCAAGGTATTACAGCCAGGGCAGTTAAGATCCAGGGGGAAGAGATCAATACACACTTTTGTAGTTTCCTTTCTTTTTCTTTTTCTTTTAAGAGACCAGAAAAGTTATGCTTTTAGAAAAGGAAAAGGAAAAAATAGTAAAATGCCTTAAAGATTTATAGCTTCTCTGAGCTTTTTCCAAACCCAAAACAGGGCACCATGATGCATACTTGATGATGTCAGCCCAAGGGAAACAAAAATAAATCCAAAATATTCTCTCCAGATCCTAAAAGGCCCTATAAGGGAATTAAACTATGATTATGGATGAACAGGGTTTTTGTTCTCCCTCTCCCGTACAAGGCTTTCAACCAGCACAAATAACCAATTCCTGGGAAAACAGTTCTCAAAAAGCTACAGACTTTTCCTTTATCTCCTTGTTTTGCCTGGATACATGTGGAGGAAGGGTTGTCTCCTGGTTATCTAGGATCATTTTTATATGTTTCCACTCTAGCCAGGAAGCCACAATGCTACCTTCAGATCCCATGGACCAGCCATGGAAACTCAGAGATTGCTGAGAATAACTGAGGTTTATTAAAGGCCTGAGAAGAAATTTCCTCTGGAATTAAACCATTCTGAAAACCTTTTTAATGCATATGGCCTCATTCTTTCTGCTTTGGTACACTGAAAATTAAATTACTTTTCTATGAGGATTCTGAGCTGGAAAGCTATCACTCTAAACATCAATTATGAACACAAGATAAGAGGTTGAACGGATTACCTGTACGGGCACTAAATCACATTGTAAACATTATCGTCATTTTAATGAAGAAAAAAGGCAAAAGCCAAATAGATATTAGCTTCTTTACTGGTTCTTTCTTCTTTTCTTCTAGAAAAATGCAAAAAAGAATACCTAGTCAACCAAGGCTTTTTTTGTTTTGTTTTTGTTTTTAAGATGGAATCTCACTCTGTCACCCAGGCTGGAGTGCAGTGGCACAATCTTGGCTCACTGCAACCTCTGCCTCCCAGGTTCAGGCGATTCTCATGCCTCAGCCTCCCGAGTAGCTGAGACTACAGGCGAGCGCCACCATGCCCAGCTAATTTTTTTTTAATTTTTAGTAGAGAGGGGGTTTCACCTCATCGGCCAGGCTGTCTGCAACTCCTGACCTCAAGCGATCCACCCACCTCAGCCTCCCAAAGTGCTGGAATTACAGGCATGAGCCACCATGCCTAGCCCCAACTGAGGTTTTAATAATAAAGAAGGTAATGCATTTATAGATCATGTCTGACTTTGAAAGGGCTTCCTAAGGATCATCTCAACCACCTTGTGGCTAACATGGAGAGTATAGAGCCCATTTTGTGGATGGGGAAAGTGAGGCCACATGACTTACTTGCCCATATAAACAGGCAGACATGGCCAGACTTCTCACCTCAGGGTCTGCCTTCATATTCCTACCTAAGCCAGAGTCCTTCCCTGAAACGGGCAGGAAAACCAGCAGCTAAAACGGAGTCACCGAGAACATTCCTGGGCTTTTCCCAATCTAATTGAATAGAAACAAGAACAGAGAGGTCTCTAAGAAAAAAAGTAAATTGAATGATGGCACCCAGAGTCCGCTGACAGGCTGTGAGTTTCACAGGGACTTTATAACCTCCTACAGGGAAGGCATGCCGACTCATGCCCCACTGCTACTCACCCTGTATCTGTTAAGCGCCTACTGTTTGCTGGACTTCAGTAAAGTCAGGCTGCTCCTGAATCACAGCCCATCTAGGTAGGTTGTCCATCAACACAATTTTGCATCATTGCATTTTGTTGATTTCCTCTATAACATTTAACACAATCCTCTACAGATTTGCCTATTTTGAACATTTCATATAAATGGTATCACACAATATGCACCCTTTGGGGTCTGGCTTCTCTCACACAGCATGTTTTCAGGCTTCATTCCTATGATAGCTTGTATCAGTACTTCGTTCCTCTGTAGGGATATACCACATTTTGTTTATCATTCATCGGTTGATGGACATTTGGTGGTTTTGACCTTTTGGCTATTATGAATAATGCTGCTATGAACATTTGTGTACAAGTTTTATGTGTGGACATATGTTTTCACTTCTCTTGGGTATATACCTAGGAGCAGAATTGCCAGCTCATATGGTAACTCTATGTTCAACCTTTTAAGGAACTGCCAGACTGTTTTCCAAAGCAGCTATACCATTTTACATTCCCATCAGCAATGTATGAGGTTTCCAATTTCTCAATACATTTTTGGACTAAGTGAATAAATGAATAAAGATTCCTCCTGCTGTAAAAGCCCCCGAAAAAGGGGATACAGTTCTGAGGCTTCTTTAGTAAACTAGCATCTTCATCTGCAGACATGACATGCTACACTCATGTTTAACAGAAACCCCAAAGAATGCTATTTATATGTAGTTCCTTTTAGAGAATCAAGTGAGAAATGAAGAAAAGGAAAGAAAAACACCAGACAGCTCAAAGTGGGCACTGCTTTCACGTACGTGATATCAACTCCTACCCTCCAGCCCATGTCTAAACTCAATAATTTAATAACGCACATTCCTTGAACAGATTTACTTGAAAATATAAAAGGGATCCTAGCTCAATTGAAGTCAGCTTTGATTTGGTCAACAGTGAGGGAAACATGATTTGACAGCCCTCCTGTCTCTGGTAGAAAGCTTGAAAATATACTTAATAATAATAATTAAAACAAAAATGCATGAACAAAAATATCCCAGGCAAGCTCCAGGAGTGGGACCCACGGTGCTGGAACCTGTTGAGAAGACAGCCAAGGGTGAGAGCCTCTCTTCTTGGGCTTGTTAGAGTGGGCAGGGTGTCCCAGAGCAGGCTGCAGCAAGAAGCTCTGTTAAGGGTTCCCCAAACTTCTTTTTCTCCCCCTTTTCTTTTTTGTAAAAGAAGTCAGCTGTATTCCTTTCTGCACAGACTCCTTGCAAAGAACAAACAAACAAAGGCTGGGACAGAGCAAGGCCCTTTGCAAGCTGCAGGTAATTAAAACGGCCTGTAAATGCCCCAGCAGAAAGCACTTCAAAGAGACAGTAATTCCAGCAATGGCCAGTCAAGGCTGTATGGTGTAAAAATTATGAGTTTTCCCAACAGGGAGCTTTGTGTGAAAAGGACAGGGGTTGGTGGCAAAAGGAGGGTGAGCCACAAAGACAAGGTTTACAATTGGTGTCCATGCCCAGTGTGCGTGGGAGTGTGTGTGTGTGTGTGTATGTGTTTGTGTCTGGCAAACACAGGCCAGAGAAAGGGGATTGTGTGCATGTTTGTGAGAGCACACATTTATCAATGCTGAGACGGTCCAAGCGTGTGGGCATGGAGATAAAAGGAAAAATAAAATAAAAGCAACAAATACGAATCCTCTTCCCTGCTGGGCCTCATTTTCATGGGGGAAAGTACCAGGCAGCTTGCGTGCTCCTCTTGCTCCTTACATGCAAGGCTGCCAAGCACACAGGAAATGCATAACACCCTTGACTCCAGGCCCAAAGAGCACCGAGGCCAAGCAGCGGCTCTCTGGAAACGTCCACACTTTCAGTCTCACAGCACGACACAATACCCAACAACATACTGCATGCTATGTAATCTGGAAACAGAGAATGAAGAGATAGACTCTTACCCTTGACTCTGACTGCATTTGCTAAGTCACCTGTGCTACCGCCTGCGTGCCCTGTGCTTAGATGATGCAGCGATGGTCCATGGCCTGGAGGAGAAGACAGGCTGGAGCCTCAATGCACAAGGACGTTGGCCCCAATATTACAATACACTGACACACATCAGTGATCACCTGACCACAACATCACACATCTGGGACGGAGGGAGGACCTGTCACTACTGTATTTTTTCTACGTTTTTGTGTGATCTCCCTGCAGGAACCTGATACTTTCAAAAGGACATTTCACTAGGCCAGAGGGTCAGTACCATTCCTAGAAGCCTTCCCCAGTTGCTCCCCTCTGTCCCCTCTCAAAGCTGACCCCCTTTTCCCCCCAGCCCCTGTATTTTAAGCGTGTTTCTGTCGGAGCAGATGTACTCACTAGGGTGCATCTGCTTGTTTCTCTGTCTCTCCGGCTGGATGGGCAGCCACATGAAGACAGGGCTTTGCCTCATTCATCTTGTATTCTCAAGCCTTGCAAGGGGCACAGCACTAGTGGATGGATGAGGGGTGGATGCATCTTGGCTGTACAGTGGGTAATAAATCAATTGGGATTTGGATGGAGTAGAGCATATTGCTTAGAGCCGGGTACCCACTGCTCCTCACCCTCATCAGCCAGCACACGTTCATCCTGTGCACAGGAGCCTCAGAACCTGGGAAGGTAGGTAGGAGCAAGCCCACGCTCGCCAAGGCGGCAGAGAAACCAACGCTGGCCAGGGGCTTTATTTCCCCATCAACAAAATCCTGTTCTGCCTCCCTCACAGCCCCACTCACTAACTCCTCCCTGACATTGCTGGTTTTAAGCCCACACATAAAAATGTCCTTTACTATTTTTATTTAATGAGCTTTCATTTTTCCTCCCCGTTTTTGTAAATGAGAAAGGAAAGCCCACCTCCTAATGGGGATGGGGGGAGGAAGCAGAGTGGAATCTTTTTTAAACGGGCCATAACTTCATGAAAAGCTTTCTCCTCCACAATCCCCCCAGCTCCCCCTCCCCAAGGCCCCATGTTCCTCCATCCTCCCTACATCCTCCCTTCCCACCATTCAAAAAAAGATGCATGGATTTTGGACATTTGATTACTTTTAAGTATATATTTTTCCCTCAAATAGACTGAATACAATGGTTAGGAAATGTGACAGAAAACTATTCTGAGCCATTTATTGCCTTAATACCCACCTTTGTCCAACAGGCAGTTTTGACAACAGCGATAAATTCCAAATTTATGTCAACAGAGCATATGTTGAACACCTCATTTCTGAGCTAAAGCGGCATGCTGCCCTATAAATCACCGTTCTGTTTGAAATGAAAGTAGATTACAGGCCTGTGTTATTGAGCAGTTAGAGCTATAGTCATATAAATCAGAACTTTTAACTCTAGGCAATCCGTTGTGCAATTAACTAAAGGGTACTTTGTCATTTCAAGGCTTGTGCACAGACTTGGCAGGGCATACAGCTACTGGGGAAGGGGGTGGGAAGGAAAAAAAGTTTTTAGGCAACAGGAAGGTTGTTGGCTGCGGCCTCCACCATACTCCATACAATGCCTTAACCCCCAAGCACCACTGCCACAAGAACCTGCCAAGCCTGAATACAGGCAAAGACAACCTCATAATCAGCATCTGCCACAAAGACAACATCACACTGAGGATTTGTCACCAAGTCACCTCCAGAAGCCCAAGTGCCTTTTCAGTCATTCATTAAGCATTTCCTGAGCACAAGCCAGGAGCAAAACATCCTCTCAGGTACTAAAATGATGTCCGAGACACGAAAAGTGATAACTATACTACCAACAAGAATATTTAGATGATATTGATGATGAAGAAGAATTAGAAGCAAATCTGTACAAGACATATGTGAGCACTTACTATGTGCCAGGCACTATTCTGTGCATTTTTATGCCTTATCTCATTCAATGCTCAGGACAATTCTATGAAGCAGGTATTTTTATTTCTATTTCTTTCTGAGGCACAAGGAAATAAACAACTCACTGAGGGTCATTCAGCTTGTAAGTGGCAGAGCCTGATACAACTAGTTAGTAGAACGAAAAGTTTAAGAACTTAGGCTGACACCAGCCCTGTTTGCCAATTCCAGATCTACAACTTACCAGGCTCTAAGACTTTGGGATCCTCCAAGTCTCAGTTTTCTTATCTGTCAAGTAGACTAACAATACTGTTACCTCAGAAGGTAGATAAATGTGACTGTGCATATGAAACAACTTAGCATAACATTGAGACCATAATGTCTTTATGAATAAACGTGTCGCTACTGTAAGTCTAAAGAAGAAGAAAGGCCCCTGTTCCTGGCCAGTCCGTAACCTGGTGGACAACAAGGCAGAGCTGGAGAAAGAGACAGAGGAGGATGTGGTGATGTGCCAATATGTCAACAAATGACTATGGGTGTAGAGAAGAGGAGCAGACCAATAGCAGCTGCTGTCACAGGAGATGGTCTGAGGACATGGTGAGATTCAGTTGGTCCTTTCGGGGGTTCTGGAAGTTCCGAAGGGTGCTAGCTACCCATGTTTGCAAATGTTAAGAATGGAAAAGCCTTGGATGAGACGGGGAGCACCGTGTGATGGGGGCATCGCATAAGCCAGGACTTGGTGTTAGAAAAGCATGTCCTGCCGGGCAAGCCTTCCGGAGGCTGGCCTGGCTTATCCACGGTGGGCAGGCGGTGAAGACAGTGGCGAGGAACCTGCGGAGGCGGCAGAGTGGGCTGATGATGCAGAGTCCTGAGACTGATGCTGAGGACGTTGGTCCCAGTGCTGCAGTCATCGAGCAGCCCCAAAGTCCTTCTTGAAACAATGGAGCTGGCTGGGCGTGGGAGGCTAAGCGTGGGCAGGGACCATGGAAGGAGACAGACAGAGAAAAGGGCCCAAATTCTAAATGGAGAAGGAGAATGTTTCCAAAGGCAGTAGTTAGGTCAGCCTTCTAGAACAAAATGCCAACATGATATCACCGTCACACATCTACAGGACATTTCTATTCCCTAGGAAGGTACAAGAAAAGAGAGACTGGAACAAACCTCCTATCTCTATCAACTCCCAAGCACAGGTGCCTGAGTGACTCCACGGAGTATGAGTTACCACGGCAGGGCACTCAAAAGAGCTGTTGCTTCTGTTTGTTACCTCCATCCAACTAAACATGCCATCCTTTACTCAGCAGAACGCAGATGGCAGCAAGAATGGGCAGTCGAGGAGCTACACTTTTTCCCTTTAGCACCCTGCACTGGCTACCGACTCAACATGGCTAGGAGGCAGGTATCCTCCGTCCTGGGCCTAGGCAAGTTGAGAATCCATTGATTGATTGATTGATTGATTGATTGGTATTTATTTGGCATAGTGAAGGATACAGCCAAAGCATAAGACATCAACCTACCCTCCTAAAGCTTTAGTTGAAGAGGGAAGACAACGCACACTATAACAGAAACCAGTACTTACATGTGCACGTCAGGTCCTTAGGACAATCTCAACACCCAGCCTGAGTGCGAATCAAAAGCTCAGGCCTCGCCGAGGAGGGGGGCTCATGCCTGGGCTCAGAAGATACCAAGGAGGCAGCAGACATAGAAGAGGAGATGGTTGTTTCAGATGAGGGGGAAACAGGCACCAAAACAGCATCATTCCAGAAAAAGGGGCAGCCAGCCTGGGGCCAGGCAAAGCAGAGGCAAGGTGAGTGTTGTGGAGGGGTGTCAATAACGAGTTTAGACCAGAAAGCTCATGGAGAAAGAGGTGTGGCTGAAAAGCGGACAAAGAGGGAAGCATTGTTCGTTCTTGACCGAGGACGGAAGGGGGCATGAGGATTATAGAGTTCAAGAGCTGAGGTCTGACACGCTCTAGGAGCCCTCGGTGCTATCCTTCCTATCCTGACATATGGTACTACAGAACATCTGGCCTTGGAGGCTGGCCAGCCACTTGCTCCCCCGGCCTCCTCCACAGCCGCCCATTCATGGAGAAGCAGATTCTTTGCGTGAATATCAGGGTGATGGGCCTTCCGGACACTCGCTCTGTTTGGTCACTTGCCAGGATGCTCTGTCTTGTCCGTAGTTGGATGCCAAAAAGGCAAGAAGATGCTGCAGAAACTGGCACCTTCCATAAGAATCCCCTACTACACACACACACACACACACACACACAGACACGCACACACACAGACAGACACACACACGTGGACCGCGGGCACATGCCCACACACGCCATCTCTTGCCATCTGTTTGAGCAAACTGCTGGTCTCTGAGCGGGAGGGGAAAGGAAACCTCTTAGAGATATTTGTTTAATATCTGAGCAGTGGGGGAGCAGATGAAGTATGCAAGTTTCATTTAGAAAATCGTCAAGAAACTATTATAGTAAAATGAGGCTTCCAGTTTCCAAATAAAGCTAAAATGATCACACGGAACAAACTGGCGAAGCTGGAGAATGAAGAAGCAGGAAGGAAGTACAATAAAAATAATAACAGGAGGAAAATAGGAAGTCATGAGATGCCAGGGAATTAGCGGCAGACCCCATCCCCTTCAGGACTGGGGATCAGGGAATCAGTGTGAGCAATTGGCAATGGGAAAACCACAAATCAAAAGCGACAGCCTGGAGAAGGGTCTCCTTCCATCTTCAGAAGTGTGGTCTCCATGCTCCAGCAATTCCTCTGTTCCTAGACGTCCATTTGCGTCTCAAGACTTGCATTGTATAAATCCTCACAAAATCACTTTGGAGGAGAAAGAGACTGGCATCCATCTCTTACCTCTTCTTTTTAGAAAATTGGGCTGAGAGAGCAGGTGAGGAGCAGGAAATGAGTAAGTAGCCCTGTAAGAGGAAGAGAGAAAGACGGGCACAGTGGCTCATGCCTGTAATCCCAGCACTTTGGGAGGCAGAGGCGGGTGGATCACTTGAGGTCAAGAGTTCGAGACCAGCCTGGCCAACATGGTGAAAACCCGTCTTTACTAAAAATACAAAAATCAGCCAGGCATGGTGGTGCACACCTGTAATCCCAGCTACTCAGGAGGCTGAGGCAGGAAAATCTCTTGAACTCGTGAGACAAAGGTTGCAGTGAGCCGAGATTGCACCACTGCACTCCAGCCTGGGCAACTGAGCAAGACTCTGTCTCAAATAAAAAATTCAAAAATAATTTTAAAAAAAATAAATTTTAAAAAAGAAGAAGGGAAAAAAGAGTGGTAGTTGACTCAAAAGTCAACACAAACTTATTGCCTACTAAATGCAGGGCACAGCATTAGCCACTACAGAGAGATTCAAAGAAACATAATACACAGGCACTGCCTTCAAGGAGCTTACACTTAAGTAGGGAATGCAAGACATATGTATGTCAAAGACTTTAAAACAGTGCACACTAATAATATGTGACAAGAATAAGAGAGATGCAAAACTTAGTGCTAGATGAAGAGGACAGAAAGTTTGGAACGTAGGCTCCAGGCAACCTAAGTAGAAAATAACCTCTTCTCTGTGTGAAGCTGTTTGCTGTCTGGGAATATCACACCCACCTCCAAACACCTATGCCTCTGTCCTGCAGCTCTCACATCCTCTCCTGGCCTCCAGTGCAAAATTCTACATCTACCAAGCTTAAAATACGAATGCTACCTGCTCCTCAGTCACGTGGCCTGTTTTACTCTAAAATGGCAACCCTCGTAACTGTCATTTTACATTAGACCCATGACTGGTCCTCCTGCCCTACCATGCCACTTGCCTCTCTCTCCAGTGTGGGAACAGAGCCTGGCGGCTGGGCCTGCCAACAGGTCCTGTGCACACTTTCATCCTGCTCCCTGACAGGCTCCGCCCCAAGGGCCCCAGAGCCCATGCCTTGCTCCTTGCCTTCTTAAGAAGCTGCCAGAGGCCGGGCGCGGTGGCTCACGCCTGTAATCCCAGCACTTTGGGAGGCCGAGGCGGGCGGATCACAAGGTCAGGAGATTGAGACCACGGTGAAACCCCGTCTCTACTAAAAATACAAAAAATTAGCCGGGCGCGGTTGTGGGCGCCTGTAGTCCCAGCTACTCAGGAGGCTGAGGCAGGAGAATGGCGTGAACCCGGGAGGCGAAGCTTGCAGTGAGCCGAGGTCGCGCCACTGCACTCCAGCCTGGGGGACACAGCGAGACTCCGTCTCAAAAAAAAAAAAAAAAAAAGAAGCTGCCAGAACAGCAGCACTTGCCTGAGCGGTCCTCTCACCGATGCACAGCATGGGGCTGGCCACGCTGACCACCAGAACACGCGGGTGTGCTCAGAGCAGCCAGAGAGCGCCTTTCCCACCTCTGTCCTACTCCCTAGGGGAGGAAGGAGACTCCATCCAGGTCCCAGAAAGCCCCCTACTCCAGTGTGGGCATTTCTCCATTGCCTTGCTACACTGTTATCTCCAGAGAATCCATCCTATTCCCTCTGCCCAAAGAAAAGGGCATGGTCAACCTTAATGAAATAAACTGTAATAGAGTAGGCAGGGAACTTCATCTCCCTTCCAGAAGACACAATCTAATTCACACTCTAATTGTCTCACTGGAAGCCTCCGGGCCTCTCTCCACAAGTGGGCTGGAAGGATGTGGAAGTGTCATGGCCTGGAAATCCTCAAGTCTAGTCATATAAATACTTAATTGCCATTGGAACATCCACATTGTGTCACTTTGGTATACCCAACCAATGCGTGGCCAAGTTCCTTCCCCGGTGAGGCTGAGACATGGGAAGTGCCATCAGCGGCCTTTTCATCTTTCTCTTTCCACTTCCATTTCTTTCCCAAGATCCTTCCATCTTGGAGAGCTCTTCCTCCTGAGAGCTAGGATGAGGGCAGCGGTATGAGTGGGAAGAGCAACGGCTTCCTTAACTGCTGCTGGCTGTGACCTTAATCATGACAATGAAGTTTAGTTTCTCTTTTGGTAAAGAGATGAGAATAGCAGACTTCAAATGGTAGAAAAGGGTCGGTCTCCTGAACAATGTACCCCAAAGGTCACTGCTGCATGCAGGAAACAAGAGAAGACACAGATGCAATGTCTGTTTCCATAACAGTTTAACCTTCTAAGAATCAGAGGGCTCAGAGAGCCTGGGATGTCCCTGGACCCTCTATGCATGCAGGAATAAATGAATGTACTCAAGCATTCCAGACAGATCTCCCAGAATATTTTTAAAGACCTCCAGAAAAGAAATGCTGTATAGAACCTGGGATAACTGTGGTGATCTTGGTGAGGCAGGAAAATGGGATAGTAAGTGTGAGTATAGGACACGTGACTCAGGAATGAGAGCTAAACCCCAGAGACAGCACAAGGTGACCTACAAGTGGGCTAATGCCCTGCAGTTAAAACTACACTTGAATCTTAAAAATAAAATGGAAGCAGCAAAGACAAAGTCATCCTCAGTAGAAATACTCTCAGGTTCTGTGACGAAGAGTAAAACCTTCCCCCAAAAAAACCCGCCCCTTTTCGGAGACAATGATTTGCCTGATGGTTACTTTCATTCATCTCTTGGTGGGGGCACACTGGAAAGCTCATCTCTCTTGCTACCACAACTTATCCACAGCCCTCAGACTGACAACAGTAGAAGGTAAGAACCTCAGAACATTCCAAACATCGCAAAAGCAGGGGGAACAGCTCTCAGACTATCACAAACTCTCTGTGAGATCTCGCATGGACCACTTAAGTTCTCGAGGCCTCAGTTTCCACATCTGTAAAATAAGACGTTCTTTCCTACTGACAGCCTGCGGACAGATCTGTGATCTATGAGCTCAGGAGTCCCTCCCTGACGTGCACAACACCTGGAGAGACAAGCCAGACTCCGTTTCCACAGCTGCTTTGGGGTGGCCCTACATAGAGCACCCTCAGCCCCCAAACAATGGGGGCTTTAGCCTTTGCAAAATGCCGAGACAGTACTTGAAGGCTCATGCTATTTTTAACACTTCTAGGAGAATTCGCTTATTTTAAAAACCACACCCAGGTTGTTCACAAAAGGAAGACAAGTTACAAGAAGGACTCCAGCAAAGGAAGCTTGGGAAGGATATCAGCACCCCAGGAACATTCTTGTTAGGGTCCAAGACTAATGAATTCGATGGCATTCCATGCAACCCTCATCCTTTACTCAGAGCCCTTGTCATGAGATTCCACACCACAAAGTGAACTCACTGCAGAAAAGGAACCTCCCCAACAAGAAGGAAGTGAGGGGTACACAGAAGATGTAGGGAAAAGGCAGATGTTCTTTCCTTTGAGCTGAATAGGAAGCCAGGCTGAGTAAGAGTCCATCCTCCCTGGCATTTCAGATAAAAAAGGACTTCTGCAAGTCACTTCTTATTCCAAGAGCACCTGCGAACAGTATAAAGGACAGCACTGGCTCCCATTTGCCTAGGGATGAGCCACTCAGATTTCTTCTGACTCACTGTATTAGTTCGTATTAGTTCCCTTTTGTTGCTATAACAAATCACCATAAACTGAGTGGCTTAAAATGGCACTAATGTGTTATCTTATAGTTCTGTAGGGAAGGAGTTCAAAATGGGTCTCGCTAGGCTAAAATCAAGGTGCTGGCAGGGCTTTGTGGATTCTGGAGGGTCAAGGGGAGACTGTCCCCTTACCTTGTTCAGTGTCCAGAGGCTGCTCTCATTCCTGGGCCCATGGCTCACTCCTCCTCTGACTCTGACACTGACACTGACTCTTCTGCCTCCCTCTTCCACATTTAAAGATCCGTGAGGTTATGTTGGTTACAATGGATCCAGGTGGATAACCCAGCATAATTTCTCTATCTTAAAGTCAGCTGGTAAATAGCCTTAAGTCATTTCTTTGCCATGTCATCTAACATACTCACAGGTTACAGAGACTAGGATGAGAACATCTTTAGGGAGTCACTATTTTGTCTGCCACACTCACAAACTGTATATCTTTAGGAGTGCGTGTTTCATTTCATCATAGCAGCCACAAGCTGCCATAAGGAGGTGGAGTATCCCACAGAGGGACTCACAAGTCACCTTCCTAATAGCCCAGGCACAGTATACCAGGAATTTCTGGAGCACTGGAATGTATAGTTCCCACCGGCATGATCCACTAGCTGTATCTGCCTCTGTGTGTGCACACATGGTATACAGGTATGTGATCTCAACCCCCAAGAGAAAGAACTACAGCCTATATGCATTCTCGCATCTTCCAGGGGATCTGGCACAACTCTGGAGTCTGAATGACTCAGTGAATACTGGTGGCTTATCTGATCCTAGGGCCAAATAATCCCAGAACCAGGGAACTGCTAAATCTTAGCTTTGGAATTAATCTGAAAGGTATTTATTTAAAAGAACATGGCAGTGTCTACCATACAATAGGCACTTAAAAGTTTTTCCCTCTTGCTTCTCTCTCTGGTTCCATTTCTTTTATCCATTTTCATTGTTTAAAAAAAATGACTTCTCCTGGCTAGCTCGGTGAAACCCCGTCTCTACTAAAAATACAAAAAATTAGCTGGGTGTGGTGGCGGGCGCCTGTAGTCCCAGCTACTCGGAAGGCTGAGGCAGGAGAATGGCGTGAACCTGGGAGGTGGAGCTTGCAGTGAGCCGAGATGGCGCCACTGCACTCCAGCCTGGGCGACAGAGCGAGACTCCGTCTCAAAAAAAAATGACTTTACAGATGAGGAGGGTGAGTTAAAAATATGACATATGAGTAAGCACCAATAATGAAGCTTTTAGCACATTTGAGGATTTTCAATTCTTTGAGCCTTACCTATCTCCCACCCATCAACTTCATGGTCCTAGGAACCCCAAATTTCAACTGTGCTAATTATTTCAACTGTGCTAATTAATTTCAACTGTGTGGTCAATCCTAAGTGTAAAGGGCTGTGCCCAGTTTCTCTGGTAAGCCATGGACTGATCCCATTCCCATTTATCAAAAGTAATAACTAACCCTTTCCTTACCCTCACATCTTAAGAGACAAATGAGCTTCTAAGCCTATGATACCAAAAGCCCTCTATTTCCCACCTTGCCTTATGCTACCACTGAGTTTGGATACCAAAAAGTAGAAAAGAAAAAAGGAAAGAAGGAAAAGACAATGAAAGACCCAGGACGAAGCTGTCATGTGAAAATACAGCTCTGTTTGGCGGTAACGCAACCAGAGTTGGGAGATCAAACCCAATCTGCCGGAGGTTTGCAGAGCATTTTTTCCCTTTACCTACTTTGGCGCCAAGACAAACACCAGGAACACAGCAGAACGCCAATGCAACGATGCTGGTGAGCTCCCAGAGTCCTACTAAATTAAGTGTGGAGCCCATATTCAGATTATGTTAAGCATTATTCACAGCCCTGCCCATGCTAAGAAAAACTGTCATGACCCAGTGTGGAGTCACAGCCAGCTGTGCTCCTGTGTGTCTCAGGAGCCACACTTCACACCTGCCAAGCTCTCCACTCTGGGCTTTTTGGGTACTGGTGAAAAGACGAGGCCACTGAGCCCACCTCCATGGGAGATGTCAATATTTCACCAGCCTGTGGGGGCCTCTAAGGAGATCCATGAGGGGTAGCTGCCTGAGAAAGGTGTTCTTTGACACTGTAATCTGGCCATCAGCCTGTTCTGCAGTCCTGCTGTAATCGTAATAGGTTTCTGAGGACCACGGGGCCAAGCCAGTGGAACACCTGTGCCGCGATGCCCTTGGGCATTTTCCATGGATGGAAAATTTCCATGGATGCTGACCTGCCAGGAGACCCATTTCCTCTACTTACAGTCCCTGATCTAGTAAACCAGGGCCAAGACCACTGAGGCTCCATTTTCCTGCCTCATGCGTGGGGTCACTGAAGGGATCACAGGAAGAGGACCTGAGAGGGAAATTTTACCAGCCCGATGACTGCTCTGTGCCAGGGCTTCAGCCGAAGCTCAGGCCTTAAAATTTAAAAGCCCCTCAGGGGTCTGTTGGACCTCAAACTCACCTGTTGCTTTTTAAATTCCAAGATCAGAGTGAACTTTGGAGAGGCTGGGCCACCTCCACTCAGTGGCTGGTGGGCACGCAGGAAAGGGGCATGGCAGAAAAGGCAGATGGAGACCTTCCATGGAAGACCCAGTGGGCACTCTGCCAGCAGGCCCTGCTGGGGTTGACCAGCACCACAAGGTGCCAGGGGGTGGGGCAGGGCTGGGGAGGAGCCAACACCTCTAGTTTAGGGCATTCACTAGGATTGAAAACTGCACCCCTACATTTTGTAAATGGACCTATCCACCAAGAGACTCTGGACACCTCAGCAAGGCAGGACACCGGTCAATTTTGTGAAGAAGGGAGTAGAGAGATGGACAGGCAGCAATTTTGATTTTGGCGAGATTTGGAAGGTTACCAGCCCTGTGAGTAGCTGCACTATAAAAAGAGTCAGACACTAAGTATTTCCTTTCCCATAAAATATTCATTGCCGCATGGAAGAGCCAAGAAGCCGAAACCTCACGCATTTCTAACTTTGTACTGCAGTAATAACAGAGTTTTATAGGAACCTTCTGATTGTACTTACACCAGGCTATAAATACACTTCTATCTCAGAGAAGGGAGGCGAGACACATCTAGCCCCCCTCAGAGTCTGTACTGTAACAAGAAAGACCCCAGGTACACCCACAACTCCATTTAGCATTTTGGCTAGCAAGCAGCAGATGGAGTGATCCGTGACAACAGTTCTTAAAGGAGCGTCTGCCGAGAGGCTCCGGCCCCTCTCACAAACAATGCTCGAGATGGACTCAAAACCTGGTTTATAAATGGTATTGCTGTTGCTTAACAATGGAACAATGTCCAGCGCACTTGATATTTACTCAGCTCTTGGCAATTTACAGAAGGCTTTCCCATCCCTTCATCCTGAAAACAAGCTTGCAAGGGGGCAGGATGGAGGCTCAGGGAGGGTAAGCAACGTGTCCAAGGTCACACAGCTAGAGGGCAGCGGAACTTCCTCCCTCTGACTCTGCCCCCAGGCCTCTGGTGCTGCCATTGTCCCTACTGACAGACATTGTAAGGCAAAAGGCTAAAATATAACTTGAGAGATGAACTGTGTTTGGGCTGCACGGCTGCCCTCTGTGAGTGATTTAGAAAATCAGTCAGTCTTGCAGGAATAGTTTTTTCCTTTTTACTTTATACGAAATAATGAGCCCCTGCCAGAGGTTACCATGATAGGTAATCGGCACAGTAAACCAAGTATTGAATGGTGTATCTCTAACTACTCATATGCATTCACCAGACACACACAGACTTCATTTAACCAGTCTTGTACAGCATTCTGGACCTAACAGGTGTAGGTTAATAAAATGATGCAACGGTTCCAGAACATTTGACACTAAAGTTTCATTTGAAATTAAGTTTAAAAGTAAAAGATTTTTTTTTTTTGCTGTCATAAAGGAGGTCCTTCCGTCTTCCTAACTTCCCCCGCTCCCCCTTTCACACACACCCAGTTAGATTCTGCATAAGACTTTTTTTGTTACGCGAACTCACTGACTTCCAAGTATTTTCTCAAAGAAAGTTAAAGATACAGAGTACGCAAAATCTCCCCATTTTCCCCAAGATACATATATCATACCAAAACCAGACAGATTCTGCCGAAGACTCACTTAGAGCCATTCAAACCAATGAACATGTTTATACATTCTGAAAGCAGTTCTAAGTCTGTCATCGTCAGATTGTCTCTGACCTGCGGTAAGCAGAATAAACCTTGCATCATTAAAAAGTGCTACTGGAAGTCTCTGAGCATTTTACTTTGAACTGCAATGAAAAAAAGGGGGTGAACTATGTCCCCCTCTCGGATTGTTTATTCTGCCTAGCTCAACTTAAAGCCAGTGTGGCCCTCATGGTTTTTAATGGCCCTAAATGACTGAATGAATTTGGGCATTCACTGGAGGGCCATCTGGGGACAGGCCTGCCTATCTGCAAACTGGCAGGCTTCCCTATTTGTTCTGTGGAACAATAAACGTCAATGAATTCGAAGTTTCAATTATTCAGAACGTTTCCAGCACCTGACTCTTAAAAAGAAAAAAACAGAGAAAACAAAAGATTTTATGTGCAAGAATTTAGTAAAAATTTTTGGACAAAAATGTTGAAAGGGTTACTCAGCCTCAGCACTATTGGCATTTAGGACCAAATAATTCTTTGTAGTAGGGTGGGGGAGCAGGAGAAGGGGACTGTCCTGTTTATGATAGGAAATTCAGAAACAGCCCCAGCCTCTACCCACTATGCATCAGTAAACAACCTCCTAGGTTGAGACAAGCAAACATGTCTCAGACACTGCCAAATGTGCCCTGGAGGACAAAACTGTCCCCCCGTTAAGAACCATCATGGAAGGGTCAACACGAATCCAAGCAAGTTCTCTACCTCCTGTATGCCACTGTGCAATCACAAATGATAACCACAATAGCAGCCCTCACATGCTACAAGATCATGGAACATCAAAGGATGCAATTACTTCACTACCTTCTACTTACAAAAGCAGGAAAATATCCTACTCTGTTTGCAAAGTATTTCAGCAGCGCTTAAACCAAAAGGATTTTCCAGTTAAGCCTCAGTTAGTCAGAAAATGTAATGAATTATCATCGCTCCATCCTGAATATTCCAATTAACTGTTTCATTTTCTTTACATGCGCGTACACACACATGCATGGTATCACCTTAAGCCACGCTTACTTAGCCTCATAAAGAAATTCAACTCTCAGCTGAAAGCATCTATTTTATTTAGGAGCAGTTGGGAGAGTGAATTGGGAAAGCAACTGCGGAGGAGATAAAATGAAGTTTTGATCACCTCACTGGATGCTGTCTTTTTGGTTGTCCAGAGCTCACTAATAAAAGCCACTGCAAGCCTAGGGAATGCTGCCTCCCCACATTCATAGTCAACCCATATACAAAGCTCATACAGATCTTTAGATGTGCGTGCTTGCAAGCACACATGCCCATACACAGGCAGCCATCGATGCTGACACTTATGAATTATACACAGTCATGCCCTTGGGGCACAGCATCAGTCCTAGATTCACAAGTGCCACATCTCAACTAACCTGAAATATGAAAAGTGGAAGTGACCAGCAAGAAGGCCACTCTCCAATCAAGACCCTCCACCCTGCTGGGCACACAAGGGCCTCCAACACACCTTCAGAGTTTTTCAGCTCTCTCCAAAGACGATGCAGCTGACGGAGTCCAGAGGGATGCATTCCCTAAAGCCCTAGACGGTCACCTGGATGGCACAGTCTTCTCAGGGATCAGGACACACCCTTGAGACATTTGCTGTTTACCCCCAGAAAGAGAGCGCACCTACAAAGCAAACAGGCCTCTCTCCCAAGCTAACAAGCAGAAACTTTTCATAAGTGAAAGAAAAACAAAGCCTGCTCCTCCCCAGGCATCCTGTCTCTCTCTAGGACTATCATTAAGAGACACTTGATTTCCACACACACCTTGCTCGTCCAAGGAAATCAATATGAAAATCAATTCATCCACTGATATATTTTATCAAGATACATGTGGCAATGCCACATTTCATTTACAGTGCAGCACTCAGAGAAGCCAAGGTCACTGGATAGAAAGCGGGCTGCAGGAGAGAAGGAGGGGGGGAGAAGCCCAGATTCTGTGCTGGTTGCAAATAGAAAAGTGAATGAAATAGGAACAGAGATAGAAAAGGGAGCCTAGGGATGCAACAATTACTGTATGTAGGAGGCGCAGCGTCATTGCGGCTTGCCAGCTTGTTTAAATGTGAAATAGTTGGTAGATTTAAAATGCTAACTATTTTTCTTCTGACCATGGCAAACGAAAAATGGTTTCACAAGCATGCCGGTCAGTAGAATATAAAATATTTTTGAGCAGGAAATGAAGAGGGAGGAAGGAAAAAAAAGGAGGGGCGGAGGGCAAGAGAGACCAGACAGAATCTGGCCAAGACAAAGAATGAAAGGGAACAGGCAGGTGGGCCAAGGGGCGCGTGCTGGGAGCCGGCGTAAGGCAGGAAGCAAATGGGCATTTCAACAAACCTCGGGGAGGAAAATTATGATATCTGCATGGCTGCAAAGGGGCATATTTTTAGTAAATTTGAAAGTGATTTGCCACACACGACACCATCCTACTCCGAGGGTTCTCCGCCGGCTCTGGTGGCTGCGCCACGGATCAAATGTACTCAGTAATTGCAGAGTCACTGCTACCCTCTCACCTCTAAACAGAGCAGATTAAAATAGCATGAACAGCTATAATAACAGGTTTGGGATTCAGCTTTTTACAGCCAGAAAAATGCTTATGGAAATAAGGATTTTGCTGACTATTTTCAAAGTGAAGCAAAGGGGAGAAAAGTAGCCACTGGAGCTGAAGACAAAACTGTACCTGGTGCCAGGTGGGCTCTGGGCTACCACACGCCCCGACCCATGCAGACCCATATGAAAGTGGCCAAACAGATTCCGGGCACCTGAATGCACACGGGGAGCTGCGCTCTGCTCCCTCCCAGCCGACCGCTGACACTGGGGCCTGTCCCTGTCCCTTTCCTTCTTGCTCCAGAGCTCAAGAGGTCCTGCAAACTCTACTGGGGTCTTGGAGACTCTATTTCTCCCTGGTGCTTGCAGTGGCCTCCTCTGGGCTGCTTCAGTGCCCCAGGGCTCGGCAGGATAAGCAGCACATCGGTGGCAGGTGACAGACGTGTGCCCACCTCTAGAGAAGGCACTAACTTAAACCCTTTCTAAACTGTCCAGGCCTTCAGTGGCCAGAACCCAAAACCAGACACCACTTGTCTCTGAGGACCTGAACTTCACTTTACAAGATCACAAGTCTCCTCCAAACACACCCAGGAACAACAAGCAGAGCTAACCCTCATGAAGTGCTTACCGTGGGCCAGGTGCTAATAAGGGTTTTATTGGCTTCACCTCACTGCATCCCATAACACACCCTAGGAGCTAGTTGCAGTTTTTACCCACCATTTTGCAGGTAAAAAAACTAAAGGTCAGATGTTTAAGCAATTTGCCTAAGATCCTACAGCTAAAAGTGTCAGAGCTGGGATTCAAACTCAGGACTGTCTGACTCCAGAGGCTGAGCTCTTCACTCCACCCCACTGTGCCCATGTGGCCATGGCCATGCAGAAGTAGTGGGTTGCTGTCATATCCAGGAGGTGGTCCCGGGTGTTCAGGCTGGCATAGGGCAGGTGCCTAGGCAAATTGATCCTGGTTATGCAGGGTCATTGCCTTCCAAACCACCAACGCCTTGGGATCCCCCCTAGGCTCTCCTAAGGAAGGGACATCACTCTAGTGGCTTCTCACCCATCGCTGCAATGGTGGACACACGTACTAAAGCCAGAGACCAGACGGGACTGAGTTCCCAGAGAGAAAGACAGAGATTTTCCAAAGTCTATCAAAACTGAGCAAGAAAGGCTTAGATCCAGACAACTCCCAGCCCTGTACCCTTCCCACTGAATCTTTCTTAACTTGCTGCAAGTCGCTAGCAATGCAATCAGGAGGCTGGGGATGGAGGACGGACTTCCTTACTCTCAGTGCCAAGACTCTAGCCTTCCAAGGAGGAAACGGCACCAAGATCCTGCAGCTCCATCCCAAGACATGTGCTGAGCTTAGCTGTGCTGTCCAAGGCAAAAGCCTAATCACATAACCCAAAGCTCCACTCCCGGACTGTGGAGGAAGCAAGCATGGCAACAGATGGGAATCAGAGTCTGCACAGCCACGCGCTAACAGTGGATGGAAGATTCAGGCTTCACCAGCAATGCAGTAGGCCCCTTTCTGAGTTCTTCTGACTCCCCAGCCCCCAAATAACCCCATTCTGAGGTCCTCTTTCTGATCCTTCCCTCCTCTAACTATTGACACAATTCCCAGTCAAGAGCTCAAAATCAGGCACTGCCTCCTACCCATCCACAAACGCCCGAAAAGCAAAGTATTCTTAGCAGCCGCAGAAGCAGCCGTTTAACAGAGTGTGTATGTGTGTGTGCATGCATGTGTGTATGTGTACTGGGGTGGGGAGTGTGAGGGACATCAGACCATTCCAGTGGTTCTCTAACTTTAGTGTACATTGGAATTATCTACGGGGGCTTATTTAATACAGAGTTCTGCTCCCACTCCAGGAATTCTGATTCTGACCCATCGGTGAGGAATTTTCACATGCACCCCATGGAAGTCCAATGCACGTGGCTCAGCAGGTCACTTTGAGAACCCCTTGATCTGCAGTGGAAGAGAAGAGACGTCTAGGATAGGGATTCTCATGAGAGGAGCCGCACCAGGAGGGTACATCATACAGGAAAGGCTTTGAAAATGCACATGACCCCCTCACACCATCATGCTGAGATGAAGGGGGTACACTGCTGTCACCAAGATGGTGATCCAGGGGAATGGTGGAGTTGGGGGGCAAGGGGGAACTGCAAGAGCCAGGGAGTGCTAACCCTGGGGCCCAAGGCTAGGTCCAGAAGCCAGTATTCCCTAACCTCTGCTCCAATGGAAGAAGAAAGGACAAGGTCCTGCTGACCTT
This sequence comes from Macaca thibetana thibetana, assembly GCF_024542745.1. Taxonomy (NCBI): domain Eukaryota; kingdom Metazoa; phylum Chordata; class Mammalia; order Primates; family Cercopithecidae; genus Macaca; species Macaca thibetana. Next base: position 105,941,930 of record NC_065591.1, on the reverse strand, counting down.
CAAGATGCTTACAACCTGCTGCGGAGAAGAGGCTATTACACCCAAAACAATCAAGGAACATGTCAAGCTGATTTCAAAATAACCACAATTTTGTCAGGCAGAGACTCCATTCTAGAGTCAACTGGGAATGGGAGAAAACAGGATGGCCCCTCCTGGGTCAAGGAGCTCACTGGGTCCTCAGGCCATGAGTGGCTTCTCTCCCAAGGTCATGTAACCTGGGCCTCTAGTTTCAGCCAAGGACACATAGGGGCTCCCTCCAGTTTGTGAAAGTCTTCAAGGAATAGACTTTCAGAACCTCGCTCAAGAAACAGTAATGTCTGACCATCCCTTCAACCTCTCACCTCACCAGTGTCACTGCAGCCAGATCCCTAACCCCATCCTCGATGACGACAATGCCAGGGCCACTCTCAACAATACTCAGCTTCCTTAAAATGGATGTGAAGGGCCTCACTACCTTCTCTGTTCTAGACTACATCCACCCAGCTCTACCCAGGACCAACCCCAGAAGACCCAGTTGAACAGGCTGGCCCAGACCCGTAGTCACCCACAGCCACTACCACCTCAATAACTTGACATGTCCCAGAGGTGAGAATGAGGCCAGAATGGACAGCTGCCAAGAAAACTTTTCATGGATAATGAAACAGAGAGAAAGAGTTATTAAGGTTCGTATTTTATGGCTCCTTCTAGATCACATATTTCAATACAGAGCAGCAGATTCACCTCGTTTTAAGACCAGATGGGGCAGAGCTGGCATTAGACAAAAGCATTTTCCACGCCTGGGCAAAAGGAATGGATTCCAATGAGAGATCACAGAAGCAAAAGGCTCAGTGCCAGAACGATCCTAAAAATGGCAGAACCTATGGGGCCCAGCTTGTCCCAACCTTTCCATCTAGGAGGACACATTTAGCAGGGGCAGGAGGCTGTGGATATGACTGACGACTTGCTTCCCAACGTACTCCAGACCTCACCTTTTACAAATAAGGACACATCACTGCAAGAGTTGGAGTGTGCAAACCCAGATCTGGCTCCAAAAGGCAGTGATATTTTTCACCTCTTCATGAGAGTGCTGCTTTGCTCATTTTGTTTCCTCTGTTGCCTCTTCATGTGAAAACACACATGTATTGGGGAGTGAATTTCCTTTATTGGGGTCAAGCAGGACCCTAAAAGACCTCCTCTAGCTGTCTGAAACGACAAAGGTCTAAAGCAAGATGGCGCTCCTGCAACAAAAAGCACCTGCACCCCCTCCAGCCACTCCTGCTTCTGCCCTAGAGGGAAAACCAAAGGAAGCCGCGAGGGCCCATTGATCTAGGGGAGGAGACTGGGAGGACACCTTTTACCTTCTACTTTCCTGCAACCATCTCCTCCTTGTGAAGGAAAGACAGGCCCCTTCTGCAGCCTTGATGAAAAAAAAAAAAATTCCTACGAGGAAAGACAAAAATGAAAACAAGAATGACATCATGGGGAATTTGTGTGGGAAACCTGTTGTCGGATAGTTAGATAACCTTGGGCACACTCCTCAGTTCCATGGGCTACAGCTTTCTCACCTCTAACACAGAAAAACAGAAACCTGTCTCCCGCCTCGAAAGGCTGCTCTATGGTTACGTAGATCAGGAAGGAAAGCAGTGGGGCAAGCTATTAAAAATCAGTAAACTCCAAATGGGTAAGGTGATATGGGTGCTCTCTGTATTATTCTTGAAACTTTTCTGTAAGCTTGAAATTATTTCATAAAATAAAACACATTCATTTCCCTAGAGGAGAGTTGAAATAGAGAGCAAATAAGGAATACTGTTAACTCTTTATAGATATCGTTGTACTGCCTCTCTTGTTAAAATGAGTGTGTGTTACTGCTACTGCTGTTATTTGTTTTTTTGTTTGTTTGTTTTTCTTTTTCTTTTTTTTTTTTTTTTTTTTTTTTTTGAGACAGAGTCGCGCTCTGACACCCAGGCTGGAGTGTAGTGGCACTATCTCGGCTCACTGCAAGCTCCGCCTCCCGGGTTCACACCATTCTCCTACCTCAGCCTCCCGAGAAGCTGGGACCACAGGCGCCCGCCACCACGCCCGGCTAACTTTTTTGTATTTTTAGTACAGACGGGGTTTCACTGTGTTAGCTAGGATGGTCTCGATCTCCTGACCTTGTGATCCACCCGCCTCAGCCTCCCAAAGTGCTGGGATTACAAGCGTGAGCCACTGCGCCTGGCCTGTCATTTGTTTTTTAACTCCAACAAAACTCTAAAGGAAAGCAGGCAGATGGGGAAGGTAAAGGATCTGGGATCTGTGGCTGACCCCAAGAAGAGGGTCAGGCCCAGTAAGTATCTGCCTCCTTCCCACCGCTTAGCCCACTCCCTTTGTGCTGGGAGAGCAAGAGAGTGGGCATGACCGTGCCTCCCCAAACACAGTGCAAGCTTCCTGAGGTCAAGAGACCGCTTCTGTCTTCTTGCTCATGAACTCTCCTCCTCCATAGCCCGGTCGTGCTGCACCCCACACTCAGTGGTCATTCAATACCTGTGTCCAACTGACAATGAGAGCAAGTGAGAGGCTGGAACAGGTGTACCCTGCACAGTCATTAGAACGGAGAGATTTTCATCAGCCTGACTTGGCTTAACTGTCTCCTTCTGGTACATGAAGCTCAGGTTTCGGGGATATGGCCAAGAGATGCTGATTTGCCAGTGGCCAAAATGGTGAGGTCTTCTCAGTGCTAAGGACCCAAGGGGTTAATGTTGGGTGTTGTGGTTTTTTTTTTTTTTTTTTTTTTTTTTTTTTCCTCCTATTCCTCCATCCCCTTTCCAAATGACTGGCCTTAATCCCAGAGCTTAGCAAGGCTGGAATTCCAGAGCACCTCAGTTCCGGACCTTGTTTGGTAGGGGGTTGGGGAAAGAGGTTCAGGGAAGAGATGCTAAGAGAGAAGAGAGGGTGGGAGAAGCATTTGGGGGTAAATCTGAGGACTCTGTTGCATGCTGTGGCCTTTTCAGTCATCATAGCCACGAACACATGGCCACCCAGAGCCCCTCTTCTTCTAACAACCCCTGGAAAAGCGCGGGTGACAGTGATGTATTAAAAAATAAAGAAGCCTGTTTACTTCCATGAGTTACTCTGACCCCACGATGAGGGCCTCGCATCACACTTACGGTGACTGCTAAATTGAGCAAACGTGACACAGATGTCCTAAGAGTCATGAAGAGAATCAGGCTGGACTTCACTCCCCGTTACCCCCGACCATCTCCCCAAAGCAGAGTGACCTTAAAAGCAGAACACATCTGCTGAAACCCTGTTGAAATTATTCATATGTTTTGATTCCTAATTCAGAAATAATAAGTGGTTCATGGGTTCCAAGTTTAAAAATATATTCATCATCTGGTCTCTGTTGCGGCACGTATCCCACTGGCACGGGAGGAGACGCCACAAAAGGCTCCCGTAGCAGCCTGGCGCCCGTATATCCATTTAGCCATAGGTGACAGGGGTGGGTGGCTCCACTGCTCCTCTTTTCATTTTATTAAAGCCCTATTTTAAGGCCATTGTCAAGAAGAGTGACTTAATTCCTTTGGAACATAGAGCTAAGAGACTGGCAAACTGTAAATCTGGCTCTTTCTTGACTGTTCCTCAGAAAGTACAAGAAATGGGAATTTAGACTCAATTTCAAATACCATGTGTAAACTGACACACAGGGCAGCTCATTTGGAGTGTGTTCACAGCCAACAGGAACCCAAGGCCACCCTCAAATATTCCTTTTCCAGAAAGTCCTCTCTAATTACACACACACACACACACACACACACACAGAGACATGTGTATACATACGTATGCGTATATATATGCCTGTACATATGTGTATATATGCACACACCTAGTATATGGATACACACACGCACAGCAGTGCTATTCACCCCAAGTGCAACGTGTTTGAGTTCGACAATCAGGTTTAGATTCTAATCTGGCACATGACATTGTCTTGGCAGGGTGTTCAACCTTCTCATCTGCAGTGGTCTCCTTCTGGGGGAACCAATGAGCCCCATTCCATTCCCAAGGCCCAAGAGTGGATCCCAGCAGCCATATTATCCTATGTGACTGCTGTAGACTGAATTGTACCCCTCTAAAATTAGTATGTTGAAGCTCTGATCCCGAATGTGACTGTTATTTGGAGACAGAACCCATAAGGAAGTAATTAAGATTAAATGAGGTCCTAAGGGTGGGTTCCTGATCTGATAGAATAGTGTCCTTGTAAGAAGAGACACCAGCTCACTGTCTCTTTCTCCACCCTGGGAGGACTCGGCGAGAAGGAGGCCATCAGCAAACCAGAAAAAGAGCCCTCCCCAGCCAAATCTGCTGCTACTTTAATCTTGGATTTTCCAGCCTCCAGAACTGTGAGAAATAAATTTCTGTTGTTTGAGCCACCCAGTCCGTAGTATCTTGTTATGATAGCCTGAGCAGACTTAGATAAACAACACTCACCACAAAGCCTTTGGTGAGTGATTGGCCAAGAGGAGATAACTATCCAAGCTGCACCAGACAGACTGCGCCTCTTTCTCGAATTTGGGATACACACAGGGAAGGCTGAATCCAGCCTGGTCACAGGTAAGCCTGGGAGGCCTGGGGTGGTCATTTTTCGACTCTGTGGTCTGCAGGGAGGTGAAAATGAAACTAGGTACAAAGACTAAACAAGCATGAGAAAAAGAGAGAGAATTCCACCTAAGTTTCTAACAGCTCATTCTTAGTTCCGTCCACTTGCCTTTCAAAGATGAGGCCATGCTCCTGTCCCTGGGCTCCATAAAACCCTCCTTTATTATGATATTAAATCCTCTTATTTAACTTAGGCTGCCATAAATTGGTTATTTTACTCTCCACCAAAAAAAGCCCTAGGTAATATACATTTACATACACGTCATGATCTTTAAGAGCCAAGCCAGTGTCTTCTCTCTGTTTATTAGCCACCTACCCCCACAGTAAATGTGCATATTTTGCAGAGACCAAATGACAAACATCCATTGAATTGAAACCAACAGGTACATCTGCCAAAGAACACGCCACAAACCAAACACAGCCCAACTCAAATTCCAGATAAAAAGCAGTCTGAAGCAACACGTATTTCTTTCCTGAGCCATAGATCTATTACAGATTCTAAGGATGCCATGTTTTTCCTCCTATATGCCTCACATACAGGGCGTGCATTCAGGAAGTGAAGAATAAAAGGCCGTTTCCATTTTTGATCCCACCCTCTCTGCCAACCATACCAGGCACACATCTGCTAGAATAAATGGTTGCTATAGAAATCACCATTTTTGGAACAGGCAAACTCAGTGTCTATGAAGAATGCAGCCATTTCAATCCTCAGTGAAATCTGTGGACCTGGGACTCAGGAAGTGTCTTAGAGGACAGCCAGTACCTTGCAGCCAAACTTACCAAACACAGGGTCATGACATTTCACATCTCAGGAAATGCATCTTGACAGCCCAAAATGAAGGGTTGCCAACAGGAACAAAGGTTACACCAGAGGACCCTGCATTGAGAGTAGACTCAGAATTTGGAGATATCTGTGAAAAGCTACAAAACTGCGAGTACAATATACTGAGCAAGGATTTGGGATCTGGGATCAGACAGTCGTGATCTCAAATTTCAGTTCTACCACTCAAAGGCTGTAGAACCCTGTGCAAATTACTGACCCACTCTGTGCCTCAGTTTCCTCACCTGCAAAATGGAGATAATAGTAGTCCCTATGTCACGGGATTACTGTCATGACTAAATGAGATAATGGATGTAAGCATTCAACCAATGGCAGCAGTATGAGTGGGATCCTGAAATAGCCGTGGTGCTAGCCACAATCAAGAACCAGGCATGAGAATAAGAAAGACAACACAGCCAGGGTTTTGTGTTTTGATTTGGTGAGAAAATGATCTCCCCACCTTACTGACAGCCCCACCAAGGATTCAACTTCCACTCTAGAGCCTAGCAACTAGGACTCCTAGTGCTTCCACACTTGCGTTCAGAAGCCACGGTGCCCTGGAGCTGGCTCGCACCACTGTGTACACCTTTTCTCAACTCCGCCTCCAGTGACCACACCAGCAGCTTGGAATTAGCCACGGTGGGAGTATTTCCACCACAGAAACCGCAAACACTACCTATCTGGTGTTTCTCACCTGGATTAAACGTTTCCTAGCACATCAACAGAAGAATATTCTCACCAGGAAAGTGGGATCTGAAAACCCAAGTTTGATACCTAAGGTTCTGTACAATTCTATGGTGTCTCTGAACATGGGTCAGGCAGGATTCACACTGACCACAAGTGAGCATTCCTGATTGGCTCTCCAGTCTTTTTTCCAACCACTTAACTATGCAGACTGACTCCCTGAGTAGGTGCTGCCCAAGGAGGCACCCTCTTGAAGCGGCCAAGACTGTGTGGCCTCCCAGGAGAGGGAAGGCAGAGTCCAAAAGGCTGAAGAGGAGACAGGTCCAGCATCCATGCTGCCCTGCCCTCCTTCCCCTTTCTTCTACAGTTCCCACTGCTTCACCCCGACTCCAGGCCAGTCACTATCCCCACAACCTGCAGACTCTGACAAAGGCCCTCTGCTCCCTCGAAAGGCCCTAACGTGACACTGCCACCCTTCAGAGCCTGTGGTTGGCTTAAGTAAATAAAGCATCCGAAGACATGCAGAGAAAGTGTGCGGGAGGGTTTCAGATTCAGTGGTTGCCAGCGGTGAGTGTGGAGCAGGGACGGAGAGGAAGAAGGGTTGAAGAAAACAAATTAAAAGAGCAACTTTCATCTCACAGGACAGTGATCTGAGGAGTCAGGATTTCCTTCTTTTCACTTCAGGAAAGAGGATTCGGTTTTAAAGGATGAGATCCAGGGTGGACTGAAGGAAAGAGATGAAACAGCAGAAGAGGTGAAGGGAGTTCAAGACGAACAAAGCCAGCGGGAGCCAGGGGAAGTCTGTTGGAAGGGAAAACTCACTAAGGTGGTCTTTAACCTCGCCTGCTCCCGGCCTGCTGCCCTGCCCCTTGTCCCCATTCATCCCATAACATCAAGATGCGTTGTCGGCTCTGCCTGCAGTGGTTCTGAGAGAACCTCAGAAACAAAAGCCTGAGGAGTCTGGGGTGGCTCCCGGGAAGGTATGGAAAGATGCTCTCTGGCCTCAGCCAACCATCTTCCAAGTGATTGAAGGTAGAGTCCCATCTCCTCTCCTTTACAGATTTCCCTCCTGAAAAAGCTCCAAGAGGCCACCTGGCTCATTCCACTGCCTCCAGACAAGACCTCCAACTGTGTCCACAGGACTCTGCCCTTCTTGTAATCATTAGAGAAGACCCTGCAATCTTTCTCCAAGAAATCCCTTCTCTAAGAAAGGTTCTCACTCTAGAGTGAACAACTCCCAGCACTGAGAGCTTTCCACACTGAATGCCAGAAGGAGGCAGCGTGCCATGGAAGTGGAAAACTGCGGTATTAGTCAAGCTCCTCGCTCCACCGCTTGCTAGCTGTGCGACACCAGGCAAAGCGCTTAACCACCCTGAGCTTCCGTTTGTTCTCTGCACTCTGATTTAACAATACTGCAAAACTGTGAGGATTAACAAAACTCTGGCTGTTAAAGAACCTAACACAGAGACTGACATGATACAGGGGCTCAAGATACAGCTGCTACTCTGGTGTTAAAAGTCCACATTCCTCCATCACTGCAGAGATCCAAACAGAAGTTTTCTATCCATCCTTGAGTGCCCCACCAACTCTAAACTTCTCTGATCCTACAACCCCCATACAAAAAACACAGCACCTGTTACACTTTGTCGTTCCAGCTTCACCAGGACAGTGCCGGGCCTCACTGAGAACAGCAGTGGACACTGCGTTAGAGAGCTCCTGGTAGGAAAGCCAGCGGGCCAGTCCAGGTCAGCAAAGGGGAAAGCAGTGGTAGAGAGTGAACCTGTACACACATGTGCACACACACACAGACACACACATACACGCATGTGCGCGCGCACACACACACACTCATATACAACACCCCCTTACAACGCCCCCTAAATTCTTTTTTTTTTTCTTTTTTTTTTTTGAGACAGAGTCTCACTCTGCCGCCCAGGCTGGAGTGGAGTGGTGTGATTTCGGCTCACTGCAACCTCCACCTCTCAGGTTCAAGCGATTCTCCTGCCTCAGCCTCCCGGGTAGCTGGGACTAAGGCACCCACCACCACATCCGGCTAATTTTTTGTATTTTTAGTAGAGACACGGTTTCACCATGTTGGCCAGGCCGGTCTTGAACTCCTGACCTCAAGTGATCCGCCTGCCTCAGCCTCCCAAAGTGCTGGGATTGCAGGCGTGAGCCACTGCACGTAGCCCCCTCTAAATTCTTTGTAACAGAAGTCAACCTGAAACGTCAACCTGAACTCTAAGTCACTGTCTGAGCCATCTGTGCATCCTCCATTCCTCACTGTTATAACCTAGAGCTTGTTACTTTCAGACAGGGAAAACCATGAAAGCCAGAACACTCTGTCTCATCACAGAGACGCACACCCTCCTTTTATTAGAAACATTTGTCTCTTCATAACCCCTCGCTCAACACAAATTATCTTTTACCTGTTCTCCTAGGGGTGAGAGTAGAAATGCAATATGAAGCAGAAGGCCCCAGTTCCAGTCACTTCATCTCCCCGGGCCTAAGTGCCCTCAGGCAAGATAACAAATTGTGTGATCCCCAAGTGCTAAGATTCCATGATAGACATTTGAGAATTACTCATGATGACAGATAGGTAAATAAATTCAATAAATCCTTTCCAAGACTGCCCAATAAATAAATAGATAAATAAATAAACAAATCCCTCCCAAAACTCTAGCCTGGGCCAGACACGGTGGCTCACGTCTGTAATCCCAGAACTTTGAGAGGCTGAGGCGAGCAGATCACTTGAGGCCAGGAGTTTGAGACCAGTCTGACCAACATGGTAAAACCCTGTCTCTACTAAAAATACAAAAATTTGCCGGGTGTGGTGTCAGGTGCCTGTAGTCCCAGCTACTTGGGAGGCTGAGGCAGGAGAATCACTTGAACCCAGGAGGCAGAGGTTGCGGTGAGCCAGGATCGCACCACTGCACTCCAGCCTGGGCAACAGAGCAAGCCTCTGTCTCAACAACAACAACAAAAATCAAAAACACCTCTAGCCTGTTTTCTCTAGACCCTGAGAATTTTAGAAAGTAATCAAATATGCAGTTAGATTCAAAACACTCATTTCAGACACACACACCTGGGGTCCTGTGATAAACTCAGTTGAGCCTCTACACCCAAGGATTAAAATTTCATAGAGTCATGATTTCATCAGTCAGTAACTACAAAGGATTAATTAGGAGCAAGGGAAGAGTTTATAGCTCACGAATCCAGACCTAAGGAAAATATCTATCTCTGTTCTCCAGATGTCAGCACACACATGAATGAAGGTCTTTGATGAAAACAGTTTACATTATTCAAGGGACTCCAAAAATACTGTTTTCTGCCAGGGAATTAAGATACTTCTCATTCTTGTTCATTCTAAAATATCATCAGAACTCAATGAATGCAAGTGAATTAGTATACTGACAACTTCCGCTTATCAAAATCTTTCCTTCAAGACCCACTGCAAATACACAGACTACCTCTACATAGTTTTTCCAAGACCTCCTCAAACACCATGTCCAAAACAGAGACTTTGGTTTTCCACCCAGAACTCCTTCTCTATTCCCACCATCCACCAGTTATCCAAGCCAAAAGCTCAGAACTCTCAACCAACTCCTTCCTCAAACTTCACCCCCAATCAACAAGACCTGCTCATTTCCCGCTACAAAGTGCCCTTCCCTCTCCACCTCCTTTGCTACTTCCCTACCTCTGCTTGTTCTCTCTCACCTAGACCACTCGACGGGCTCCTAGGTGGTTCCCCTGACTCCCACATATCCATCCTCAATGCTGTACTCGGGGTGCTCCAAGTCATAATTCCTATTATTTCACTCCCAGGATTAAAACCTTTCAACACCTTCTCCCAAATTACAGAATGAGGGGTTGGCTTCTCTCTCTGCTGCATAAGCAAGACCTTCATGATAGGCTCACAACCACACCTCCAGCTAGCATCTCTACCGACCTCCCTATACATCTCAAGCTCTGGTGAAACCAAATGGCCTGCGGCTCTCTCTCCCTGCTTCCCCCGGCCTTCGGCCTTCGAGTGTGCTGTAACCTCTACCTGGAATGCCTTTCCCTCTGGTCTAACCAGCAATCTTCCTCTCGTCTTTTAAGATCTTGCTTACAAGTCACCTTCTCAACAAAGTCTTATCTATAGCCCCTCCCAAAGCCTAGTCAATTGCTGCTTCACCTCCATTTCCTCTACACTTTGTTCTACCTTTTATTACCCTTGTATTCTACTATAAAGTGCTGCTATGTCTCAGTGTCTGCCTCCCCTACTAGCTTATTAGATTCTTGGGGACGAGGGTCAAGTTTTCGGACTTCTGTATCTCCATTGTCTGGTATACAGTAGGACTCAATAAACACTCATTGAATAAATAAGTCAGATGTGATCATGCCCCGCTTGGAGCTTTCACTGCATTTACCAATTGTCTTAGGGAACAAGTTTTATTCTTTTATTACAGCCATGTGTGTACTAGTTCTAACCCCAAATTAAAAGCTAGGAAAGCATTACGCCTCACCATTACTTCTCCAACAGAGCCAAACACATCTAGTAGGTATTCAGTAAATATTTGATGAGCTGAATGAAGTGAGTTCAAAGCTGCTCCCCAGTGGACGGGACCTAACTTTAAAAAAAGAAGACAACGATGTAATGACGCAATGTTCAATCACATACTTAGGAGGCCCTGAGAGGTTTCCAAATGCCCAAATATCCACCTTCTGAGCTGAAGGTTACCGAAGGTGAGATTCCAACCTAAGCATGAGGAAAAGTTCAGCAAAGCCTAAAGGAGGACTGTACCATCTCAGGTCAGTGGCTGCCCAGCCATTGATGTCCCCATCACCCCTCACTTGCTGTCCATTAAGCACACTTAAACACATGTACCCATATTCCTATTTCTTCTAGAGCTTTCTGCCCCCAATTTCAGCAAACCTTGAAGCTGGGAGTGAAAACCTTGAAGCTTAAAGTGAAAATTCTCTTGCGAATAGAAGAAGACAACCTAAACCTATCTATCTGCAGTAGCTGCTTCCAGTGGTTTTGATTCCCTGCTTCATGGACAGGGTGGGGAGGGGGTATAGCCAGCTGCCCATGGCTCTGCACGAAAATGTGAAGCCCGGGGCACAGTCCCCTAGAGTTAGCACGGGAGCGCATGCTCACTGCGAGCCGGCATGGAGATCCCTACTGCAGGGCAGGGGCAGCGCCTGCCTCTCTGTCCTTCTCCCCTCCCCTCCTCTGGGAAAGATAAATTAGCGGGCTGTCAGCGGAGGACAGCCACAGCAGTTGTGTTTCTGTAAAGGGGCAGTGGAAGTGTCTTTGATTAATGAAACCTTAATATGTGGCTGTTAGACAACCTCTCTTCAGCTGCTCTGAAGGAAGACAGATCCCTTCAGACAGGCTTTAAAAAGACGGGAAGGAAAGCTGGTGTACACCCAGTACCCCACTGGGAGACGTCCTCAGCAAGCGGCCAGAGAAGAGGCGCAGCGGGAACTTCTGCTCTAGGGGTAGGAATGTGGTGGGACCCATCTCTCTCCCTGGAAGAATGTGGGACTCTCGCCTGCTCACTAAAACCAACACCTGCCGATGTGCTAAGAGTCCTCTTGAAGTCCCAACAATAGACATCAAAGCTGATGTTTGGAAGTTGAGATAACAAGGAAAGGGAGTTTGAAAAAAAAAGAGGAAGGAGGGAGGGAAACAACACCAACAAAAAGTCTGTCTCACCTTTGACCTCTGGTGAGGCAACACACCAAACACTGTAAACTATGCTGGAGGACACACACCGTCCCTGCTCACCTATAAAAGCAATGGTTCCTTTCTCTAGAACATCTTTCCCAAAGATGGTAGTAAAGGGCTCCAGTGTCTCAGGCGAGGGTAGAGAAATTAAAGAAGTATACAGGTTTGCAGTAATATTCCATCCTTACACAACTCTCTCCTACTTCCCTCTTAACAAAAAAAGAAAAGGAAGAAAGAAAAGAATGAGTGCCCTGAGATCTTCATTTCTGTGCTCCTGTAGCCCATCAGCATGGAGTGACCTGGGCTGGGTACAGTGGTTCACACCTGTAATCCCAGCACTTTGGGAGGCTGAAGCGGGAGGATCGCTTGAACTCAGGAGTTCGAGACCAGCCTGGGCAACATGGCAAAACCCTGTCTCTACAAAAAAAAAAATACAAAAATTAGTTGGGCATGGTGGTGCACACCTTGTACTCCCAGCTACTCAGGAGGCTGACGTAGGTGGATCGCTTGAGCCTGGGAGGCAGAGGTTGCAGTGAGCTAAGATTGTACCACTACACTCTAGCCTGGGTGAAAGAGTGAGACCCTGCCTCAAAAATTAAAAAAAAAAAAAAGTACATAGCATAGAATGATCTGTAGGACCTCTATGCAAATCAACTCAGGGCTGGAACATTCCAGGGAACATATTTACTTCCATCCTGATTTCCATCCCATATAATGAAAAGTATGCTCTGTTCCTGGAAAGAATTTTTCGATAAGAACTGAAACAAACTCTTTTTACAAACACTATGCCTTTCTAAGGCGTAGTGTAAGATGACTTACAAACAGTCATCTCCCTGTTCCCTCTGTTGAGCTAAGCCCGGAACTCAGCAGCAAAGATAAAGATCAACCAAGTAAGAGAATAACAAGAAACTGTTAAAATATTTCAGACGTTCGAAAGGTCTAACAAATGATAGCAAACTACTCATATACACTGAAGCCCCGTGGTCCTTCCCCAATCATGTTTCCCTCCCATCCCCGTCATCCCAAAGTAACAGCTCTTGTAAATTTCCTACCTCTGGACTTCATCCATTATTCTGTCTTTCAACAGACATTCATTGCTCCCCAACGTTGTGGCCAAGATGTGCCAAGTCTCAGGGACGTGTTCTCCAGAAATCATCTCCAACTAGAATATCAAGTTATTCTGGACCCCAGTATCTCTACTTATTTCCCAAAAATGTCTCATGGAGATATAAACAGCACTATTTCTACTGAATCACCTAGAGGTTCTAAGACAGCCATGGGATGAGTTTTTAACCCTACCACCCATTACTGCCACTAATAAATCAGCTTTCTAATAGAAAATAAATGGGTGTTTAGCCATACCACAGATTTAAACTTGGCTAATTTAGCTAATATTGATTGTGCAACTGTTTGTTGACTAATTGAATAAATGAATATAAAAATAAAAGAACGACTTCCAGGTTTCAGTTCAGGACTAACTGGATGATAAGATGACTAACTTATATCTGCCCCAATAACTTCCATAGAATTGATTTTGAAAAAGACAGCAGTAGTCAAAGTAGAAAAAGGAATTACATAGAAGGGTCATTTACAGAAAGTCTCTATTTTGTAAGCCCTCTTCCTGAACAAATTTTCTAAATCCCAAACTGGAGAACAGCTTCAGAAGGGCAAAGATCTTTAGTTCTCCTATTTGCCCTACAGTGCCTCACTCAGAGCAAAACACTTGTCAGGTACTCAATAAATATCTGTTAAATAAGCTGCCATGAACTCACCTTTGGGAATAGATTGGGAATACTCTGAAATCAATGGTACCAGCTCTAGAATTCCTTCTTCCTTGGTTCTCTCCCCTTCATTCTTCCCAAAATTCCAACCAGTTTCCTCAACCTAATTTATACCAAATACCCAAATTGTTGGACCTCAAGGCCCCAAATATCTGCTTTGAAGAATGTCCCAGAAGAATGTATAGGAGGAAAGAATGGATATGAATTGACCATCTGGTAAATCACTTATGTATTTATAAATGGTTATTACACACTTCCAAAGACAGTATAGAATTCAAAGACGAGTGAGACAGAAGACAGGGTCTCTGCTATCAAGTGACACTCTAAGAAGAAAGATTAGACATGCAGAAATATACCTTCCATAAGCCAGAAAGCAGCAGATACCTTGAGAGTAAAAATGAAGTGTGTGTGCTGGATGCAGTGGCTCATGCATGCAATCCCGGCATTTTAGAAGGCCTAAGCGGGAGAATGGCTTGAGCCCAGGAGGTCATGATCAGCCTGGGCAACACAGTGAGATCCCATCTCTAAGAAAAAGTAAAAAAAATTTAAAAACCTAGGTATGGTGGTACATTCCCTGTCGTCATAGCTACTTGGGAAACTAAGGAGGGAGGATCACTTGTGCCCAGAAGGTCAAGCTACAGTGAGCTATATAATCAGGCCACTGCACTCCAGCCTGGGTGACAATGCGAGAACCTGTCTTAAAAAAAAAAAAAAGAAAACTTTGGGAGGCCGAGATGGGCGAATCACGAGGTCAGGAGATCGCGACCAGCCTGGCTAACATGGTGAAACCCCGTCTCTACCAAAAAAATACAAAAAACTAGCCGGGCGAGGTGGTGGGCGCCTGTAGTCCCAGCTACTCGGGAGGCTGAGGCAGGAGAATGGCATAGACCCGGGAGGCGGAGCTTGCAGTGAGCTGAGATCCGGCCACTGCACTCCAGCCTGGGCGACAGAGCAAGACTCCATCTCAAAAAAAAAAAAAAAAGAAAATGAAGTATGTGAAAATAGAAATGGCTTTATGGAGCCTACATTTCAACTAGGTCTTAAAGACTGGGTAGAGCTATGAGAGAGAACAGTAGGACCACCTTCTGGACAGGCAACTCTTAGGAGAGGTCTCTTCAGAGTAGAAAAATCTTTACGATTCAAGTACATGCCAAAAGGACAATATTCACCTTAGAGAGAAGGGGTGTTCTGAAGACAGCCAACTTTTTTATGGGAAGAAAAATCAGTATTTTAATATCATTCATTCTCACCAGTCTTTCTTCTGTTCCTCATCCCTCCCTTCCTCACCTTCATGCCCTCTCTACACCTCCCCTGCTCTCCCTCTACCCTCTCCGTCTCTCATTATCCAAATGCTCTTCCCAAATTTAAATTATAAAATGTGACCATCAGATGTATTATAAAATCTACTCTACAGACATCATTGTGACATTTTTTAGTTAAATAAATAATAGAAATATTCTGTGATGAAAGGAACCATAATCAAAACTGTAGGACAAATGATAGACTGGGAAAAATCTTTGCCATGCATTTGACAGATAAAAGATTCATATTTCTGATTTATATTGAAAGAGAACCAACAAATGTGCAAGGAAAAAGCAAAAATCCAAAAGAAAATCATGCAAAAAGTTTTAAATTTTTGATGTAGTCAAATTTACACATCTTTTCCTCTATAACCTTTGGGTTTTATTTACAACCTTTTACATATCTATTATATTATTTAAAATATATATCCCCCACAAAAAAAAATTGACAAATGGACACCAGAGAGAAATTCTTTCTTTATTGAAGTAGGTCTGTAAGTCTCAAAAAAAAAAAAAATATTTAAAACAGACTTAGGGTAAAAGGGGAAGAGGAAGAATGTGTCTCAACAGTAGCCAACAAAAACATTCAAGATAAATAAATTCAGCATTCTGGCATCTGTGGACCCAGAAAAACTAGGCTGCAGATTAACTTAATTAGGAAAACCACCCACAACAAACCAGCAGCACCAGGAGAGGGAGATGGAAAGAAGAGACTGAAAGACTGAAGCTTTGTCAAAACAGAGGTGTCAGAATCACAAGTAAAATAACTCCCAAAGGAACTCTCAGCCTTTCATAGGACATGGTGGTCTCTGCATCTCATTCATAATGTTTGCCTTGGCTAAGGTTCTAAACCACAAAAACATCTGTACAGAAGGAAGCAACCAATTTCAGTGAAATCATACTGGAAACTTTTAACATTATTTAGAGTCATTTCATGAGAGGACAATGCAGTTAATGTTCCCCACTGGAAGGACCGTCTTGTGATTCACAGCGCTAGGCAGTTTCTCTCTTTCTCTCTCTCTATTGGTTTAAAAGTGACAGAGAAAGAAGGCCGGGCACGGTGGTTCATGCCTGTAATCCCAGTACTTTGGGAGGCTGAGGCGGGTGGATCACGAGGTCAGGAGATGGAGACCATCCTGGCTAACATGGTGAAACCCCATCTCTGCTAAAAATACAAAAAACTAGCCAGGCGTGGTGGCACATGGCTGTAGTCCCAGCTACTTGGGAGGTTGAGGCAGGAGAATGGCGGGAACCCGGGAGGCGGAGCTTGCAGTGAGCCGAGATCTCACCACTGCACTCCAGCCTGGGAGACAGAGCGAGACTCCATCTCAAAAAAAAAAAAAAAAAGTGAAAGAGGAAGAAAAGGGGGATTTCAGAAATGGAGGGAAGAAAGAGATAAACCATTTAAGGAGCACAGCCAATTATATAGGTTGGCTTTAATTTTCAAACTAGTGCTTAAATACCAATGGTATTATTGCCTTTAGCTCTCTGGAAACTACAGTGTAATTAGGTTCACTCAACTTAACTTAAAACATGCCCAGTCATTAAAATTTTTCTTGATCCAACCAAGTTATCTCACACACACGCGCACGCGCGCGCGCGCACACACACACACACAGAGCCCAGATCTCTAAGCCAAAAGTACATCACGTCCCCAAGAAACGGGAAAAACATGTCACTGCTTTTCGGAAATCATGCTCATGTTTCGTGACCTTCCTTAAAGATAATGTTCTCACGATTAATTAATTTATGAATCTTTTCCCCCCAATATGCACAACAGGTTCCATGCAAATTCTTGAGCTTTTAAATTATACTGTTAATGAAAGCAAATAAAGGCAGTTAAAAGGCAATTTGCTCAATTGGTGTTAATATTTAAGCACAGCATGTGTAAAAACAAGATCACAGAATTCAGTTTTTACCAAGAAAACTTTAACCCAACTTCATTTCCAAAAGATCAAACATGTTGCCAAGAATATTTCTTCCCTCTCCCCTTCAGCGTCAGGTAATGAAGCTTTTTATTAAGTAAATATTTCACATTAACCTCATCAGTTTCTATCACTTAGAAATTCTAATCTATAACATCAAATCAGCTTAATCATGTTTAGATTAGATCCTGCATCCTGAAGGCAAACTAAATTATTTGCATCCTCACTCTCCTTGGCACATTCGAGCACCAAGACTTGAAGACATCAGAATAGACACCTTCCTATTCCTGAGGTCTCCCTGGCCCTCCTTCTTTAAATGTGCATCAGTGAAACCAATACAGCAGCCTTAGCATTGGCAAATTCTTCTCAACCAATCACACAAAAGCCCGAGAAGTTGACTGGCTGGGCAAAGGCTTGGCCATGGCTTTCCCTGGAGTACTTCTAGATTCCCCTATGAAAAAGAAAACTACCCAGGTCAGATTAGTAACAGTAACTTCCCCTGGTGACCCCAGATTGCTGCTTTGGGGGTCTGTGCACAGGTTGCCACAGAAGACTGCTCTGTGACTGATCTTTGGTCGTAGGGTCTGAGTGAAATGCTCCACATCTCCAAGAAAGTCTGAGCCCCTCACAGAGGGGTCGCTTCTCCATGATATGAGGGGCTCCACCAAAAGCCCTAAACACCCCCAGCACACACACGCGCACCGAATTCCCCCACATTCTTCACGCCCCTTCTCTGAGAGTCTAGTCTCCTCAAAATAGTTTCAAAACGTTACGACGTTAAATAGATGTTGGAGGCCTTCAAAGGAGTTGAATTGTGGGCTCCCTCCCGAAGTCCTCCTGCGGCCCCCGTCTGCTCTATCCTTCGGTCCCGCCCTTCTAACACACTTCAGTTTCCCTTGCTGCTCTGCCCAGCTGTTCAGTCAAACCATGATTTCCTTCCTTTCCCTCAACCTATCACACTGTCTGAGAGAACCAAGTTCCCTGAGAGAACCAAGTTCCCTAAGAGAACCATTCCAGTTTGCACTGCGCCAATTCCATGCAGCCAGTTTTCTGTCAGGACCGCCGGGAGGATGGCCCCCTCTGAGTTCGATCCCTAAATCTCTCCCCTCCCCCAACTCTTCACTTCCTACCTCCCCCACCCCCAAGTTGCTCACCCCCCAAACCATTTCTATTTGATTAAGGAGATGGCCTCGGCAAGGATGTTTACATTAGGCTCACTTCCAGGCCATAACCCATCCTGTGGGAACACATTCCTGGTCGGGGTAGTGGAAGGAACTATGCCAAACATCTCGGCCTCGCTGTGTTCCCCAACTCCAGCCTTGGAGAACTCCGTCGACCTCCAGGTCTCTCCAACAGTTAAGGGGCAACAGGGCATGGCAGACAGAGCCCGGCTGCAAGAATCTGAGATGTGAGGAAAAGGCGCAGACATTTGTAGTCGAGCCAAAGACCTGACTAAGCCGAAGATGTCACACCTCAAGGCACAATGACCCAACCTCACTCACCACAGACCAGCTATTATTTCTGGGGAACCAGCATTTTCTAGAAGAGCAATGAAGCCAGATAGTGCTAGGACAAAATTCCTGAGACAACTGCCACATTCAGATGGAGAGCTACTGAAAGACCAAAGTGAAGTCCACTAGAAGAATAGACATCTGGAGGATGGGGCACACCTCATACTCCTCTCCTCCTTCCACCTGACTGCCCCCAAAGCCTCTGCTCCTGCAGTGCCAGGTCTCAGCTCCATTAGGCCTGTTATGGATTAGGACACAAATCAGCCCCGTTCCCACTCCAAAAAAGCCCTACTAGGGAAGCACACACAGGACGTAGGCAGAGTGGCAATTTGGTGAAGCCAGGTCCGGCTGGGTACCCTTACCTGCCCATCAACACTGAGGCCAGCCTGTCCCAATAGCTACAAAGAAAATCCAAGAAGGCATTAAGAGGTCAGGCCAAGCAATCAGGAAAACCTGTACTTGATTTCCAGCTACCGAACTTAAAAGCATGAGCTAAACATCTAACCTCTTTGAACTTCTCTGTAAAGCTGAAATTTCTCATCTGTAATGCCAGGATGCCAGAGGCCTGTTGCAGGGACTGAAAGGGGCTGTGTGTACCATCGCCACATTCAGAGGCTGGCAGACGGTAGGTGTTCAACCCAGGCAGCCACCCCCATCAAGCCTCATCAGCCCGGACTGGAAATTTCTTAATAGCAGAAGTGTCTTCTAGAGAGTTGAACAGGGAAGGGGAAGGTGGACGGGGGAAGAAGGGAGATGAGCTCAAAGTTTCACCAGTGTTAACAGAACTCCTTCCAGAACAAGAAGACAGACAGCAATTACTAAGGAGACCCACAAATAAGCCCATGGCCATGAATTTCACTCTAAAAATCAGATACTGTGACTACTGCTGCAGTAATAGAAGCTGGCTCACGGATTCGCACTGAGCTTTTTAGAAAAGGAAAAAGACCTGAAAAGGGATTCTCCAGATGCTGGAGATGATAGGTGTTCTAGCTCCTGAGCTTCAAGACTCAGGAGCAGCTTTCTAATGGCTGGAAATATTCTGCACACTCCGCTGCTCTCTGCACCCTCTTTTGTCAGGGCCTGGGGTCTCAGAGCTCATGCAGGCACCAAAAGACCATCTGGGGCTGCCGTCTTACACACAGAAGTTTAAATAGCTCAATGAATGAACCCAGGAATTAATGAATGATAAAGCCGTATGGTCTCCTCATCCTTTCCTCTCACAAGCAGCATTCAAACCCTCCCAGCATCTTTACAATGCTTCCTAAGTACAAACTAATAATAATAATGACAATCATAATCATAATAAAGCTGGGAGGAGAGGAGGTGAAAATGGCATCCCACTATAAGGAACGCAGGCTTTAAAAAGAAAATCCCAAATTGCCACTGTATTTTCTGTTCACTCCAAACTAGTTTGAAAATCTCTCTCCTCAAATAAAACAGAAAACCAAAAAATGTAGACTGCACACCATCTCCAATCCAAGCTCCACTCTTCTCAGCCCAGCTCTGTTCCTCTTTGAAAATTCTTCATCACCAAGGTCATTTTTACCAACATATTATAGAATCAGACGCATATTATGCATCTCCTCCCAAGATGCATATATATCTCCATATCACACATTGAGAAAAAGTCAATGTTTCGCACCCACCCTGGGAAAAGAAAATAATCTTTTAGTCGCTTCTCACAGCAACACAATAGCTCTTCGGGGGTGGAAATTTTAGCACAGTAATCACTTTGGTAGGCTTAGAAATCATGGTTTTTGGAGGAGAAACACCAAAGGAGAAAAGATCCCTTTGAAAAG
This sequence comes from Macaca thibetana thibetana, assembly GCF_024542745.1. Lineage (NCBI taxonomy): Eukaryota > Metazoa > Chordata > Mammalia > Primates > Cercopithecidae > Macaca > Macaca thibetana. Next base: position 105,921,779 of record NC_065591.1, on the reverse strand, counting down.
TGACCTGCACAGAGAACTCCTTGGCGGAGTTGTTGGATTTGTTCACTCTAAACAACCAAGCATGTCATCACCGGGAGGACAGAACACAAGAACACGGGGTTAATCTGAGACTTGACGGAGTGCAGTCAGATCTAAATGCAAAGTGTTTTATAATGCACATTACAAGGTCTGTAAAGTTCTTCTCTGGACATCATCAGAAACAAAACACAAGCAGGTTTCAAGGCAGGTGAGGCTTATATCTCCCGTGCGTCTGGGAAGTGGATCTCATTCTGGCTATGACCCTTGTTGACAGCATGACGTTGGGCAAGTCACTGATCCCTCTGTGATTCCATTCCCTTATCTCACCTAGAAAATCAGAGTGATCACCAGGGCCCTGGCGCCTCGTGGTTGGGATCACTCTAGCAGGTTCCAGAGCTGTCTTTCTCAGGGGCATCTATATGTATGTGCATTTATCTCCATCTGTGTCCTGCCCCTTCCCAAGTTCAACTGTTGAAAATAAAACTCTATCAAAACTTCTGTGTTTTCAAACATAAAAAGCCCATCTAGCAGGGACTGGGCTATGGGGGCTGGTGTGAAGGAAAAAGTCTGGGATCAGGGGAACTTCCATTACAAAATAAGAAAGACCAATGCCATAGGGAAGTCACAACATTTTGGAAGCAGGATAAAAAAGAATGAGAAAGAGCTAGATTTCTTTTCCATCAGAAAAGAGAAGATGGGACAGGCATGGTGGCTCATGCCTGTAACCCCGGCACTTTGGGAGGCTGAGGTGGGAGGATCACGTGAGGTCAGGAGTTTAAGATCAGCCTGGCCAACATGGTGAATACCCAACTCTACTAAAAAAAAAATTAAACATTAGCCAGGTGTGGTGGCGCACGCCTATAGTCCCAGCTACTCGGGAGGCTGAGGCAGGAGAATCGCTTAAACCCCGGAGGTGGAAACTGCAATGAGCCAAGATCGTGCCACTGCACTCAAGCCTAGGTGACAGAGCAAGACTCTGTCTCAAAAAAAAAAAGAGAGAGAGAGAGAAGATGGTGAAATCATAGGCCAATGTATACAAGTTTCTTCTAATGAAATTATTCAAAAGAAACCAGAGCTAAATGTTGGGGTTTTATTTTCTTTTTAATTTTCCCATGGAATCCATCATAATGATGCTTCTTAAAAGGCAGCAATGGGAGTAGGAGCCACAGTGACCCCCTAAAGAGGGTAAATATAGGCATGAAACAGGCCAAGGGGGAAGGGAAGAGTAGTCTCTTTCTTACAGAAGCTACAGAACACTTGAGAAAGGCCCGCGGCTGTCACGCTGCCGTACTTGGTTGGTGGAAAGGGGAGGCAGAGAGGCAACATTCAGACCAGTGTTTTCCTCATAACAACCCTCCACTATGAAAGGTTAATACAGGCTGGAGGGGAGGGGGTGAACGCAGGGGAGAGGGAGGAGGTAGAAAAGCATTATGCAATATTAGAATGCTACTTTTATTTTAAAAGCCATCATGTGTAAAGCATTAGTGTTTTTGAAATTGCATTCTTGAGTTAATTAAATGGACAATCTTTTATACATAAAAGTGAAAGAAAGCAATTAAAAGCTAAATGAAGAAAAACCACTTTCCCCTGGTGATCTGGGCTACCCCAATCCCTCTGTATTAACATGAAGCAAAGACAAGGATCTCCCCAGAACTACTGTCCAAATGTCTCTTCTATGGTACCCTCGGTGACAGTTTGAGAAGTATTTGTCTTCCTTCTAAGTTCACCTATGAGACTGTTAGGATAAGAGGAGGAGAAGAAAACAGAAGGGTGATGGAGGATCAGGGGAAAAAGTTCACTTAAGCAGTTTACAAACAAACAAGGGAACTCATGGAGGGGACAGATCTCTGTCTCAAATGAAACTAAAATCAATACCTTAACTCTTTTTTGTTACCTCCACCAAAAAGCAGCCCCAACCAGTATGTCACTCAAGAGAATTGGGCTGGGCGCTGTGGCTCATGCCTGCAATCCCAGCAACTTGGGATGCCAAGGCTAGTGGATCACCTGAGATCAGGAGTTTGAGACCAGCCTAGCCAACACGGCGAAACCTCGTCTCTACTAAAAATACAAAAATTAGCTGGGCATGGTGGCGATGCCTGTAGTCCCAGCTACTTGGGAGGCTGAGGCAGGAGAATTGCTTGGACCCAGGAGGTGGAGGTTGCAGTGAGCCGAGATCATGCCGCTGCACTCCAGCCTGGGTGACAGAGCGAGACTCCACATCTCAAAGAAAAAAAAAGAGAGAGAGACAAAATTAATTCAGAGTTTTGGGCTGTCGAGCCAGCCTCCACTCATGGACTTTTTCAAAGAATCAGAGAAGTATATTCAGATTACAGCAAGAAAAACTAGGTTAGTTATCGAGAGGAACTTCCTCAATGTACCACTATGTCTACCTAACAAGTGCCAAATCACCAACTGGTCTATTGTTTTGCAAATGTGTCTTCTACAGGCGATGGGTGGCAAGTGGGTAAGTAGCTGTCCTGCTCTGCAAAATGGGTCAGGAAAAGGCAAGTCCCACGGCCTGTGTGGTAACAACAGTAATGACACACTCCCTTTCCAATGCCCCAGTGGACTTAATCTTTACTCAGCATGTTTGCAATGACTCTGGTGCTCCTACAAGAACATCTAGATGACAAGAGACACCACCTCTCTCTTTGGTACCAGAAAGAAGAAAAGCAAGAATTGGTCTATGTCCATTCAACAATAGTTTTCCAGTGGAACATGATGCAGAAGTTACAATGATGTTTCCTATTTCACAGGCTGAGTCCTGTGGTGAGTTGTTCCCAGGACCCAGGCCTCTGGGTTCCCAGGCCACAGAATCTCCTCTCTCAGCTTCCTGCAGGTCCACCCCTTCACTGAATCTGACAGTCATCCAAGAGAGATTTTGGAAAACACACAGCAAACCACAGCAAAACAACACCGATCCACTCTTTCCTAAAGGCTCCAGTGCTGACTGCTGGCTGCTCGGGGGTACTTTCCTTTCCCTTCCTGCCATGAAAGAAGGAGGTAGGTGAAAGAAAAGGCAAAGCAGAGATAGCCTGATCCAGGAAGAGTAAGAAATGTTTAGATCTTGGGTGCTGGGAGTGAAGACTGATGTATTCCTCCAGCTAACTCTGTCTTTCCCCAGTAGCAGGCAATGTCTACAGGCTCGCACATGCTTGGTGTTTACTTGCAGTTATGGTAAACCACTCCCTATGCTACTTCTATCGTTTCTGCCTTCAAAGTAGCAATGACCATGAGACTGAAGAGAAGAACATGGTTAGGTCCCAGTTTTCTACACATGTTCAGCCTGGGATAAAACAGAAAATCTAAAACTCTGCATAATCCAAATGCACCATTGTAGAAAAGAGCCTCGTGTTGCCAGACAGGTGCCTAATTTGGTTTCTACTCCCTTCCCTACTCGCCTTTGGCAAATGAGCTCAAACTGGGCACCTTGGCCAAAACGCTCGTCTGCGAGGAAGGAGGGAGGATGAAAAGAGAGAAGAAACTGATGTGGATAACCCACAAATTCATTCAGCCCACACGTGAAAAAGAATAGTTTGTTAGATTTCTCTTCTATTCGCTGGGCTCCAAACCCACACGCTAGGGTCCGGGAGGGGTGTGCAGTGCGCCACTGATGCCACCACAAGCCCCCACACCTCTGTTTGAAATAGAAGGCCCAACATTGTTTGCTCCAGCCAAGCCTCCCTCTGCTCTGTGGCTGAGTTCATGAAAGGAATCCAGGATGGGTTAAACGTTACCTCTATCTCCACCCCGCATCTTCTAAAGCATCTGATAAGTGCTAGAGAAAACATCCTGTGTGCAGAGGTTTAGATGCTGACATAGGGTGGGGGAGCACCAACGACCCAGGGGCCACAAGGAGTTAATCCCCCGAGAGATAGGGGCCTACTCTTTGGAAAGTTCAGAGAAAGCAAAGAGAAGAAAGATTCCACTGGCTGTTACATGTGGTTACCAAAACACAAAACACAAATGTAGGTAGAGACTCTGTAGCCCCAAATTAAGAAAACAACCACCAAAACTTCTTTAGTCCAAGCAGACGGTACACACAAAAAAGGAAAAGAAAAAGGTTTTAAGCAGAGCGTTCAGCCAACTGCTAATTCTGGGGCAGTCCCCTCCCTCTGCACATGACCCATGACAGAGTTAAACTGTGCTTTGGTCTCAGACTGGGGGGTGGTGGGGGGTCTACTTTCTGAATTCCAGGTCACCATCTATCTTAATTCCCTCTCTGCACACTCCACACTTGTCTCTCCCACTTATAACATAGGCCTGGCCTAAAGGCAGGAGAATGTTTTCAATGGCCTCAAGGCTCCCTCAGCCCTTACAGTTGTACCTCAATAATCAGTGTTGTGGTTCAAAGCAGCAACAATTATCAATGCAATGAAGTGCCACTGACAGACCTCCAGTTTCAGCATCACTGATACAGTAATGTTTGCCTTCAAATAAGGTTCTTTTAATGTTCCCAGCAGCTGAGAGGAGCAAGACATAATGGTTTGGAAGGGTACCCACATTTGATTAGATGGGTTAATATGGGCACACAGAAAGAGCTTTAGCTGGCTCTATTGTCCCTCCCCAATGTGTGGGTGGCACTGGGGGCTACTATGAATGTTGGCGAGCATCAAAGACTTCAAGCCCAAGAAGGGAGCCACACAAAAAGCTCTAGGATTGGCCTTTTTTTCTGGAATAGCTCTAGGCTCTCCTGCCTATAAAATTCTCTAGGCACCCAATAAATAATTAAATGACTGTTCAGCTCTTACTAAACCACACCTCAGGATTACAGGACCAACTCCTGGGCTATCAGCAAAAGCACCCCTCTTACTACATATGCTAAAATCATCCCAGAAACACAGGCCTATGAATTTCCCAACAGATTCACTTCTCAGAAAATGAGGAAGGGCAGGGGCAGCCCGGGGGGACTTACCTGGAAGAAAAGAAAATCTGAACAACTGATTCTACCTTCTCCCTCTAACCACTGTTACCACTGCTGTGATGAATGAGAAGGGTAATGATGAATGACAAACCTTTCTCCTGAAAACCCCAGAGTAAAAAATAAAATTCACCAAGGATCCAGAAGACGGTCTATGCATAAAAATACAAGGGCATGTTAGGAATAGCAGTTCTGCAGCCTCAACCCCCAGTGAGATGTAAACCCAAACTTGGCTGCCAGCAACCCACTAGCACCACAGAGCCACGATAAGAAAGCCTTCCTAAAGCATTTGGTTAAGGATTTTTTTTTTTCCTCGAAAGGCAAATAGCAACTGAGAACAAGTCTCCAGGGCAAAGCAGCTGAGACCCATGTTTTGGAGCTCTGGGAATGAGTATGTCCCAACCATCATTGGTGTGTTCACTGCCACCCCTGGCATGCTCAGACTAGACCCACACCAACAGAAAGAGGTCCTCACTGCAGGAGCCAAAAGGCAAGGGAAAACGTGACCATCCCAGAGACATCTATTCCCTAGGGCCACATCCAATTTCATAAAGAAATTAAAAGCCACTGATAAAACCTTACCTGCCCCTCCCCATCTGAGACACCCACCAGTTTCTTTATCACCACTGTAACATATACAAAAATAAGCAATAAATAGATGAATGTATCTCCCTTTGTGCAATGACATGAAAAATGCAAAGAAATAAAACCAGGCCTTCTGCTCTCAAGAAGAAAATGGAGGATAAGGGAACTTACATTTACTGGGCACTCCGATAATAGCCAGGAGCTCTACGTGTATTTTTTCATTTGATCTTTGCAAGAACCTTCCAAGTTAGGCAATATCGTCCCCAATTCACGGGAGAGAAAACTGAGTCTCAGAATGTTTATGGGGCTAAGGACACAAAATTTTAAAAGTGGCCAAGCTCTCAGTCTAGGCCTGTCTTGATCCAAAATTAGGGATCTTTCTACCAAATCACACCATGTTGTTCTCTTCAGTCACTCAGTTTATATCAAACCCTTCAAAAAAAAACCTGGTTAAATACACGAACCAATCAGTCTTGGAAAATTTTACATACTTCTATGGCCCCAAAGCAACTCGATGATAGAGAATGCAGGAAAGACTGGATCATAAATGAGTGGGTATTCTAAATTCCTTTATGGGTAACTATCCCAAACAAACAAACAAACCCCGGACAAGGCCTGGCGCTGTGGCTCACACCTGTAATCCCAGCAGTTTGAGAGGACAAGCTGGGAAGATTGAGCCCAGGAGCTCAAGATCAGCCTGGGCAATGCAGTGAAACCTCATCTCTACAACAAATTTAAAAATTAGCAGGATGTGGTGGCACACACCTGTAATCCCAGCTACTTGGGAGGCTAATGTGGGAGAACTGCTTGAGCCTGGGAGGGCAAGCAAGGTTGCAGTGAGCCAAGATTATGCCACTGCACTCCAGCCCGGGCAACAGAGTAAGACCCTGTCTCAAAACAAACAAACAAACAAACCAGCTTGCAACGTTCCTGGCCATGAACCGCCCTGGGGACCCCCAAGATGCTGGCTCCCATGAGTATCTCCTCATTAAAAACCACTCTAGGGTCACTCACCATGCTAGGGGCTGTCTGGATTCCCAAGTCAGCATTAAGTATCACGAAAGCTGTAGCTCGCTGATCTTTAGAAGACAGGATTCTGACAGTCACTGCCTCATTCTGCTGTAAGTTTGTAAGTATCCCGGTCTTAAAAAAGGTTAATAATTCCACAAAGCGAAACGTGCCGCATCTCACAAAAGGGTCCATCGGAAAAGTCAGTCGCGTCCGTTCTCAGTACTGTTTGACAAAAGTCTTCCCCCAAAACTAAAATAACGAGAAGGGTCCTCATTGAGTTTCATCTTTTTCCATCTGTGCCTGAGTAAACTCAAGAGGAAAGGGGCCAGACTTGCCAGCACCTCCAAATCCCCACACTGTTCTATGCCCATATTCTCTCGAGAGGGAGGATAAAATACTTGCTCCAATCGGTCTTAGTTTCAACACTTTGGTCATCCATCCAGGCCAGGGCTACAGAAATTAGATGAAATATTAAATACATACTAGTCCCCTCGAAATAAGTCAACCCCCATGCCTACTATATTACTGGGAAGTAGGGGGCATAGAGGATGGTAAGGAAAGAATATTTTTACTTGAATCCCTGGATCACAACACAGCCTTTCAACCAGCTGTGCAGACACAGCTTCAGTTTACCTGGGTTTGACTTGTGCAGCCAAAATCACCAAGTCTTCCTACCCCAAGCTACCTCCATCCAATTTTAAATGTCACCTTGGGCTGACCGTGAGCAGAGAGAGATGACTGGATAAGCCATTCAGCATTACGTGGAGAAAGGAAAGAGACATTTTGCCACTACTGATTAAGAAGAAACTGCCAACCTGGGTTAAAAAACACGCAAACAAAAAATCAGATCTCAGAATATATTAGTGTCATTAAGAGATCATGTTCTCAGTCCATGGGAATCCCAGGGCAGGGCACCAACTCAAGAATGCGGCTGCTTCTGGGGTGCTCTAAAAGGGAGCTCATGTTTCTTTTTAAACCTTTTAAGGAGGGCTGACTATGTATGTATCAATCCACTAGACGTCAGAGGACACACACTGGGGTTGAGACAGACAGACACCGCTTAGGAAAGCACAGGAGCACTGAAGAGTGTGTGTCATGGGCACCCACAAGTGCACCAACACAATCCACGTTTTATACTTTGAAGTTCAATGATGCTAGCACAATGCGTTTGGAAATGTATTTTTTTCTACTGAATCCCTTGGGTGAGAAGAGAAGTTGTATCATCGCTTGTGTTTTCCAAAATGGAAGGCCATGTGAAGAAGACCCAGACTGTCGTCTCCCTTCTCTCTCCAAGGCTGACTACCTCATCATACCCCTTCACCCTCCAATGCACACATACCACACACTGCTTCGCTCACTTGAGCTGACACCACACAGCTTTAAGAACCATTGACTCATCAGCTGGCTAAGCCATGAGACTACAGTATCATCCACTGGTTAAACTAAAACCACACTGGAGACTTAGGTTAAAACGCATGTTTCCCAGCAGCTGCTGCTTCTTGTTACTACTTTTTTTTTTTTCTAAGCCAGGTGCCAAGAGAGGAGATAAATCTAAATAATACCTACACTTCCTTATTATAAACTACACTCCTTTTTTAACTGACCACATCGTAAACATTATAAAATAGATTTACTTTATATATATGTGTGTATGTGTATATATACATATATATTCAGAGTATCTACATCTCCTCATGGGGAAAAAAAAAATCACAGGCTGCAAGACCACTGTTTAGAAGTGTAATTCCATACTTAGAAAAACTAAAATCAATATCTGTTGTAGCACCTCTCTCTCCCCCAGTAAGATCACGGTTGTTTTAGGAGGATACAAGCTTCTGAAATGCAGCCTTAACAAACAGAACATTGCTCAACTGTTCTAGAGGCAGGTGTCATAAACAAGCAGCCACATGGCAAACATATTGATTTCCCAGCCCTTATCTCACAGCAACCAGTGCTCAGTTACCAGGCTACTTTAATATGTAATTTACTGCAGGGAAAGGAGAACAGGGTTGAGGATGTCTGAAATATTTACTGTAGAATTCGGCAGTGCCACAGAGGCTTGCAAGCAAATATGAAGAATTCTGGGCTGAAAACCACAAATAGTCATTAGCGTTTCCAAACTGTTGAGTGAAAAGACCCTTCCCCCATTGCCTTTTCCCCTCACCAAGAACCCATTATTTGGTATTATTGATCTTCAGCAACTATGCTTATGCTATGAAAATCCAACCTACCACTACCTTTATCTAAATACAGATGCCTCATTTCTGCCAAAACAGTCCAAGGAAATTACCTCCATCTATTACGTATGTTACATTGGACTCTTCCCTTGCTTCTTGGCCCACCTGACTCAAGATAAAAATAAAGACAACAAGGAGGTTAGAATTTCTAAGGCTCCCGTGCTGGTTTCTGCAAGACTCGTGAGAATGTCAGGAGTTAGCTTTCCTTTCTTTTTTTTTTTAATTTAAGTCAGACTTTTTATATATCCCAAGCTGCAAAACACCAAAAAAGATCCAACACTAATTAAAAGCAATCAATGTATAGTTACATTAAGTGGGAAAGAAGCTCTGTGTCTGGCGTTAAAGGTTGTAAGTTTAAAATAAACCTAGAAATGCCAAACTTAAGCTTTTTCAGATCCGCGCCAGGGAGCCCACACGCCTGGTACTATATATACGGCACGCCCCTACCTTCGCATGCAGTCCATTAAACCTTCAAAAGCACAGAACGAGGCTGCTGGCTACGATACCACCATGGGGGCAGACGAAACTTCCATTTCCAGAACTCATATTTTCATCTTGAGATCCTGACTTATTTGGGCATAGATTTTTCACTTTGAATTTCCTTATGAGTCTTTACATTTTCATGTGAATAAAAACCAAACAAAGAGGAAGGGAAGAAGAGCAGGAAAAAGATGCTGTCGAGAAGCTCACAAAAATCTCTGGCTACATCTGCCACCAGTTGCAGGAGGGGACAAGGCCCGTCACAGGTGGTGAATAGAAAACCTCTAAACACCTGACCACATACGTACCAAGTCTAAAAGCCGAAACACCTCTCCCATCATTTTCAGACATTTTGCAAATGTAGTTGAATTTTCTTCCTCACTGAAACCTCCCTGTGTTGTAAGGTCACAGATATTATTTAATTATTTAAGTGCAGGAAAAAAAAAAAAAAAAAGAGTGGAAGATTTTCCTTAACTTTCCTCTGGGAAGAGGTCAACTAGAGAATGTCTCAGAACCAAAAAGGGGGAGATTTTTCTAGAATCACATGACAAATACCAACACAGGACCTCAACAAGTAATCATATCACTTGAGAGACAGCACTTAATAAAAATCACTTTAACAACAACAATAATGCTAGTTAAAGGGCAATGCTAGACTGATCGCTGATACTCAAGAGTACAGGCAATGTGTATTTAAGAAAAAAAAAATTAGCAGAGGGTTTTTATCAGTATGATATTCTCAGTATTTTCTAAGAATTTTTTCTCAAATGCCAGGTATGGAAATTAACACAAAATACATTTTTATTGTAGGAAAACTATGTAACTAAAATTTACCATCTTAATGATGACAAGTGTACAGATCAGTGCCATTTAGTACATTCCTGATGTTGTGCAACCATTACTACCATCCAGCCACAGAACTTTTTCATCTCCCCCAACTGAAATTCGGTACCCATCCAACCTTAACTCCCCATTCCCCTCTCTCCCCAGCTCCTGGCAACATCTATTCTAGTTCGTGTTTCTACAAATTTGCTTTATGTAAGCATAGATACCTCACATAGATGGAACCACACACTACCTGTCCTTTGCTATCTAGCTTATTTCACCTAGTTATAATGTCCTCAGAGTTCATCTGTATTGTACCATGGATCAGCATTTCCTTCCTTGTTAAGACTGAATAACATTCCATTATATGTATATACCACATTTTATCAATTTATCCATGGGTCAATGAACATTTGAATTATTTCCACCTTTTGGCTATTTTGGCTAATGCTGCTATGAACATGGGTGTGCAAATATCTGTTCAAGTTCCTGCTTTCAGTTATTTAGGGTGCGCGCGTGTGTGTGTATACACATATACTCCCAGAAGTAAAATTGCTCACAAAATATATTTTTGTTCTTTCAAAAGGAATCCATCGTTTGTGCTTTGGTATCCAACACTCTCATCAAAACCAAAAAAGAAAAAAAGACAGAATTAGATTAGAAAACTGAAGTCAACAACGCTGCTGAAGCGGAAAGCCACGCAAGGGTACTCAGTCGCAAAAGTGCCCATAAAATTCTGGGCGGCAACCCCTCAAGCGTCCTTATTTGATGGGAGTGAGCAGTTTCAGTTCAACCCCAAAAATGCATCTTAATAAAAGGTTCCTCGGGTGCAGGAAATGCAGCTGCCCAGCCTATGAACAGTCTCAATATGCCATTACTGGCCAGCACATTTATGAGACAACAATGTTAAAAAAACATGGACATATTTTTTCACACAACCTTATTTAAATCTGCTGGGGACTTACTGTACGAGGCAGCACATGAAAACCAGCATGCTGACATTTTAGGATGAAGAAGCACACGGGAGACCACAGAGGTCTACTCTCCCATCTCTCAACGGCTTAATAACTTAACATGCTAAGATAAAATTTGTGGGTATCTCTTTAAGACAGCATATTTTACAGGTTTATGTCTTACCGCAAATCAGAAATAATAGATAAGTCAAAACCTCCAAATTTTAATGAAAGCCGAAACCACATCAGCTCTCCAATATCCCAAGCCTGGCAACATATTTCAGAAGCTCAACTGGAGATAAAAACGAGATACAAGGGAAAAGGCAATTTTAGGTGCCTCCAAGGGAAGTCTGGAACTTTGATATTAAAATATCTCTAGTTGCTTAGACCATGAGGAATTTACTTTTTCATAGAATAAACTTTTCTTTTATACTCCTTTTTTAATACAGTGTCTTAAGTAGATCTTTTGGAATTTACAAGATAAATACTGGTAATTTGATTCTTATCTTCTCTAAATCCAATTCTAAGCCAATTTTGTGTAAAGGACACTAATTATAGCCTACAGGGAGAGAAAAGGTAACCTATCAGACAGAATACACTTGAAACATTTAAAAGGCTAGGGGACCCTGAAAAGTTAAATAGATTTCAAATCTATTGGAGTAAGAATAATAATTAGTTAAATGGAAATTATTCCCAGAGCCTGGTCTGCTTCCCATGGGCACTTCAGAGCCTTGTCAACACGGCGCCCAAGCATGCTAGAGTGAAGGGGACTTAGGGTTTACTCTCTTCGCCCCCTAGGCCTGAGCCTCGCAGTTGTTTTAAAAAGACCCTGCCTTGGTGAGTGAAAGTATGAGAAAGTGGGTGAGTGAAGAAGGTCTTCTTGCAATGGTCCCCATTCTGCCTTGTTTGCACATCTCTTTCTCCCCGCTCTATAACCTATGTATAAGAAATTGGTGGCCGGGCGTGGTCGCTCACGCCTGTAATCCCAGCACTCTGGGAGGCCGAGGTGGGCAGATCACAAGATCAGGAGATTGAGACCATCCTGGCCAACATGGTGAAACCCTGCCTCTACTAAAAATACAAAAACGTAACTGGGCGTGGTGGTGCGCACCTGTAGTCCCAGCTGCTTGGGAGGCTGAGGCAGCAGAGTTGCTTAAACCCAGGAGGCAGAGATTGCAGTCAGCCGAGATTGAGCCACTGCACTCCAGCCTGGGTGACAGAGCAAGACGCAAGACTCCGTCTCAAAAAAAAAAAAAAAAAAAGAAACAAAAGAAAGAAAGAAAATGAAAGAAATTGGTTACATAAGACACAATGCTGTGGTTTTCCAAACTAAACCCTAAAGATCGCATTGACTGAGACTGCAGGGTGTGTGCACGTGCATCTTCATTCCTCATCACTCCTACATCTTTGTGCTATTTTTCTTGGCCTTGGTCACAAGAGACAGTCATGCTAAAAGGGTGCCATAAACCCCATCTCACGTTTGCAGGCAGCTTTACGGATGCCAGAACACACAGACAGACCTCCAGCTTCTCCGGTGCGGGGCCACAGTGACCTGCAGCCCAGTGCGAAGCACCCTGGAGGGGTCTCTGGGCTAATAGGGCACATAAGCTGGTTGAAGGATCAGTGAAACTGATCTCAGAGGCCTTGGCCTTTGGACACTTTGAACTGATAGCTCAAAACATCTCACCAGAACAGCTTTCGGTTCACGACCACTCCAACCACAGAAGCCCCTTGGGCCAGGGACCTCCTGCCTCTGATTGAGGGGCAAACAGGTTTGAGATCCAGCCCCAACCAGCTCACCATGCGACAGACCCTAGTTAAGAGCCACATCCATCCACAACAAGGGTGCTTTTTCTAATTCACACAAAAGCACTGTGTGGACCACTAGTAACCGTGCTTGAGCCCAGAAAGAAACTTCTTGAGCCCCAGCAATGGCTCTCTCTGGAAGCTACCTCCTCCTTCCTACTGCCTGCACACCCAAGTTTGCCACCAACCCCTAGAAGCTGGGCGCCACCCACCCCTAGAAGCTGGGTGCCACCCAAACAGCCACAGCATTGCAATCCATGGGGTGGCCCATGCCCTTCATCAATTAGAGAAACCTTCCAAAGTGGCCTATTCCAATATCCCAGTGTTGAGATGAACCAACATCTTAGACTTTACATGGACTCGTTTGGTTTTTGTTTTACTGAAAAAATCAATTTTTTTTTTTTTTTTTTTTTTTTAGAAGGAGTCTCGCTCTGTCCCCCATCCTGGAGTGCAGTAGCACAATCTCAGCTCACTGTAAACTCTGCCTCCCAGGTTCACGCCATTCTCCTGCCTCAGCCTTCCGAGTAGCTGAGACTACAGGCACCTGCCACCACCTGCCCAGCTAATTTTTTGTATTTTTAGTAAAGACAGGGTGTCACCGTGTTAGCCAGGATGGTCTCGATTTCCTGACCTCGTGATCCACCCGCCTCGGCCTCCCAAAGTGTTGGGATTACAGGTGTGAGCCACCGCACCCAGCCCTGAAAAGTCAAAACTATTGTTAAGGGCTTATACCAAAAAGCCTAACCAGAAGAGGGCTCAAAGTCTGAACCAATGATGTTGTCACTATTCCAAACACACAAATACAGAAAGAAAAAATGTCCATTGACAATTCAGTTTCATTCCACCCAAAACCAACAGTTGCATATGACGTGTTGTCTCAGAGAGCTAGTGTGATGCCTTTTTTAGAAACTGTCTAGAAAATGGACATAGGTTAAAGCGCAGAAATAAAGCTCTCCACTGTTCTTACAGATTAGGCCTCCTGAGAAACCAGGCAGCAGAGAAATCAGTGCTGGCTGAATGGGAAAATTTCCTGTACTATGTCTTTCCCATCTTTCTTCTACGAGCTCCAGCCGCTGGACACAGAAGTGGCCCAAGAGGCGAGAATATGGTAAACAGAGCCTCAGAGGCTATAGTCCTAGTTCTACCTTTCAGGACAATGCTCTACCATCTTGGGCCACACACTCATCTTCTTCTAGGGCTCCTGTTGCTTCTACTTGCCTCGCTGTTTATTCACCGCCTCTCTCAAAGATGGACAAGGACAAGAGAGGGAGTTGTCCTTTGGGAGCAGCAGCAGGGCTGAGTATAGTGGAGGAAGAGAGGGGAATCAGGGAACAAAAGGCTGAAAAGGAATCCGGGCCTTTCTGTAGCAGGGAAACAGCAACACCCCCCACCCCGCAATACGGTGTTCACCTCTCCACAATACAGACCACCCAGAACTTTTCAGAAAACCCAAGCCTCTCTGGGATAGGCCTAAATTGAACCATTCTGTGCCACTGCCAAACTGTGGCTGTGATTTCTGGTTCTGAAAATACGGTCCTGAAGATACAATTAAAGGGCACAGGCAAAAACACGTGGGGCCTTAACACCCCATGTGGACGCAGCCACTGAAGTCAGGCAGGTCAGTGAAGTCAGCATTATCAGGCTTGCCAGAGTTTACCAACGTAGGGCAGGCACTGGTGGTTCTTCAATCTTCTTTAAGAGGGTAATTTTGGGGTATGCTGTGGTGTGTGTGTGTTTTCACATATTCTACAACCTCAAATGTTAATCCTTCAAATATTATTCTGGAAAACTTATCTTCCCTATATAATAATGGAAACCAGAGGCGGACAAGCCCAAAGAACCCCCAAGAACCAGGGAAAGGTGGGAGGAAGATTGGGGGTACTAGAGAGTGGGGTCTTCATTTTGGCTCCTCAGACTCACAAAAGGACCATGGCCTGACCAGTCTGAAAGGAGAGAGCCTGTACAAGCCAACCCCAGGAGTTATGGGACCTAAGCCTTACAACGGCCCTATATATTAGGCAGGGGCTAGCACCTCCCAGCCCATTTTAGAGATGCACAAACTAAGGCCCAGCAAGATAATACACGGAGATGAAGAATCAAGAAATGAAAGCTAAAAGGAACAAAGGCCCCACAGAAGTCTATTGCTGTCCCTGAAACCTCTCTTTGGAGAGAGGACGGGGAGCGGAGGAGAGCAGGGTCTCCTCAGCACTGTATCCTCAACCACGGCTGATGTGAGGACCACAGAACCATCTGGAGAACACGAGGAGAGAGGAATCACTTTGCTCCACACAGTAAGAGGATGGAGGCCGTGCACCCCCGCCCCAACCCCAGACCACAAAATGGGTTTTAAGGAGCAGCCTGGAGCTGTCTCAACAGGCACTTGCTCACAATCCTAGAGGCGGCTCCCACGCTGGCTCTCCCTCGCTTCTCCCCTAAGCCAAACTGCCAATGACAAAAAGCCCCTTCAGTGCTCCGGGTGCCCCCACCTTTGTAGCCAGCCCTGGAAGGCCTGAATGCACAAACACAGTGCCCTTTCACCGGAGCCTCTCGGGTCTCCTGTTTCAGTGAGGCCGTGAAAGAGAGCACTGTAAATAAAAGAGGCCTGTTTGACCTGCCCCTCTGGCCGGGACCTCCTTCCACTCTACTGTAACAGAGCTGCCGGCCAGCACAGCCTCGGCCCCTCTGCTCAGTCGCACTGCCCACGCCCACTGGGCACCGAGGGGCAGCAAGACAAAAGGGTGAGGCCCAGCCTGGTCTAAGGGTGTCAGTGAGAAGGGGTGCACAGGCCTGGTCACTCCAATGACTCGTAAGCATCAAAGCACTTGTTTAAATGGTTGCAGGGAAAATCATCCCAGAACACCACTGTTTGACCGGTTTAGGAGAGGGGGAGGGGAGGCCATTTGGTTTTGTTCTCTTTGTCCAGCCAACTGGACAAAAACAAGGGGAAGGGGAGTGGGCTGGGGCACTGGAACCCACCCTCAGTCACCGCATACAGAGGAGACTGTCCCAGCAAGTCTGAAGAATAAATAGGAACTGTGTCATGCTAGGTGCAGCCATATACTTGAAACAGGAAAGCAGAAGGAAGGAAGGGAGGAAGAGAGGGAGGGACGGAGGGAGAAAAGATTGGGGAAAAGAAAGAAAAAGAAAGCACAAAGAAGGCCAGAAGTGGCAACCACACTCACAAGTATAGAGGAAACACAAGCCAAAGCCCCAGGGGCTGCTCGGACATCTACGGCGACCACCCAGCACCAACACTAATAGAAACAGACATCCACAGGCTAAGAGTTGAGAGTTCACACCAGGGGGTGGAGGAGAGGAAAGGAGACAGGAAAACATGCTTTTGTTGTTGTTGTTGTTGTTGTTGTTTTGTTGTTCTGAGACAGGGTCCCACTCTGTCACCCAGCTGAAGTGCAGTGGTGCAGTCTCGCCTCACTGAAGTCTCCACCTCTCAGGTTCAAGCATTTCTCGCACCCCAGCCTCCCAAGTGGCTGGGACTTTAGGTGTATGCCCCCACATCCGGCTAATTTTTATATTTTTTTAGAGTTGTGGTTTCACCATGTTGCCCAAGCTGGTCTCAAACTCCAGGGCTCAAGCAATCCTCCCACCTCGGCCTCCCAAAGTGCTGGGATCATAGGTGTGAGCCATCGCACCCAGCTCAATGGGTCTTGACTAAAGAAGGTTCACTGCCTCAGTCTGCCACCAGGTATGAGGATGTATGGCTCTTTAACCATCCCACTACACACGCTGCAATCTGCACTAGCCCCACCTTAGGGCAGGGAGAAGGGGTGGAGAAGGATGAAATCTGAAACTCAGAGGGGAAAATAAATAAGTGGACACCAAAAAGCCATACATATGTTTCTTAAAATTTCCCACAAAGACAAAATGCTACAGAAAAAAAGCAGAAACCAACCGAGAGTTTGGGAGGGATATTAGTGTCTTCCAGGAATAGGGCAGCAGGGAATCCACGGGTACATACTCCCAGCCTGTCCAGGAAACTGAAGTGGGTTTCAGGCCTCTCCACACAGCCCAGGGCCTGCCCACATAGCATCCAATAGAATGAAGTCCTTTTTGAAGTTTTAAAATGAGTCTCCCAGGATTGAGGGATGAAAAGGCTGAGAATCGAAGCCACACATTTGGAAGCTCTTGCCTGCCTAGACCTCAGTCCAGCCTCAAAAACCATCTTGTCACCACCAGAAAGTCCACACGTGTTTATGACGGGGGTGGAAAGAGGGGCAGCAGAGGGGAGAGAGGGAGCTCCCCTGGCTAGGCCAGGCATCCCTACCCTGCTTCCCATGCCAGTAGCCTCCCAGAGCTGACCAGACAAGGCCTCAACTCAGAAAGATCCAAAAGTTCCAGAGTTCATTCTGTCTTCCTCCACCTTTCCCCCACGTCACAGCCCCAGGAATGGAACCAGGACATTCCCCAACACGCTCAGGCCTCAGACACCTAAGTGACAAGAATGGCCTCACCCCACAGAAAAAGGACCTCGTTAGCTGAGGCAAGAGCCCTCCCCTAACCATCCGCAGAATATCCTGGCAGGGAACAGAACAGCAGGGAGCCACATTTAATGGCTGGAATAGCCACTGTACCTCTGCAGGCCTCAGTCACTTATCCATAAAGTGGGCATGAGGCATGAGAGCAATAATGCTACTTTTCTTGCCTGAGAGCCATGAGATGACCTAGATGACCTCCATATGTTCCTTAGGGATCTAAGATCTTAATTGTAGGAACAACTGCAGCTGCAGCAAGCCAGAGCAGCCAAGTGACCCAGAATCAGCAGCTTCCTGCCCTGAGCCTGGCTGGCTGCCCCAGGGAGGCCCCAAGCAGAGGCAGAGACCTACACGTGCTATCTGGATGTCTATAAAACCTCTGAACCTTTACATGGCACACATCTTGGGATTTACCTGCAAAGTCTAGAGGGGGAACAGCCAGACCTCCTGGTCTCTCTCACCTCTGTTTCCAGCTCACACCCACACCAGGTTTACAAATTCTACAGAGCATGCACAGCGCATTGACTAACTCACATGCAAAAAGATGATTCCCCAGTGGGCACATGAGGACTGTAGCTAGGTTATCATCTTCTTTGCCTCCCCGCCAGCTACTTCAGCAGCCTCCGTCTCCCACTGGCCAAGCCCAAGTTGGAGAGAAGAGGATTCCCAGGCAGTCTGGAGAGGACTGATATTCTGCCCCCCATCTTTGGGATCAGAGGCAGCCTCTACAATTCAACCTATTAAACATCGTGGATCACTGCGCTGTGCTGCCTGCCAGGTTGGGCACTGGGGTAGAGAAAAGAAAAGATCACAGTCCCTGTCCTCAAATGATCTCCCAATTTTCCTGAAGAAAATGGCATGAACAATCAATATCGTGGTGTAGCAACTGGGTTAACCAAACCAGCAAGAGGTACTGAAGCCTATGATGTACAAATGAGACATTATGAAGCCTAAGCCAGCAAGAGGTACTGAATCCCTATGACGTACAAATGAGACATCCCTGCTCGCCAAAGATCAGACACCTGTCTGTCCCTCCAGGATCCACTCTTCACAGGACATCATCCATAGGACAGCCCCAGCTTGAACCAGCAGCGCTCCCCCCGGATCCCTGCCCGCCACTCCCAGCAAAGCTCTTCATTAAGGCTCTTCCACAACGACTGCCTATTACTGGGATGTGGCCCAGTCAGGTGGGTACTGGGTGGGGGTGAGGCAGGAAAAAAGATGACCCAGCTGCAGGCCTCGTAGTCCTCATCCCCAGGCCTTGCTCGTGGTCACCCTGTGGGTGCACACAGGCTGCAATGCGTTCATACCTATGCCTGCACAATCAGGCATTGTGTGTGGGGCCCCCAGGCCACCTCCCTTCACACAGACTTCACACTCCCCCAGCCCTGCCTGGCCTATTCCTGCCACAATAAAGATGCCAATTAGGACAAGGTTTCCCCCAATTAAAAAAGAAAAGAAAAGATAAAAGAAAAAGCTTCAGAGCAAAGATGACTCTACTTTGACAATACCTGAGTCTGGGCCTGCTTCTGGGGCCCCTCCCCACCAGTACTGCCTGGGTAGTTAACCCCTTACCACAATGCAGATATTCAAAAAGCTCAGCCACCCCTGCTTCAGAGGAACACCCTGTCCATCAGGCATCCTCCTGTTCCTAAGCCAGCAAGAGGTACTGAATACCTGTGATGTCCAGGGCACTAGACTCTGAAGGGGAGCAGTGGACGAAGCGGGGCTGTGTAACTGAATAGGACTCCAGGTCCTATCCACAAAAACCTAGGGTTTCTTAGGGAAGAAATGAACAGAAGTACAAATACTAAAAGATTCAGGCTGGGCGCAGTGACTCACGCCTATAATCCTAGCACTTTGGGAGGCCAAGGCAGGAAGATCACTTGAGGCAAGGAGTTGGGGACCAGCCTGGCCAACGTGGTGAAACCCCATCTCTACTAAAAACACAAAAATTAGCCAGGCGTGGTGGTGGGCACTTGTAATCCCAGCGACTCGGGAGGCTGAGACACAAGAATCACTTGAACCCAAGAGGCAGAGGTTGCAGTGAGCCAAGTTCATGCCACTACACTCCAGCCTAGGCAACAGAGTGAGACTCTGTCTCAAAAAGATCAAAATCAAAATAAAAAACTATCTGGCTTTATCTATACCTCTTTTGGTGTTGGTGTGGGAGTTCAATGGAGGGACATATTATTTCCAACTGGATGCAAGGAGGAAGAACGCCCCAGGAAAAGGATGCTACAAGGAGAGGGCATTTACGCTGGAGCATGAGAGATGTGGCCCCGCTACGATGACCAGAGAAGGATATGGCATGGGAAGGAAAGCAGGAGAGTTTGCTCAACAGCAGTATCTGCTGAGCTGCCATATGCTAGGGAGTGGACTAAAAGGTTGTAGCAAAGATGTGAAAAAGATGGTCTCTGCCTTGAGGGGTGCACATTCTAAGAAACATGTAGAGAGGCCGGGCGCGGTGGCTCAAGCCTGTAATCCCAGCACTTTGGGAGGCCGAGACGGGCAGATCACGAGGTCAGGAGATCGAGACCATCCTGGCTAACACGGTGAAACCCCGTCTCTACTAAAAAATACAAAAAAAATCACCGGGCGAGGTGGCGGGCGCCTATAGACCCAGCTACTCGGGAGGCTGAGGCAGGAGAATGGCGTGAACCCGGGAGGCGGAGCTTGCAGTGAACTGAGATCCGGCCACTGCACTCCAGCCTGGGCAACAGAGCCAGACTCCGTCTCAAAAAAAAAAAAAAAAAAAAAGAAAAGAAACATGCAGAGAAAGGGAAGAGGAGTGAAAATGTAGCTGGAATCTGGGATCCCGGATGCCTTTGAATGCCACGCTAAGAATTCTCTCGTTTCTTCTCTAGAATAGGCCATAGTGAGCCACTGCAGGGTTCGGAGCAGGACAGCAACCCCATCAGAGCCCTACTCTGCTCAGGGAAGTGGGGTGATGAGCCTTGGGGGGTGGGGGGGCACTGCAAGAAGGCTGGTGAGGAAATCAGGACAGCCATCTGGTTAAGTAGGCTGGAGGGGCAAATGGTGAATGTGGAAGGCAAAGGGAAGGCAGGAGCCACAGATGATGCCAAAGTCTGCAGTTGGGTGCCTGGGAAGAAGGCAGAGTCCACAAAACATGAGGACACAGGAGATGATTCGAGAGGAAGGTGTTGAACTAGCTCAAACACATCACATTCTAGATCCTTGCAGGACTGGTGTGCCCATGAGGCAAATGGAAAAGAATGTGTGAAACACAAGAAAAGACAAAAAATGAAAAACAGCTAGAGGTAGAGATCTGGAAATCACCCAGAGAGGGGTGCTTGTGGAAACCACGAGATTGTCGAGAAGGAGACTAGAGAGACAGGAGAACTGGTAAAGTCGTCTTCTTTTGAAGCATCTATATTAGGCAGAGATGGTCACAGTTTCAAAAGACACTGATGAACAACCACCACCTTTCCTGTGAGAGGAGAAACTATCAGCATTTTGCAGATGATGAAACAGACTCAGGGAGCGGGGGAGGTGGCCAAAGTGTTTGCCACTTAGAAAGTGGCAATGTCAGGATTCAAACACAGATCCCAGGGAGTTCCAGGCACCACATGGCACTGACCCTAGGGACGGAGTTCCAGGAAATACCAGAGGAGGAGGGGGAGAAGTGGGCAGGAACAGGAGGGGTCAATGGAGCCAATACTGGAGTCCAGGAAAGTATTAGTTGGCGCAAAAGTAATTGCAGTTTTTGCCATTGAAAGTAATGTCTAAAATAGCAATTACTTTTGCACCAACCTAATACAATGCTCTTGAGAACTAAGAGGTCACAAGCAACCTTTGAAAGAACAGCATCAACACAGTTGAGGAGCTCTTAAGGCAAATGAACTGAGAAGTCCCAAGTTGGAGAGAATAACTCTGAAAGCACTCACTATCCCTTTTTATAGGATTCACCTCACAGGTGGTTGTAAGGATGGGATGTGTTAATGCAAGTAAAGTGCTTTGTCCATAGTAAAAGCTCAATTAGCTATTATTTACTGAGTACCTACTATGTATTCAGCATGGTGTCAGCAGACAGCTGAGGGAGAGAAGATAAACCACAATCACCATCCTCATGGAACGTAGGTTTTGGTTGGGGAGATAAAACTTAAACTCAAACAAAGCAGCAGAGTTTATACTCAAACAGTGCAAACTGGAGATGACACAGGAGACAGAGGAAGAGGAAGCCAGCAAGCACCAAGACAGACAGACAGCGTTTCCCAGAGAAGCCTGACTTGAGGAGGTCTTGAAGGCTGGACAGGATGAGAGACACCAAGGAGTAAAAGAAGGACAATCCAAGTGGCAGTGGGGATGGGGGAGCAGTGAATGCCAAAAACAAAAGCACTTCCATTCCAAATCCTGTTCTCCTGGCCACGCCTGGCTCCTCTGAGGCCCAGGGCTGAGTTTGCACTGCTGTGTAATGTTTGCAAAGGGTACAGCATGAATGTGAAAAAGGACAGGTGTGTGACTAGCCTAATGGCCCATTCAGCAGGCTCCACAGAGCAGAGCAGGAGTTAGTAGGCATAAGAACTCCAGACAAACAGTAAGCACCCAAGCCAGGCTGCCTGCAGGGCTCTTTACCACCACCACCCCCATCACTAAATATGTAGAAGGCTGGGGACATCAGAGGGCCTCCACGTTCTGAGCAGCCACACGGTCTCACACCCTCCCCAGTTTTGTCTTCCAATAAAATCTCAACGATCCAACCCCCTATCAAGTATGCCTTACAAATGCCCAGAAAGCTAGCTTGGTACTCAAATCATTCTAGGACCTGGCCCCAATCCACTTTCCCTGCTTCATCTCCCATCCTACCCCATTGCCCATCTCCCCATTCCAGCACACTACCCTGTATATGGGCACCTGCCCCCACTCATACACTGCCACACCTTAGCTCATCTACCTCAAAATGGCAGTTCCTATCTCCACTTGTCCAAAGCTTAGCCATTCTCCAAAACCTGGCCAAATGCCACCTCCTCCATGAAGCCCTCCTGAATCTTCAATCAAAATTCAAAATTCAATTCCTCTCCTCTGCTCCCCCATACCTCGCTTATATAATATTTGAACATACAGTCCGGTGTATATATATCATATATATATACACACACACACATACACACACACGAAGTCATACACATATGGCTGTCATTTCTGTTTCACAGTAAGCTCTTACAGGGATTTATTGATTTCTCTGCATTACCCCCATAGCATTTAGCAACCACCCAGTACACAGCTGATGCTCAGTAAATGCTTTCTGAATTGAATATCTATGGCTAAGGACTCACTGTTTGGCTAAGGACTCCCCTCAAACCATGGGTGGCCATCCATTAGTGGCTCTTCATTAACATTCTTAAATGAAATAAGATAGAATGGAAGAGAAGGTACCAGAGCATACAGTAAAGATAAATAAGAGTTTCACTGAACCTTTGGTTGGAGGTACATTTGTCCGTGCACTGGCTTGAGATGGAAAACGTACTACTTGCTGTGGGCCACAGCATCCATTCTAGGATAAACCAGCAAATTTAAAACCCACCTTATCAGAGGTATCATCAAAATCACAACTTCAGAAGAACTCCTGGGGGTCACTACACACTCCATTCAATCACCGCCTACCGCAGCTTCAGAACAGCATCATCACAGTAGGTTTTTGGAATCTGGACGAGAGCCCTCAATCACTGAACATTCCACAGGTCCCCTAGACTCTGCCCACTAAGGCAGGAAAGCACTGGCTTCCAAGGTGGGCAGTTCTGAACTGGCTTGACGACTAAAAACGGGATGCAGGATTTAACCCTTGGCTAACCAGATCATGTACCTGAACAGCAGTTCATCTAAACATGGACTGTATTTCTAAACCCAGAAAGCAATATTCCCAGATGATCCTGAGCAATGAGGCCTCCTTCCAGGATTTCTAACTGGAGGCCTCACATGGAGAAGGGTGTCAGATCTGGGCTTGGAGGAACGGGGTTCTGGGATGATGCACGGAGTGGGGGCTCCCTTCCCTGCCTGACCCTGGCACCTGCTCCTTCTCACCCCTCTCATCAACCCTCAGCCCCTCACCTGCTACCTGAGAATCATGCAGCTGGCCACAGATCTCTACATTCATTCAAAACCTAGTTCAAAAAGAGCTCCTCTTCTGGAGCTCTTATCCCTCTAAATAACGAATTTCTCAGCCCTAATTAATGCAAGAAAAGGGATGATACACATTTCTCTGTTGCTTTAAGTTACAGCTAGTTGGACACTTTGAGGGAAGAACAGCCTCTAGCTAAAGGGTTAGATAAGCTAAAATCAATGTAAGCCACCGCCTCCAAATCTTTTAAATCATCACCTTCTCTCCCCTGACCATCTCTAAGCCAGATCCCTACAGCAGGCATGCAGCAATGTGTAAGCCTGGAAATGACCGCCCATTCAAGCTCATGGTAAGAGAGAGATCAATCCCCTACTCCCACCAAAAAATAAAATAAATAAAATAACTGCGACCTCTGGGAGCAATCAGACAGCCAAGAACGAAGGAAATAACCTGACAGCATGCAATGCAAACAATAGGATGAAGACACTCAGTGGACAGATGAGTAGAAACATAACATCTTAAACAATGGAGGTGAGAGCCTGGCTCTTCTACCAACTGATCAAAGCCACCTGGTTACGTCACTGAATATAATCACCCTGATGTGATCAGATGAAACAGCGATAGAAGATTTATCATCCTGGAAGTATCTGAGAGAGGGTTATAAGAATCATGAGAGGAACTAAAATCACAGAAGAGAAACTGCTGCTTAAATAAGGAAGCCATGGAGTTACCTTATAAATATCACCCACAGAGCAGAATTCCTGGAGGTCACGGGGCATCAAGAATACTCTGAAAATGAAATGTCCTGCTCAAAGAACAGTTACTTCCCTCTCCTGGCTGCAGGGGCGGGAGGATCCAAGGGGAAGCTGGGTGGGAGAGAACGCCAGAGAGCCTCTGAAGTTCCCTCCAGTCCATTTCCCATCACAGTAGAACAGGGCAACCCCAGATGCCAGGGTACTGGATTCTACTACCCTAAGAGGGCAGAGGGCACAGTGCTAGGGCTCAGCTCATCTGAAAGAGCTGTGGGTGGCTAAGGAAGCCTGGAGGGGAAAGACAGCTGAAGTACAATGTATGTTCTACCACGGCTCCCTGGAGTCAGTGACTGGGACGTGAGACAAGTGGGCATAGCTCCTTTTCAAGCCAGAGTCTCCAAAACCAGTTTCTTAAAGCCAGCCTCCAGTGGCCAGTGGGTTTCAGGCAGGGAAGAAGGATGTCTATACTGCAGGTTGAAGCTTAATTTATATTTAGGAACTGTTTGTTTTATTTGGTTCTGGGTTAAAGGTGGTAGGTGCCAAGCAAGACTGTCCCCCTTTCAACTTCTTTTTTTAAAAAAAAAAAGACAAAGAAAAGAGAAAAACAAAACAACCAAACACCCGTAGCCCAAGGCCATGCTGCGCTGTGGGCGGCCTACATGAGCTTCCTTTATCCAACCACAAAAAGGCATCCGTGGAACCAGCGAGGGGCCCTGGAACGGCGTTTCCAAGGCCGGCCCGCTCCTCCGTTGAGGTTAGCAGTTACCCAGGGGCCAGGAGCCACTCGGGCAAACAGCCCATGCCCCTCGTTACACAACGTCGGGGCCCTTATCTCCCCGTGCCACTGTCGGTTTGCAGACATTGCGTAGTGCTACGACCACAGCCGAGACTGGCCCGCGGGAGATAGCGTCGCTGCTCGCTATCAGGGAGGCAAGAGGGGAGACTGGGTTTCTATTAAAAGAGATTCAGTGAGACGGGTAACAGTCCGGCAGACCAGCTTCAGAGTGTCACTTCCTTTGATCCTGACAGCTGAAGACCCCCTTCTCCCTCGCCCCCCTCTCCCAGCTCCCCCGCCCACCGAGAGGTGGCAAGGGTCCATTTTATGTCCTTTCATCAAATCTTGGTAGAGTGCCAGGTACAAGATGCAGGGGAGAGGTCTCCTTACGAGTTGATGATCACCCTCTAAACTCCTTTTCAGACAGGCTCGTGAAGGCAGGGAAGGAGCAGGGGGCAGTCAGACACATGCCTAGTGGATGTCACATCAGTATGGAGCACTCCAGTCACGTCACTCTCCTTTTCAAATGCCTTCCAAGGCTCCAACTCCCCCGGGATAAAGTCCAAAAAGAAACAGCAGTTAAAACAAACAGCAGTTATGTTTATTGAGCAACTACATTGTTCCAGGCACCGTGCAGGGTGTGTTAAGTACACTACCCCAAATCATCAGAATATCCCACACAGCAACTGCACTGTAGGAATGAAGAAGCTACAGTTCATGGTTTGTGGTGGTGTTGTTTTTAAATAGAGATAGGGTCTCACTTTGTTGCCCAGGCTGAAGTGCAGTGGCGTGATCATAGCTCACCACAGCCTCGAACTCGTAAGTTCAAGCCATCCTCCCTCTTCAGCCACCAGAGGAGCTGGGATTATGGGCATGCACAGCTGCACCTGGCTAATTTTTTAATTTTTTTTTTTGTAAAGATGGAGTCTTGCTATGTTGCCCAAGCTGGTCTCAAACTTCTCGCCTCATGCAATCCTCCTGCCTTGGCCTCCCAAAGCGCTGGGATGACAGGTGTGAGTCACTGCACCCAGCCAGTTCACAGTGCTAGAAGGCCAAAATCACAGTTTGCAAGTGCCAGCATGAAAATCTGAACCTGGGTCTGCTCAGCTTCAAACTCATTTTCTCTCCATTCTTCCTGCTGCCTTCTCTAATCTCTCTCCCTGCATTTATAGCACCACAGTCTGACCCCAGCCTACCATTCCAGCATGAATCACCCTCATTCCTGCCAAAGAAAGTTACTCCTTGTTTTCTCCCCTGGCCCTGACCACAATTTTCCTTCCTTCTGTCCCCGTCTTCAAAACCTACTTATCCTTTAATATCCTACTCATGTGCTACTTCATCCAGGATCCCAACATGTATCAAAATCGCCCTTATACAGTTGCGGTCAGGACTGCTAGCTAAGTAAGGATCTTTCTCCCCCGTTAGGAAAGCCCCAGGAGGGCAGAGGTCTCGTCTGTCTTGCTCATCACAGTATTCCCAGGGCCTACCCGGGTGCCCAGCAGACAGTAAGTGCTCAACAAGGTTTTAAAATTTAAAATGAATCACTCCAGACAGAAGTCATTTCAACTCTGAATATATATATCATAGTGTTTCCATTTTCTATTCTCTGTCATAGTTATAAACATACATATTTTAACTCTTCTGTTCAAAGTATAAGCTCTTCAAGGAAAAGTCCCATTGTCTTAGCAATCTTTGGATCTCAAAACCCCTAACATAGGGCATTGCCTGTAAGTCCTAAGGAACTGATGTACATTAGTCTGCTCAGTCTGAGCAGCAGAGGGGTTAATGAGTGCCCCAGGAGGCAAGTCACCATGACAAAAGCCACCCAGCACCCCTCACAGACAAAGATCTGAAACTGCTCTCAAGTCAGATTCTAGTCTTGCCTCTCCCTTGGTAGAAGCTGAGAACAGAATTGGGCAGTCACAGGCAGGCTTGTGAAGGAGGAATTAAAGTGGGCTGGGAGTGAGGGATATGGTCTGGTCCTGATTTTGCCACTAGCTTGCTGTGTGACCTCAGGAAAACCACAGAACCTCTCTGGACCTCCACTTATTCCTCCCTAAATAAGCATGTTGCAATAAATGATTCTAAGGGCCCTTCAGCTCTGACTGTGATTCTTGGACACCTTGAGAGCCCATGCCTGCAAAGCAGGTGGAGAGTGACTTCCTCAACAGGTGGCAAGAGGAGGAATGGAGACAGGAACACTTAGACAACCCCTCTGTGCTATTCCTCAACCTTCCGAAAATAAACAAACCTTAGCTGGTGAATAAGCCAGTCCCTCTCGTTAGCCAGAACAACAAGCATGATATGAATATGAATCTGAAGTAAATAGAAGGGAGAAAGCAGATACTGAAATGGATTTTCAATAAATAACTTCCCTCTAGTTAAACCTGAATTTTTTCCCACATATGTATGCTTTCACAGATCCAGTTTGGGAGCATTCAAATTAGCACAACCTGGCCTTAAATACTGCACAAAACACATAGTAAGCATTTTGCTTTTATTTATGTCATCAATGGTTTCAATGGGAATGACTCATCCTTCCTCTTTAACACTGTGTTCTAATATGGTTTACTATAAATAATGCAGAGAGGGAGAGAGAGAGGGAGCACCAGCGAGAGCGAGCATGTGCAGCTCAGCACAAGGCCCCTGCACTGCTAGGTCACAAAAGAGCCAAGTCCAACAGACAATCCTAAGGTGAATCTCGGGCTCAGTGGATGGGCGAGTGATGGTTCAATGGAGAGGAAAAGCAAACATTTCTCTCTCCACTATCCAAGTGTTTGGGGCAGGGAACGTTGTCAGGAAAGGGGAAAAAATACATGCTGAGTATGTGCCAGGTACCAGGCTAGGATTTGAACACATAAGCTCCTTTAACCTTCCAGAGCCTTCCAAAGACGCAGAGGCAGAATTCAAACTCAGGCCACTGTGCCTCCCAGGCTTCCCTCCTCCCTGGGGTGTAGGGGTCAAAACTCAATCCATTCTTTCTAGCCCCAGCCAACATCTACCAG
The DNA here is from genome assembly GCF_024542745.1 of Macaca thibetana thibetana. Taxonomy (NCBI): domain Eukaryota; kingdom Metazoa; phylum Chordata; class Mammalia; order Primates; family Cercopithecidae; genus Macaca; species Macaca thibetana. Next base: position 105,893,842 of record NC_065591.1, on the reverse strand, counting down.
TGACAGTCCTGGTTTTTTGTATTGTTTTTTTGTTTTGTTTTGTTTTGTTTTGTTTTAACAACAGAAGTGCCTCCCAGGAGCCCAAACTCACAGGAGGCCAAACCACAAATGCAGAAACATTACAGCAGTTACGAGGAGTCTTCCCAGTCCCAGGCAATCCATGGCAGCAAATCCTTCCTCACTGGGAGTCCAGCCACAGTAGCTGGAAATCAAAAGCCCCTTGGCCTTGTCCACTTCCCACCTAAGAAGTGAGGCCAACACTCACCCCAGAGCTGAGCCAACAAGTCTTCCCCACACACCCCTTCCAGAATCTGCCTTCCGAGTCAGACAGAGCAGCCGACGGTGCTTACCACTCACTAGAGTCACCAGATTTGTGACTGCATTATTTTGACCATTTCCAAAAGTCACATCTACCCTCCCAAAAGGCAAAGCAAAAGAATGCAGCACGGACTTCACAAAGAACTCCCAAAGAAGATTTCCAAACTCTGTGGGGCTGTGGCAGCATCACAGGATTCAGCCATCATTTATTAGAAATGTGGCTTCTTTAGAACAGCAGTAGCACTTCGCAAGTAGAAACTTTTATATTCAGAATGTACTAACATTATTCACCTATTATTTCACCTGCTGGCTGCTAGCACCGGGTTAGTACTATCATCAATTTAGCAGTGCCCCAAACAAAAGATTTCACTGGTTCCTTTCATAGTTTCTCCCCTGGGCCATAACAGGGCTACAGCACCATCACACCTGTCTACCCAGTACACCTTCACTCTGCTATGCACTTTACACGTATTTTATCCTCATCACCATGTACAAGGTGGTCATTTTTCAAAAGAAAAGTAAACAGCGGCTCAGAGAAGCTAAGCCACTTCCCCAAACATACAGATAGTAAATTCTGGAGCCTGAGTCTTCATCCAGGGTGCCTCCGTCGTCGTCGTCTTCTTTTTTTTTTTTTTTTTTTTAATGAGACAAAGTCTTGGACTGGAGTGCAATGGCAGGATCGGGGCTCACTGCAACCTCCGCCTCCCACCCCAGGTTCAAGCGATTTTCCTGCCTCAGCCTCTCCCGACTAGCTGGGATTACAGGTACCCGCCACCACACCCAGCTAATTTTTGTATTTTTAGTAAAGATGGGGTTTCACCATGTTGGCCAGGCTGGTCTCAAACTCCTGACCTCAGGTGACCTGCCTGCCTCAGCCTCCCACAGGGTACCTCCTTCTAAAGCCTACCTTCTTCCCTTCATTCCATACTATCCCTAGAAAATACCACTCCCACTCCCTCCCAGAAAGTCTCCTTCTTGAGTGAGGAACCCCCTCCCCCTCAATTCCTGGGCTGCATTTCACTATCTTTAGCATCTCTTGGACTTTGAGCTAGCTGTTTCAACTTCTCAGTGAGTCTGTCCCAGTAGATGCCCCCTGCTCTAAATAGCACCCTCTGCGATCTGCAAACATTACAAGGACATCAAAACAAAGCTATCAGCTGGGTTCCTAGCTTTAGCAGCCAGTCTAAACTTTTTTGTTTGATTCTCAGACAGCTTATTGACTAGGTGATGGGGTCAGAAGTTTTCTTTTCTCCTAGGCTCTTCAAGAAGCACCTGCAAAGTCAGGGCAGGTAGAAAAAGTCCACCCATTTAAGATTTCAGATGTACATCATTTTTCTGAGCACCAATTGCTTACCAGCCAACAACCTGGAGGGTGGGAGAGGACTAAGGGAGAAAAAGATGGGAACTTAAAAAGCAAAGATAACCTCCACGCTTTCCCGTCTGTTATTAACATGGGCATAGGCAACCCACTCGATGCAATGTTCTCAGAGACTCCGCATGTCCACATGAAGGAGGAGAAAAGTAGGTGAGGGCAGGAAGCTGATCAACTGTATGATAAATGCAGCTGTTGTATGTGACAAGCTGTTTTCTTTCATGAGGCTCTTTCACACTTCTCCACCCCAGCTAAAAGAGGGTCCTAGCTCCCCACCTGTCCCCTCGTTCATAACACACCACCCCTCACCCTGACCCCAACAGTTTATCTTTGCATATTGGAAATACTGGCATTTATCAAGTAATCTACTCCTCATAGGTTGTTAAACAGACCACAGGGGTTATCAGTGGGGCTGATATAGGAAGATAAACAGCAACCTCTTATGCAAATAGCACTAAGAATGTGGGACTGGCCACAGGACAAAAGCAGAATTTAGGAGAACATGAATCTTAACACTTTTCTTCAGTCGCAACCCTGGAAACCCACAGGAGCCTGGAGAAGGTTCTCTTGGGTGGGTTTTCCCCTCCCTTTCTTTCAGGGAGGGGCAGGTGTGTCGGGAGGTGCAGCCTGCTTTGCAAGGCAAGGTGGCGGCTTCACGTCTGATGAGGCAACTCCTTTCTGTGGCCACAAGCCTCTCCTCTGCGCAACAGCCGTTTCATTTTTTCTGAGATTTCGGACCCACTGGAACGTGCTTAGTTCAGGTTGAGGAGGTGTCAGACTAACTGAGAGAAAGAGAAGGTGTTCTCCAAGGTGAGAGTGGGGGGTCAGAGGGCAGTAGGGGAAAAAAAAAAAAAAAAGAAACACACATAGAAAACCAGGAGTTCTGGGTTCCAAGATGCAACCCACGTGACCAGGAGATGCTCTTCAGATCTGCCTTTGCTGGGAAAGAGGCGGGAGGTGGCCTGGGGTCCAGGTGGCATCTTTTCAAACCCTTCTCATTATTTTAAGGGCAAACTCACATCAAGAACCAAGAGGAGAGTGGCTCCAAGTGACAAAAGAATTACACTTGGAGGAACAGAGCAAGCAGCTTCTCACACCAGGCTGCAGGCTGGGGAGGGGGAAAATGGGAGCAGAATGACAGAATCCAGGGCTGGCCAGAATGAAAGACTGAATGGAATAGGCTAATTTACACAGGAAGTAAGCACTTACCAGACCCTTCATCTCAACACACAAAACCTTCGGCCATATCTGGAAGCAATTACATCCAGTTAACATGATCTGCTTGCCACTAAAATTAACTGCAAACAGAAATATTTTTCACTTTTGCAACAGGGGATGCCAAGGTTTGGCCTATTCTCCCCCCAGCCATTGAATCTGGCTGCTGGGGAATATTTAGCAGCTACTCAGCTCAAAAAAACAAAAACTACTCTTGTAGCTGTCAGGACACAGAAAGTAAAATAGTGGATAATTACGAAGGGGGAAAAGACGCGGGAGAGGTGGCAATGAAAACCATTGTGCTAGAAATTGAGGAAAGGGGCCCGGCACATGAGCCCTATATAGGTCTGCATCCCTGACAAGTCCAGTCTGGTTTTCCACACTGAACTTCAAGGAAAGAAAAATGTTTTTAGAGTCACTCGATTTAGCAGCCGCTTCACATTGTTTTTAGGTACCATCTTTATCCCTTCTGCCAAGGGGGCGGGGGTGGGGGTGGGGGGGGATGCAGGGAGGTAGACTCACAAATGTTAGAGGATCCTTAATTTAGCAGATCATTTAGGGGACAACTGTCACGATTTAACTTTTGCATTGAACATTTCCAATCCCTACTCTACAAACGCCTTCGAAGCAGCTTTCACCGGCTCTAAGCGGGGCAAGAGCTGCTTTTAATTTGAGACGTACACAGTTTTTCCACGTAAAGTGAAGAGAAGCCCACAAGGAGGTGAGAACTTGCCTCCGTGAGCGTGCGTGCCCAGTCATGAGCCAGTGGCCCTTTCTCCAAAACTCCAGATCCAGCCGCCCGACTCACTGGCCACTCTAGTCCTTTGGCTTTGCAATCAGCCCCGCAATCAGATAAGAACTTATTTTTATTTTTCCTTGAACTGCTGTCAACGATGCCATAAATGCCAGAGACAGATGGACAGATTTCTTTTAAAGTTCCTGAGGAGGCGTCATCTCCAAACCCTTCCCCCAGCGGCCCCTCTTTTCTGGGCCAGATTCCGGCATGCTTTCCCCGAAAGTGCAGTTCACTCCTTTGTCACCAGGGGCCTTTAAAACGGCAGCGGCAGCAACAGCAGCAAAAGTAATGCATCCATTTGCCAGACAACTCACAAACATTGTTTCTCAAGCAGAGGCAGGCAGAAAAGTTCCCCTCAAGAATGAGGTCAGACACTGCTGTTCTCTGCAAAAATCACACTTAGAAACATTACTCGTGGGGGAAACAAAAGAAAACGAACAACTTAAGTAGCCTTTCTTTAGGACTTTGGGCTGTGATGGGGAGGAAACGGTCTTGATCTGCTAATGAGCAAAAAAGCGCTATGCCATTCTTGATAATTTTTAAAAACTTATGCCAGGTGTGGTGGCTCACGCCTATAATCCCAGCACTTTAGGAGGCTGAGACAGGCAGATCACCTGAAGTAGGGAGCTTGAGACCAGCCTGGCCAACATGGCGAAACCCCACCTCTACTAAAAAAAAATATATATATATATATTTTATATATATATATATATACACACACACACACACACACACACAAATTAGCCAGGTATGGTGGTGCACCCCTGTGGTCCCAGCTACTTGGGAGGCTGAGGCACAAGAATCACTTGGACCCAGGAGGCAGAAGTTACAGTGAGCAGAGATTACACCACTGCACTCAAGCCTGGGCAACAAAGTAGGACTCTGTCTCAAGAAAAAGAAAAAAAAAAACTAAATTTCACAATGGAAAAAATACTGAAGTATACACATCCTTTCAAGTATACAACCTGAGGCCACACCACTGGCCTGACGCTGGGCCATGTATTCTCTATACATCACCTACGTAACAACACTGCTCCACCACCAGTAGGAATCAGAAGTTATTAATTTCATCTCACAGATGAGGAAGTGAGTGGTGAGGAATCTTGCCATGGTCACACAGCCTCTAAGAGACAGAAGACTAATTTGAACCCAGGTTCAATTCCAGACACAATGCTCTCCAGCTTCTTAACACTTTGCAGCCAACAATCGCAGGAAATGTAGAGGCTGCAAGAATGCAAGAAAAAGAAAAAAGAAAACGAATCCTCCCCTGAAATCTACCCCCTCCCAAAAATAGCCCCTGCTAGCATGTGGGGGTCTCTCCTTCCCCTTGACCACCCCACACACACGTACCTAGGCACATACGCTCAGAACACGGCACAGCCGTCCAGGCATGGAAACGGTTAAGTCGCCCTCACTGCGTAAATCAAAAGTTCAAGGCTGAAACATACCACAATGATTCCCTCTTTACATATGACAAGAACCAGAGAGGGGCTGAAATCCCAAGCATCCTGCACAGGGTCTCCCCGGCCCGCACAGGTTATGCCGCCAGGGTCAGGGCCGCGGACCTTTAGCGGCAACATTCATTTCCTGAACAGGACAAGTTCTCCTGACCATAAAGCTAATAGGAACTTCCTCGCACGGCGAGCTCCGGCTGACAGGGCTACTTGTCACTGGCCACGCAGGAGGAGAGCACTGGTTCCCATTAGTGGGTTATGATGCCAGGTGCTACTAATAAGGTACATCGGCAAGAAACAAGAGCCTGCTAAGTTGTCTCTCCAACTCTGGAAGTAATCAGGCCTGGGCTTCAGTGTTGGGGAGGGACTTTCCTTAAAGAGATGGGTGGGGGGAGCTGAGGTTTTGCCATAGTAGACCCCAGCAGCAGCTAACCTGCTGAACAGCTTAAATAAATTTCTAACAATCCCTCCACATTTCCCCCAGCTACCATAAAAAGCTCCCCCAAATTAACACTAATAATGGTCACCCCAGCACTGTGGACCCGATGGATCACCCTAAGGGCCATTATGGTCGGCCACATCTGCTTCTCACTATGGCAAGGAGAGCCATGCCAACAGGCCTAATGGCATTAAGATCGCAATGCTGAGCTAATCCACTTAGAGGACAACGCTGGGTGAGGGTGGCAGGGGGCTCAGTGGCTCCCTTGTCAGGCTGAGGTCATGAGAGAAGCGGGAAGTAGGGAGGTGGCCTCACACTCTGTGTGCTTTAGGTTACAAGTGATCTCATTAATATACTTTACAAACCACATTGAGAGGTAGGGGCTAACCTCGCTTCACAGAAGAGGATACTGCTGCTTCACGGAGGTGAAGTCATTTGCCCAAATTCACCATGGAGCACCAGTATTCAAACCCAGGTCCATCAGACGTCAGTCTTTCTGCCCCTGCAGTACCACCCCATCTCCCACCGGTATGATGGCACATTTGACTTGTTCTTAGCAAGCCTGGTGGTGGTGATTTACATGCGTGTATATGTCTTTTCTTCTTATTTCTGGGGGAACCAAATGGCCCTAAAGAGGAAAGAACTCTAAAAACCACTTCAACTGGCCCAGAATGTCCCCCCCTTCATCAAAATGTCTGTGACAGTCTTCTAACAACTTTCTAAGTAACACCCCAGTGTCTCAGGAAGTCCTTTCTCTTACCTAACTTAGAACCTTTCTACTGCAATGCTGAACACAATCTGTTCACACCGAAGAAAATCAGGTCCCGAGGACAGAGTTGAAAGTGAGCTAGACATTTAGAATTAAGAAGGTTTTTCTAAGTATTTAGCCGAAGTTTCCATGCTGACAAAAAAGTACCGGATCCCCTCCTTGCAGCTGCAGAGATAAGCCTCACGTAGGCAAAACCCAGCCATAGTTTTTCCAGACTGCACCAGCATAATAAGGACACCGGGGCTTTTAAGGGGAAACAGTAGAAAGGGGAATTTCTGATTATGCTGGCATGAAATTAACAGCATGGGATTTTTATTTTTGTAAATGGGTTTCTTTTTTCTCTCTTTTTCTGTTTTTCAAGTCAGCATAAAACGCCTCTATCACTAGAAGCTGATCTCTCTGTGTTGGTAAGAGATGACGTAGTAGTCCTTGGATCTATGTGGCCTGGGCCCCCAAAGAGATGAACCCTCTGCAGTAACCTTCCTCCTCGCAAGAAGCCACCAGAGGAACTGAGGCCAGAGCTGGTGAAAGCAATGAGCCCCCTGATCACCCAGCTGCAGAGAGCATGGAGCCAGAAGACCTGGGCACAACTCCTGGTACAACTCTTACTACAGAAAAGTCCACTAACCTCTTGGGCTTCCCTCAGCCCATCTGAGAATGTGAAACTGATACCCACCTTACAGGACAGCTAGAGGGCTTACGGAGATGCTGGCTGTGAGTGCACTTAGCACAGAATCTGACAAGTAGCAAGCACTCAAAACAATGTCTGCTGAGTCCACATTTTAGAAGCATCCTGCACTGACAGGCAGGCCAGGAAAGGAGCTCTGGAACCCCCGACACCCACAAGCCCAGCCCCAGGACCCCCATCAGTTAGGTGGTATCTGTGCTCCTCTGTCATAAGCACAGTGATGTGCACAGGCGACAGGACACCGCGTCGGTGAGCCTCCCCAGCACTTGGACCCGATGGCAGTGGAGTAGTGCCCAGCTAAATTTAAACGAGAACTGGAACGACTCACCAGGCCTCAGGTCAATGGGACAAAGAGTACCCTGGCCACCAGAGTAAAGAGATCAGCTTCTGGGGAAGACGCAGATGCAGTGTCTCAGACGCAAACATGAGGTGCCCGAGGCAGCCGTTTTACAGCACTGTACGGATCGACACCTATGCGGAAAAACGGTCTCAGGGAGAAAGCAGGATCTGGACCAGCATGAACACATTTTTCACCCTGCACGGCTAGCATGACCGACTTCACACAATGACAAGAAAAACACCTTAGCAAACACTTAGGGGGCACTGACTTTGTGCCGCCATTCCTCACACAGGATAAATGTTTTCTGATGAATCCTTGTAACAACCCAATGAAGTAGCTACTACCATTGTTTCTATTTCACAAATGAGCAAACAGGGCACAGAGAAGTTAAGTAACACAACCACTGTCACAGTTAGTAAGTAGCAAAATCAGAATTCTGACCTGGACAGTCAAAGTGTGCATTTCCTATCTGTAAAACGTGGGGGTGGGGGAGAGTCGTAGCAAATCTCTTACCACTTAAATAACTGCCAGAGACTAAGAGCTTTCATCCCAGGCACGCAGCCAAAACAGAAGAGAAAATCTTTAGTTAGGGAAAACGCAGAAACCCTCCTCCAATGGACAAACTGAGGCACACCTGCATTCATTTAGTAAGACTCTAAGTCGTATATACTTGGACTTTCAGCAGGACTTGCTTTAAATTGATTAATAAAAAAAAAAAATTAAAGTGATTGGAAAGGTTTCTCTCCTGAATTAGCAAGAAATCAAAGTGCTGTGAATAGAATTTGATTTTAACAGTTGAGGATAATCACTATTTTAAAGATTCATAATAGTTTTCCTAGCACGAGCAGGAGGAAAACGTGTTGCTAAACTATAGCTTTCTCCCTCCCAGCAATTAGCAGCTCCATCCAATAGTGACGGCAAATTAAAATGGAACTTCTCACTGAGATGAAAGAGTGGGCAACTTTCCTCCATTGAAAACAAAATAAAGGAAATCATCTTCAAAAGTTCCAAGAGTTCAGTCTAGATCCCAGATGGCTCAGTAACCCTAAGCAGGTTAAAGTATTTAAAAAAAAAAAAAAAGTCAGAACACACAGAATCAAATCAAACTGACCCCCTACTTAGCTGGCAGAACTGCCAATCCAGATTCCAAAACAGCAAAATTCAATTAACCAAAAGGACTTCATGAAGATATAAGTGGGTACACAAAGAATAAAAGAATTTTTTAAAGAGCTCAACAATCCAGAAAGAGCTCACTGAAGTGCCTAGTTTTAAAAACGAAGAAGTTAAGGCTCACGATGAATAAAACGATGTCAATGGTGACAGAGCTGAAAAATGCAGAGCTGGGTCTAGACCTGGCCTCACCACTACAAAGCCTTCTGCCATCTTCCTATCTTCACAACCAACAACTTCTCCAAAAGACCAGATTTCCAGGAGCCCAGGAGATTGTAAACTTAAGTTTATCATCACCCCTAAAAAGGATACTTCCTGGAAATAGAAATGGATTCAAAAAGGATTTTGGCAAATCTGTGAATGACAAGGCAGCCATAAATAGCTACTAAGAGAAGCTGGTATACACCTGACCTTTAGGATTGACGTCAAGGAAGATGGCTGTAGCCTCCAATGGTGGTGTCTTGGGGATGGTGTTGGCAACCAAAGACTAGGTCAGATGGATTTGACCCAGAAGAGCAATGCTCATGTTCTTATATGGCCTGGTGCAGAGCGCCCAGGACTGTGAATTAGAAGGCAAGCTGAGTGCCTGGTTTTACCCATTTATAGCTGTGTGACCATGGGCAAGTCACTTACTTGCTCCAAATCTCATTTTTCTCATTTGTCAATAGAGAATGATAATCGTTCACAATCCCTTATCCAAAACCTCTAGACGACCAAAACCGTTCAGATTTTAGAAAGGTACTGTGACACCTATCATGTTTAACAGCGCCAGCGGAGTCTAGGGCAGCACTCTGTAATCAAACCCATTAATATTTTTGCAGCAAAACATATGAATATTCAAAATAAGCAGGATAAATATAGCCTCACGTCAGTGCAGATCAGGTTTTGCCACTAAATGAGTTTACTGCAAACCTTTTAGTTTTCAGGGCTTTTCAGACTTCATTATCACAGATATGGAATTACGGACCTGTACCCCCTCAAGGAAGGCTGTGAGGGCAAGAGAGATAAAGTCATTAGAGGTGCTTTGCAAAGAAGAAAATGCTGCAACCGATAAAAGGTATTATTAATACTATTGCTGCGGCTATCATTGTTCTACAGTATACCCTTTTTCAAACAGAATTTAGTTTGACATCAGAGGTTCTGGACAGGATGATGAAAGAAAACCAAGAGTCTCAGGAAACCTCAAAAATTCCAAAAGCAGCCTAAACCAAGGTCAACACCTGTTGGCCTTCTACATGATCAACCACTAAATACAGAGCAGCTGACCATCTGAGAGAGCCCAAGGCCAAGGGCCAGGCAGAACTCTGATATCTTAGCCCCATGGCTCATGCACTGTAGAGCTGGCTCCACAAAGCCTCTGGGAAGGGCTGTACACATGGATCCAGAAAGCTGGCTCAGACATTCCCTGTGGTTCCTGAGAATCCCTTCAAGAACCAGGCAAGAGGCCAGGTGTGGTGGCTCACACCTGTAATCCCAGCACTTTGGGAGGCCGAAGCGGGCAGATCACAAGGTCAGGAGATCAAGACCATCCTGGCTAACACGGTGAAACCCCATCTCTACTAAAAATACGAAACATTAGCCGGGCATGGTGGTGGGCGCCTGTAGTCCCAGCTACTCGGGAGGCTGAGGCAGGAGAATGGCGTGAACCTGGGAGGCACAGCTTGCAGTGAGCCAAGATCACACCACGGCACTCCAGCCTGGGAGACAGAGCAAGACTCCATCTCAAAAAAAAAAAAAAAAAAAAAAAACAAGGAACCAGGCAAGAGTTGCGACGATGGTGTCTGTGCAGGACATGCACTGCAGCTGACCTATGTGCTTGTCTGTATAAGATCCAGGGGACCCTGGAAACCAGACCCCATTGTGCTTCTGCTGCACTAAATTCAGAAATACATAAAGACCAAGCTGTATGAGCCACGGGAGACTAGGGACTATAAACGAGGACTATGTTCACACTTAAGTCAACTACACTGTTCCCTGCAATCTTACAGCATATGTACGTAACTCTGAGAATGATCAGGTGCACCTGGCCTGGTTGAGCTGATTCCTAGACCATATCCAGAGAAGCCTACATGCAGAACTGCTCCAGCCTTTCAGAATGAGAAAGGGAGAGTCCAGTGTTCCAGACTCCTGAGATGAGCTTCCCCTTCCTCAGGCATTATCCTCTGTAATGTGGACTCACTGGTAAACATTTGGGAGCCTGAAACTTGCTCCTTCATCTGCCTGCAGAATACTGCTTATCTATCAGACCTTCTCACTGTCCTGACTTCCTTCTGGTTCATTTCGGTAAGTCAGTCCCATTTGATTTACCTGTGTGGTGCCTTTGTCTGATCTTCCCACCCATCCATGACTACACTTGACATTGCAGCCATTTTACAGCATGTCATTCCTACAGTGGACGGCTTGTACATCTTGCTGTCTGCTGCGGGAAACGGGATCTACAACTCCACTAAGTTTGATTCTCACTATCTGTTGAGCCAACAGGTTACGCCTCACTCCACACCAGCTTGGGATCAAATCATGGGGAAACCTACCGATGACATTCCATAATAAACTCCCTGCCTTCCTGCCTCACTTAGCAGCAATCTGCCTTCATTTCCTCTCCATTCCCTTCTGCCCCCCACCCCAAGAAGAAATGCAAGGATTGCTAGGTATCTAATCTTTACCAACACTCAGGCCTGTTGACTTAAAAATAAAATAAAATAAACCCTGTAGCCTGTTATTTTATCACTGATATATTTCCAGTGAATGCCACGGCTTCCTGGCATCAAAATCTCCCCTTTTTTTTTTCTTTTTTTTTTTTTTTTTATGTCTTGGCTTTTTGTTTGTACTGGTTATAGGGCTGTTTTTTCTTCCACCACAGCATTTCTCAGAATGCTGATGGGTTGGGGGGAGACAGAGAACAGTAGAAAAAACGGAATAGCACATTAATCCTGGAGTTTTGAGGGTGAGGGGGAGAAAAAAAAGCCTTCCACAAAGGACGTCTAGCTGGGACCCGAGGGGCTGCTGATCTGAGTGAGGGCCGAGCACACAAGAGATTATTTTCTCCTCTGATTTCTTTAGACCCCCAAGCTTCTCACCAAAGGCACTGTCCCTGGCTCTAGCTTCTTGGGCTGCAGCCGCTGACTTTCCACCCTCAGTCAAAAGCACATCCTTGGCCGAGCAGGGTGGCACACACATGTAATCCCAGCACTATGGGAGGCCGAGGCAGGTGGATCACTAAAGGCTAGGAGTTCCAGGCTAGCCTGGCCAACATGGTGAAACCCCATCTCTACTAAAAATACAAAAATCAGCCGGGCGTGGTGGTGCACGTCTGTAGTCCCAGCTGCTCAGCAGGCTGAGGCAGGAGAATCATTTGAACCTGGGAAGTAGAGGTTGCAGTGAGCCGAGATCATGCCACTGCACTCCAGCCTGGGTGACAGAGTAAGACTCTGCCTCAACAACAACAACAACAACAACAAAAGCACATTCTTCCTGTCAGCAGACCACATGTGACACCGAGGATTCCAGGGCCAGTGTCTTGCTGTCATATGCTCACAAGGACAGCGACATTCTCTGCACCACCTCACAGTCAACACAACCCCCATGGAGAGTAGCACTGTGGACACTACACACTAGAACTCAGAGCCAGTGAGGACCACGCAGAGATGAGGCCTAAACAACACAAGGGACAGAGGGTCAGTTCTTCACCGCTGCAGTGACCATGTGCCCATCACAGCTCTAGTGATTTCTGGATCTTACTTCATTAATTCAGCACCAACCCTGTTGACCATCTCCATTTCAAGAAGTGAGTGAAGGCTGGGCGCGCGGTGGCTCACGCCTATAATCCCAGCACTTTGGGAGGCCGAGGTGGGCGGATCACGAGGTCAGGAGATGGAGACCATCCTGGCTAACATGATGAAACCCCGTCTCTACTAAATAATACCAAAAAATTAGCTGGGCGTGGTGGTGGGTGCCTGTAGTCCCAGCCGCCACTGGACTCCAGCCTGGTGACAGAGCGAGACTCCGTCTCAAAAAAACAAAAGTAGTGAGTGAAACAAGGCCCAGAAAGGTTAAATAAGTATCACAGGCTCTCACCACTAAATATGGCCAATTCCACTACCCAGGCTCTTTCGAACGTAACATGGCCAACCCTCCCTCTCTCCCCAGAGGAATGAGGGTCTTGCTGAAGGGGAACTTGGAACTCTCAAGAGAGTGGTATCTTTTGTGGCCCTCTCAGGTAAAGAAAAGCAACCAGGAACCAGGACGTGATGAGAGCCAGAAAAACAATTACTTCCCACCGTACCCCAGTTCTCATAGCACAGAGCCGAAATAATTCACATCCGGAAAGATGATACATAGATCTGGTCAACATTGGGGAGGGGGTTTCCTCTTTAGGAAAGTTTGAGCAAAAACAAACACAACCTCAGTCTATTTCTGAGCGGTAGAAGCACAAGAAGACACACCTTAGTGGCGGTTATTTTTCGCACCCACTGGAAAAAGTCGGCTACGTTTAGCTCTGCCACACTTTCCACAAGGTAAGCCTCTGAGCTGTCGAAGAGGCAGGGTCAGAGCAGATTCCGGCTGGGGTGATGAGATCAACTTCCAGATATCCCCACCCCAACCCCTCTCACTCACATCCCCCGTACCTGAACGAGCAACAGGGGAATGGGGGTGAAGCGGGGGAGGTAGAGAATCAGCAAAACAGCAGACCACAGGGTGTGCAGCAAAACCCTGTCATCAATGATAACAGACAGCTGGATTTCTTGACTCCATTCACCTGACCCAGAAACTAGAGGGTAAAATGATGGGCATAGGGTTTATGACAGAGGCAAGGAAAAAAAACTCACTACTGATTCCCTCTGTTATTTACTCCACTTCCAACAAGCAATCTCCAAAACCCTCTGTTCCACAGACATGATCCTCTTCAAGGCAGCAGAGTACCAGGGGGTAAGGACCTAAATTTGAATCCAGCCCTGCCTCTCATTATCTATGTGACCCTGGAAAAGAGACTTGACATCTGAGCCTTAGTATTGTTCCATGTAAAAGAAGGACATTACTGGCCAGGCACAGTGGCTCACACCTGTAATCCAGCACTTTGGGAGGCCGAAGCAGGCAGATCACCTGAGGTCAGCAGTTCGACACCAGCCTGACCAACATGGTGAAACCCCGTCTCTACTAAAAATACAAAATTAGCTGGGTGTGGTGGTGCATGCCTGTAATCCCAGTTACTCAGGAGGCTGAGGCAGAAGAATCGCTTTAACCCGGGAGGCAGAGGTTGCAGTGAGCCAAGATCACGCCACTGCACTCCAGCCTAGGCAATGAGCGAAACTTCGTATCAAAAAAAAAAAAAAAAAGAAGAAGAAGGAGGACATTACCTATCTCAAAGGGCTGTTGTAATGAAAATGCAACTCATGGAAAGTGCTTAGTACTGAACCAAACATGTCATAAGAGCTCAATGAATGGTTATTTCATAGAGAAGGAAACGGAAGCCGGAGGGAAGCCAATGCTAGCCTGAAGCGGCATTTAATTCAATGTGAGCAGAGATGGGATAAGAATGAGACTTCACAGGCTGCAAGACCAAGACTCTCATACCCATCCTTTCCCCTTGCATTTAAATCAATTCCCCTAAATGCATGTGCAGGATCAGAGAATGAGAAGGGAGACAGAGCAAAGAGATTAACTTTCACCAGGAATAAGGTTTGGAACCTGCAGCTGCTCTTGTGGCTTAAGTAGCCTCCAGCCCCTCCCATTCTCCCAAGCTGCAGAAAGCCTGTCTTTGCAGGGACCACTGCATTGGAATCCGAGGACCTGAAACCTAGTAACATGGTCAGATCCAGGGCACAAGAGACCCTCATCCCACTCCCTTTCTCCTTCTCTCCATTTTATCAGTCACTCCAAGCAAAGGAGAACAGACCAAACAGCAGAAAAAACAAACAGGAGCCCAAAAGCAAAAAACAGAGGGAAGGGCCTATTAAGAAGCTGAGCCCATGAGTGTCCCCTGGTGCTTTTTGGAAAGATCCTAGGCCCCCTCACTACACTCTAAAAAATCTGCTCCCCTATCCCCCAGAACCTTAGAAGAAGTGTTTTTGTTTTTTTGACAAATTGCCAAGACAGGGGAGTCAGGCCCCTAACCTGGGAGCAGCCAGGGTGTGAAGAAGGGGTATGAGGGCCTCAAGTCCCATATCAGGTGTGGGGCTGGAGCGGGGCCTACCTGTGCTGCTCCACAGCCTCGTTATCAGGAAGCTCGACCCCACACACGCTGCACTGCTCCCCGATGGTCCGGCTCTCTGACTTCATGCCCACAGCCAGCTCCCCCAGCTTGCTGAACAGCTCCCTCTGGATGAAGCTCTGGGGCAGCAGCCCCCCATAGGTGCTGAAGTCCATGGAGACAGCCAGGGCAGGCTGCACGTGGAGGCCAGAGGTCACCGAAGATGGCATGCTCAACACAGCGTCAGCCTTGTGGTTGGGCAACACGGAGTAGATGCCCAGATGCTTCTCAGGCGGGGGTGCTGGGTGCTCAGGTCGGCCAGTGGGGGCCTGGCCAGCCTCAGCTGGGGGTGGCAGCTGCTCGGCACTCTCCTCTCGCCCATAGTGCAGCTCCCTAGCACTGGTGATGACGCTGCTTCGAGTTGGGGTCCCAGGCCCCTCTTTGCCTCTTTCCTCAACTTTGTCCCCCATCCCTCCTGAGATGCTGGACTCAGCTGCCCCAGGGCTGTCCTGGCTGGGCACCTCATCCACCTGCATCATCTCCGTCTTCACCTCAGCCACCCCAGGGTGCCGCCCACCCCCAGCCAGAGTTGGCTCCTCGGGCCCTGCAGGTGGCTGAAGAGTTCCCTGCAGGAGAGACTGTCCTATGGTCATCAAACTGTCCACTGCAGCCTTGGTGGGACTCATGGCTGAAAGACCAAATGAGGTGGAGACTGAAGGGCTCTGGTCCACCATGGGCGCAGGGAGGCTCTGTCCAGCCACACTGGCATACCCACTCTCCTCGCTGGAATGCTTTGAGATGAAGATGTTCTTGAGGTACCGAGCCTTGCGGTCCTCTTCTTCCTCGGCCCCACCGTCGGCCATGGTGGCCTCCGTGTCATTGTCATCTGAGGCCTGGATGGTCTCCAGGATCTTCAGGCACTGCTCCTCCAGGTACTCGATCTCCAGGATCTCGGCAGCATACAGCAGGTCATCCAGGTCCTCCGCCTTGGCTTGCAGCGTGGCTGTATATGCATACTCCAGAATCTGCTGGAAGGTCTTTGGCGAGAGGAAGTCCAGAGTATAGTGCTGACTGTTGCGGTGGAAGAGGATCTCAAACATCTTGCTGGTGCAGGCCAGCACCGTCCGGTGGGCGTGGAACTCCTGGCTGTCCACCATGATGACCACATCGCACAGAGTCCCGGCCAGCCGCATCTGGTTGGCCTTGCACAGCAGCCCCGTGGGGTGGCTAGGGTTCTGCAGCTGGATCATGCCCATTTTTGTCAGATCCATGGTGCTCCCCTCGGCTCAGGCATGAGGCTCTCTTTCCTTCTGGGCTCTGCGTGGCGGGGCAGGGTGGGCTTCCTGGGCCAATAGCGGGGGCTAGAGGAAAGAAGAGGGGAAGAAGCAAAAGAGATGAGAGAACAAAAGACAAATTCATCAGTGTCCCTAAAAGTAAGAATTCAACCACTACAACATGCCCCCTCCTCCCTGCTGCCAAACCCCTAGCAAGAGAATCTGAGAGATTTTAATTGAAGTAGCTTCCTAGAAATCTACAAATCTGCCTTTCAAGCCCAGGGATGCTGAGAGTGAAAAGAAGGTTCTGCCACAGCAGATGCCTAATTCACTACTCTATGACATCTGTTAGATGAAGTGAAATGAAAATTGTAGTGAAGTCCTGTAAGTCCTCAGCTTTCTCTGTATCTGAGAGTAGGGGCTCCCTAGGCAAGGCCAACATTCATTATGACGAAGTGCACTTACTTAAAATTAGCAAGACTTCAGCCCCTTCCTTGTCAGCTTCACGTCAACCCCCTGGATGTCAAACCTCATCTTTAAAACAAAGTTTTTCTAAACTCTGCCTCACTGCAGGAGCCCCAGAAGCAGAGTCAAACTCATTGGAGGCCAGGAGCCTGTAGTCATGGTCCACAGACATCTATGGACACTGGGCTCTCCTCCACAAAGGCTATCCTCTCACCATCAGCCTTGGCCTCTGGCCTTCTACTATTCTCAGGGCTGCAAAGCACTGGCAGCCCCAAGCCCTTCCCTATCCCTAGGTACTAACAGGCACATACATATAACCCACACACAAACTTAGGTCATTTCTACCCATGGAAGCCTCAAAGTTATTGTATGTATAATCTAAAATCTGAACTGTGTGTATGTACACCAGCCAGAGACAGAAAGAGTGTGTGGGGCAGGGTGTAGTGTCTCACGCCTCTAATCCCAGCACTTTGGGAGGCCCAGGCAGGCGGATCACCTGGGGTCGGGAGTTCGAGACCAGCCTGACCAACGTGGAGAAGCCCCGTCTCTACAAAACATACAAAATTAGCCAGGCGCGGTGGCACCCGCCTGTAATCCCAGCTACTAGCGAGGCTGAGGCAGGAGAATCACTTGAACCCGGGAGGCGGAGGTTGCGGTGAGCCGAGATTGTGCCATTGCGCTCCAGCCTGGGCAACAACAGCAAAACTCCGTCTCAGAAAAAAAAAAAAAAAAAAGCGTGTGTGTGTGTCTTTACATACACACACACACACACTTATATAAGGTGCTGTACCTACCGTCCTGCCCACAACTGCCCGGTGGACAGGAGGATCTAAAAAACGAAGAAGGATGGATCATTAAGGTATGGAGAGAGACCACAGTAAATATGCTCCCCTACAGCCAGGAGCGCTCATGCTGGGCTGGGTGTGTGAACTCCACGTGTGTCCCACAGGCTCCAAGGAGTCTGCAAGTCCTGTGACCAGGGGCAGCAAGGGATGCCGGACATGGCTCAGAGGCGCTGGAAGTGATATTGGCACCAGCATCTGTGGTGTGAGTTACAACCAGTACGAAGAGAAGACAGGGCTGGGAAACAAAGGCCTCTCCCAGAGCCTGTTCGGGATCAATAAGAGGGCTCCTAGACTCCAAACCCCGCTTAACGAGTGTTAGAAAGACCGCGCAGGCCCAGGGCCCTCCCCGTGTCTGCCTTGCAGCGACCAATATTGCAGTGAATGCACTGAGAGCAAGGAACAGCAAGGTCTCTCCCTCACTCTTCGAACACTGCTTGCTTGCCTCCACCCCCAAAAGAAGCTCTATCAGTTCAGGAGCCACCAAGCTCACGCAGAAAGGATTCACAGGACGGCTGGTCAAGACACTTTTGTTGCCTACCCCGGGGTGGGGACGGAGGCCGTCAAGGGTGGGATGAACATTCAGCAGAGCCTGGCCACCGCGTGCTTTCCCGCAGACATCGGGGCTTCTGAGAACTAGGAGGGAACAGCCAAAAGAATGGAAGCTTGGCGCCCCAAAACAAGCCCTTTGGGTCCTGAGGGAAATCGGGGCGCCCACGGGCAGCCGTCTTCCCCACCCGCCGCTCGGCGCCCGCGATCCGGCCGGCGCTGACTGCAGCGTCCAGCCGGGCGGCGCGGGGAAGAACCGGCGATAACCCGCCGGAGCTCCGGGGATCGACCGTGCTCTCACACGCCTCCAGTTCCCAGCGACCCCCCACCGAGACTTGGAGACGACTTCAGCAAACTTGGGGAAGCAACTTTTCCCGAGGAGCTAGACGCCTGAAAGATGAAGAGCTGGGCTAGGGACGAGGGAAAGCGAAAGAGACTGGGAAAAAAGGCTACAGTCCGGGCGGGCTGGACTCCGCGGGGAGAGCAGCAGGGAGGCGGACCCGCCCCGCGGCGAAGGGGAAGCACAAAAGCCCCGCAAACGAGTTGTAGGAGGAAAGGCGAGAAGGGGTCTGCCCGCCCTCCCTCTCCGACCCAGGGCCGTGACCCCCGGGAAGCGACCGGCTGGGTCCCCGGCCTCTGCCCAGCGGCGCCAGCGGCCGGCGCGCCCGTCCGAAGCACCGTGCGAGCGTCTCGCGGAGGCGGCGAGCGAGTCGGTGCGGAGCGCTCCGTGCGTCCCAGTGGGTCCGTGGGCCGGCGGGACCCTGCGCATTTCAAGCGCGTGCGGGCGTGTGCGAGGCGCTGTGCGAGCTAGCGGCGGGCGCGCCAGGGTGGGAAAGGCATCCCGAACGCATCAGGTGCAGAGACCCGCACCCACCGAGAGCGGCCGGGAGCGCACGGCGAGCTCCGGTGTCACCGCCGGTCCCGTCGAGAGCCGAGGAGGGCCCGGAGCGCTGGAGACCCTCTGGAGCTTACCTCCCTCCCCTGCAAAAGGGGGGGATCAAGTCCAATCAATAAAAAGCCCACCACGTTTTTTCAAACAGAAACAAAACGTAAGCAGTCCCAGTCCTGTTCCCCTCCGCCCCCAGATCTACTCGTCAGCTCCTCCGATTCTAGCTTCCCAGCCGGCCGGCGAATAGACACACAAATAAATAAACCACAACCCTATCTCGCGCCCGCGCACCGGTCCGCATACATAAGAGCACCCACGGGCTCTGTTCCTCCGCTGGCCCCTGGCGGTACAAAGCCTCCGGATCCCTGACCCTCTGCTCACGCCCTCAGCCCCCGCAGACCGCTACGCCCCCCACCTCTCACCCCGACCGTGCCCTGGAGAGGAAGGGCTGGGGAGGCAGCTGTGCCCAGGCTGACAGCCGGGGCTCCCCCTTCTAGCCGACCCCCAACCGGTTGCGGCGACGGCTGCAGCGGCAGGAAGGGAACACGCCAAATAAAAAAGGCACAAGCCCAGCGGCCGAGTGGCCGAAGCGAGCGCGCGCCCCCCAGACCTCTCCAGCCCCGGGGAGCCCCGGCGCGCGGCGCTCGATCGGCGGTGCGCCTCTTCCCGGCCCCTCACTCACCGCAGCCGAGCCGGGCACTGTGGGGTGGGTGTGCGTGCCTGTCGGGGGGTGTGTGCCTGTGTCGGGGAGGGGTGTTGCTGGGGAACTGTTGCTCTCCGTATCAAGGCGGCAGCGACAGCATCGCCCGGCAGTTCGCAGTACCCGCTCTCATCGCCCTCAACTCCTCTCTGCTGCGAGGTTAGCAAATCACCACCGGCTGCTGCGCCTCCGCCGCGTCCCACGTCAACGCCGAGCCCCCTCCCCTGCAAGGCCCCGGCGCCTCTCCATCTTTAGTGCTGGCGGCCGAGCCCGGCTCCCTGCCCACAGCTGCCCCCCTTCCCTCCCCCCTCCCGCGCCGTCCTCGGGCTCAGCCCGCCCACCACCCCGCACTGGCCGAGCCCGCGCGCGCTCCCCGCCCCACCTCTCCTTTCCCCTCCCCTCCCTTCCCCTCCCTTCCCCGCGCTCCGCGCTCCGGGCTTCGCCTGACATCTAGCTGCTGCTGGGGCGCTGGCGGCCGCCGCTCACCGGCCGAGCGGAGAGGAAGGAGCTAGAAGACAGGCGTGCAGGGGACGCGGAATCCTTAATAGGGGAACTGAGGGTGAAGGGCGCGCAGGAGCCCCCACCTCCTCCCAAGATTTTAATTTCCATTGGATACGAGTTTTGTCCCCCCTCCCCCCGCACCCCGGTGCTCAAGCACGCAGTTTTGTCCCCTCTTCCAATGTTGCCCCAATTCAGTGTGTGTCATCTCGCCTTTAACTTTTTTCTCATGGCTCTGGGCTGCATTCCCAGTAGCCCCTGACATCTGTTTCAAAAGGCCGCTTTCCTAGTCCAAACCCGGGCCTCTCATCCTTCTGGCTACTGCGCGCCTCCCGGCTTGAGCATCCGGATTTCAAGAAGTCTCCCGAGGCAGAGTTCGAGGGTCCTGGTGAACCAGGTGCCAGAAGGTCCGCGAGATCTGTTGTCGAAGCGAGACGTCCCTTTTTAGCTGTCGCGATTGCTGGAGGCCAAGGTCGAGTCCTGGGAGAAACTTTTCTCTCTCTCAGACTTGGACAGCCTCTCGGCTCTGCCCGCACCCGACCCCCGACCCCCAGCAATCTGGGTGCAAACAGTTTCCGACAACTGCGCCCAGCTCAGTGCACAGTCTTCAGGGGGCAGGGGAAAACTTGGAAAAGCTCTGGGCCCCTCAGAAGTGCGTCCTCCTTCAGCGGGCCGTCCTGCTTTAGAGGGTAGAGAGGCCAAAGAAAATGTACCCTTCCTCTGACTGCAGAAAGCTGCCCTCTCCTCTTTTCCCTGGAGCTCAGCGAAGGTAGGGTGCCAGAGGTGGGAAGCGCTCTTTGGGCACCGGTTGTGGATTCTGACCAAAACCCAGGAGGTTGGGGTGGGAAGTAGGGGTGGCCGAGAGCGCCATCCAGGGGTCTCAGGCCAGTCAGCCCTCGAGGTCACGTGGTTTTAGCAATGCGGGGCTTAGGTCACCGAGGCCTGGGTCTGCATGTTCTGTCCGTGACTCGCGGGTGGGCCAAAGGTTTTCCGCAGGACTCACCTAGAATCACATCTCCATGCGTGCCTCTGGCACTGCCCCAGACGGAGAGTCAAGTCACTCTCCCGTGAATTGTAGAGCCATGGAAGGTGACAGAAATCTGTATCTGTCCGCTGAAGGCCAGACAGCAGAGTTTACACATCGGAACTGATCCGGGTTCACAAGGGCCGCTCACGGGACAGCCCCAAAGACGGGTCAGTCCATCCCAGCAAGAGCCACTCCTGACTCCTAAGAGCAGGGAAAGCTCAGGCCAGCAGGAGTCTGTAGAGAGAGCTGGGCAGGGGAACACACTTGAGTGAAGGAAGGGCTCCTCTGATAGCACTGGATACAACCACATCCAACCCAGGGCAAGGGGATGGGAAACCCAGTCCCTGGGTATTCATTTCATTAACAATACAGAGCAATCCCTTTTAGAGACTACCTGTTTCTCCAACTAAGGTCTATACACCCTGTTAGAGGAAAGGGATTTAAAGAAAGTTAGAAAGAACTGGTCTGCAAGGAAAGCAAGACTGGAGGGATGTAAGGAGAGGAGAAAAGACCCTCCTGGTGCCTCACCAGGGAAATAGAAGAAAGAATCATTACACTTGTTGAGCTTCTGCCTAGATAGTGCCTGCTGGAGGTTTCCGCTTTGCTGTCCACATCCACCTACCAGCCTCTCCTCAGTGCAGTAGCAGGAGAAGCACACAATTAACCCCCTGATCCTAATCTCCTATTAATCCTCAAATCAGAGAAAGAGAGAATCTCTGGAAACAATGGGAGAGAAAGCACAATCCTCCATGGCCCTGGCCTCCCACCCCCGTGCCATATTCACTCTATGTGAAAATCTCCCTTGCTTCATAAACTCTGCCCATTAAAAAGCCCAGCCCTTGTTAGTAAGTGTTAAAGAGAGATTAATGCCTGAATTTAAGAGGTGGAGAAGGTAACAAAAAGGAAGAAGGCAGGCGAGGCTGTGGGCTGAATGCCAGCATTGGGCTCCAAGCATTTCCACTTAGCGCTGAAGGCTGGCTGCACAGCAGTTTGATAAGGTTTATTGGGCCCAGATAAAGCAGCAGCAGCTCCCCCACCAAAACTGGCACCATTTATAGCCAGACCTATGTCCTTGGGTCCTGGGAAGGCTGATGAGAATCCTCAGTTCAGAGATTTCATATGGCAGCACCTAAAAACAAGCAGGATGGAAAATTACAAGAGAATACTCAATTGCTCTCGCGCGCGCATGCCCGCTGTCTTTCTGTCTCTCTCATGTTCATGTATTTAGAATGATTTTTCTTTTACATTTTTTCTTGAAGGGTCTTGTAAGGGAAATCTGGGTATCAGTTCTAAAAATACACGAGATCTCAATCTCAGGGGGAGATCATGCTAGAGACAGAGGAATAGATGAGCTGGCTTTTGCATGGAATTCCATTGCTAAATCTTCTTATTCTCTCATCTCCTTCTTTACCCATGTACCTCCCACCACTGGCAGTCTTTCAGAGCTCAGTTAGTGGAAGAGGAGGGTATAGCAGTTCTAAGAGATCATACAGGAATGAGACAGTGAAAATAATAACTCATTCTCAGCACTGACTATGAACCTTAACACATTACCTATGTTGTTTTATTTAATCCACATAACAATCCTATTAACGCAGGTGCTATTATTTTCCCAATTTCTGTGGACGTGAAAACTGAGGCTCAGAGAGATTAAGTGCCCTACTGCAGACTGTAGCTCTATTAAACATCAGAGCTGAAACTTTAAATCAGACCATTCTGACTGCAAAGGCTCATGCTCTTAACTTCTAGATTATATAGCCTCTAGTGAAATAGATCAAGGAAACAAGGGCTTTTAACTTTCCTTCTTCTCTTGCTCTACTGAGGCCAAGATCTGTGCAGCAGCCAGCCAAGCTAAGGACCAAATGGTTCTCAGCTTGGTCACCAGGTAAACAGACTTAGATCCCCCAGGATCTTACACTTTGCCTCCTCCCTCAGAATCTCAGGCAGAAGTTGTGGAGGGGGCTTTGAATTACAAAAAATCTTCAACTAAAGAGATAGGAAGAAGAATATAGTGGTGTTTTGAGTATTCTGAGTATGAATGGAATGTTGCAACTCTTTAAGTTCCAACTCTTAATTTGGAACATCTATTTAATTTTTTTATTTCAAAGCAAACTTTTCTATCACGATTAAAAAAAATCAAAGATCCCACCTTTTGGGGAGAAGATGCTACTTTGCATTTCCCCAAAAACTTGTGTTGAGTGGAGAATGAAGCATGTTCAGGGAGAGATGCAGGTAGTGACGCCCTTGAGTAGAGGAAAAGTATTTTCTGCAGTTGAGAACTCCAGATTGCCACTGGGGAATGCACCAGGGCATCAGACCTTTACCCTACTAGGGACTGTTAGGGGAAGACACCGCAAACCTATTGTGTCCATTTCTGGAGTCAAAAAATCTTACAGTCTTACAGTCCTTCAGATCGTCATTCCAGACATCTACTATAGAGCTGTGGGTGATGTCAACAATTGGGCAGAGTAGGCTGGGCGCAGTGGCTCATGCCTATAATCCCAGCACTTTAGGAGGCCGAGGCAGGCGGATCTCTTGAGGTCAGGAGTTTGAGACTAGCCTGGCCAACATGGTGAAACCCTATCTCTACTAAAAATACAAAAATTAACCAGGCATGAAATACCAGCTACTTAGGAGGCTGAGGCAGGAGAATCGCTTGAACCCGGGAGGTGGTGGCTGCAGTGAGCTGAGATTGCACCACTGCACTCCAGTCTGGGCGACAGAGCAAGATCTCATCTCAAAAAAAAAAAAAAAAAAAAAAAAAAAAAAAAAAAAATTAGGCAGAGTAGAATTTACTCCTGTATATGTTGACATTTTGTTTTTGTTTTTAAAATTTAATTCTTTCACATTACTTCTTGGATGCCCCCTCCAAAAAGCAGAGGGGGAAAGAATCAGGTGATGTGTGTGTTATGTGTTTTGGTTAGTTGATGCTCAGCAAACCAAGTAAGACGGCTTCTTTGATTAGTGATTGCCATCATCCCTCATCCCCCACCCCACCACTACCACCACCATCACCGCCCCAACCAACAGAGACCTGGTTAGTGGTGTTTACAAACTTGACTTTCTCTTTCAAGTGCCAAGTATGCCCTTCCCTTATCTACAGAGGAGAGAGTAACTTTTCAAAAGGGCAGGAGGAGGGATTTTTTTTTTTTTTTTAGCCCCTGAGGCCTTGGGTCACTGTGACCCCAAGATCTTCATGATTGAGGAAGAAAAAGCTGCTGCTTCTCTCTCTCTCTCTTTTCCCAACATATTGCAAATGGTGTTGGGACCTAATGTTGTCAACTCAGATAGCAAATCTGAGTTGTTATTAGTGCAAAGATGCCCTAAGGGGGTAGGCAGCAAGGATGAGATCTGCAACGAATGTTATGGGGAAGTGTGTTCATAATTATAATGGGATTTAATGTACACTGGGACCAGATGATGGCAGCCATTTAAAAAAGAGATGCTTAATAAGAGAGGTCCCTTAATGACAGGCAGCAGGGCTCAGGATATTATGGAAGAAGCACCGTGTTTCACTGGGTGTCACAAACCATGTGCCAGGTTTTACAGGGTTCCTAACAAAGCTTTGGGGTGAAACATAGCAACCATTGATCGCCGTCAGCTATCAAGCATAATGTTTGAATATTGTCTTTGAAAGGGGCATATGCACTTAGAGGAAGGCATTTTCTCCCTTTCGGATACACATACTCACATAAGCATGGACACATAGGCTCCAGGCCAACATTGAATAGTTTTTGATGTTTCTGGAAATCTGCTTTGTTCTGCAAAAGCTAGCCTCAATTTCAAAACTAAAATTTCGTCACTAGGGAAGGGTGCATTTTCCATATCGTGTGCATGAAGTGAAGCAGCATGAGTCCTATTACGGGTAATGGGAGTCCCACAGATGAATCCCCAGACACCACGCTGAAAATTAACCCCCAAGTCCTCATGGGGAGACATGGGTGTTTTTAACAGTTTGATGTTTCTTTGTTGGGGGGCCAGGAAGAGGCGCTGTGTAACAGTTTCTTACACTGTTTAACTATAATAGCGGACTGCTTAACTTTTGAGTTAACATTATGGATTTTGATCCACGGCAGCTGTTTTATAACAGGAGCATTATAGTAATGGACAAAGCCATGCAAAAGGAAAACCGTGCTCCTTGGAGGTGCCACTATAGTCCAGAAATACAACTCCATGTCCTTTACCAAGTTTTTTTTTCTTCTCTCTCTCTCTCCTGATGTGAAAGAAGCATATGAAAACCTCATTCATCGAATACAGGCCTCAACCATAGTTACTGTGTTGGCCGTTCACAAAACATGATATGGCCAGACTTAGGGTCCTTAAAGCAGAATATTCCATTTATCCCGACAGGGAGAAAATGCAAGGAGTAAGCGAACACTCACCTTCCAGTCACACACGCTGAGAAGCTGAGTTTCTGGAGAAGCCTCTTTTCAAATAGCAGTGGTATGTCAGGGGTACACAAGCCATAAGATGAAGCTATTTTACTTGATAACAGGTAATTTATGCCAATCATATTAAAATTATAGCGAGACAAACGCTCGTATCTTGTAGAGTAGAATTGCAAATTTGTGTGGATTTGTAAGATGAAATGAAAGATGTCCTTGGAGTTCTCCCTTGAGAAAAGCTCAGTGCCTTTCCACTCACTGAGTGAGTGGAAGACCGGGAGATGCCTGTGAGCCAAGGCTGTGGTGGGCTCTGAGCCAGACACTTTGACTCTGCCTCCCTTGCCAGGCCAGGTTCATTTATCTCTTTTGGAAGTCATTGCTGGATCTTGGATGTAATCTTCTCCACCCCCCCTTGAGTCAGAATTAATTTCTCCCATTCTCCATAAGACCCTTAGCACTATTTGAACATTTATTATAGTATTTACCACCATCTGCCTTATATCTGACTGAGTCTTCATTCTGACCACCCCCTCCTTTGTGAGTTTCTGGAAGACAAGGCCTCAGTCTTGTTCAATCTAGTATTTCCACTCCCAAGCCCCAGAGCCTAGCACACTGTCAAACAGAGTAGATGTAAATGTTTGTTGATGAACTAACTGAAAGCATGCATGCATGAATGATTGAATGAACATAGAGACCAAATATTTTAGGAATTAGGGAGAGAGGGGACCATTCTGTATTCAAACATTTAGGGCAGAATTCCTTGTGCTATGAGGTTTTCACCAGCCTTTGAAAGATGAATGGACTGTGGATAAGGGTTGATGATATCTGTTGAATTTAATTGTATACAGCTAATTGAGGGTATAACTGGGCTGTTTCAGTTAATGTCTTCCCCAGGGGCCTAGAACCAAGCTTTTCTCAATATCCTAGGAGTTTTAATAAATGTTTATTAAATTGTCTGGGCATGGTGGCTTACGCCCGTAATCCCAGCATTTTGGGAGGCTGAGGCGGGAGGATCACGTGAGCTCAGGAGTTGGACACCAGCCTGGGCAACATAGTGAGACCTCCTGTCTACAAAAAAAATAAAAAATAAATGAGCCAAACATGGCGGCATGCACCTGTAGTCCCAGCTACTTGGGAAGCTGAGGAGGGAGAATTGCTTGAGCCCAGGAGGCTGCTTTGAGCCGTAATCACACACTGCACTCCAGTGTTGGCAACAGCGTGAGAGCCCATCTCAAAAAAAAAAAAAAAAAAAATTGCATTGAATTGAAGTGAAATGAATTTGTTTGAATCACATTGCTTATCACTCCCCCACAATGGGCTTGTCATCCCAGGCCCAAGCAGCTAACCAGTTCGAGGCAGAAAGAAGAGCATCTGACCCCTCCTAGGAACCCCAGTGGATGTAGGACTGCTAACTGAATCCAGCACTAGCATTTGAGACACGCATTAGGCACGAGTACTGACAGATTCACTCTGCTGTTACCAGGTGTGGCAGAGACTGGCTAGCTGTTCCCCAAACTTCTTCCTGGGCACACCTACATTTTTTGGCTTACCTTGCAGTTGGGTGCAGGCCATGTGATGGAGTTCTGGCCAACAGATTGTGAGCAGAAATCCTCTGTGCCACTTCCAGGACTGGCCCATAAAAACTCCCAGGTGGAACTCCACATTCCCTTTTCTTTCCTGTGACTTGATCCCATGAGCATAGAGTTATCTTAGAAGCTGAGCAGTGAAAGACAGCAGGGCCAAGATGGACAGAGCCTCGAGCCCTGAATTACGCTTGGAGAAGAGCTGCCTGCCTACTAAAAAACATCTATTTTGGATTTTATATAAATAAGAAACAAACTTCTGATATCTTCCATAGGGCTGCCAAATAAAATAAATTAATGAAAATGTTAAATTTGAATCTCAGATAAACAATGAATAACTTTTTAGTATGTCTCAAATATTGCATGGAACATAATTATACTAAAAAATTGTTTATCTGAAATTCAAATTTCAATTTTTTGTTTGTTTTTATTTTCCTAAATCTAGCAACCCTAGTTTTTAGCTGTTACATATTTTTCAGCTTATTATAGTGACTAGCACCTTGGTTTCATTTGTCAGAAGCAGCAAGGATATAGCACCTGAGCTGGGATTTCACGGGGACAAGGAGAGGCCTCCAGGTCCACTTGACCACGAGGAAGTTATGTATCGGGCGCCCTGTGTGGACAGGCCCAAAGGGCAAATGAGGAAAGATCCTGACAGTTTCTAGTCCACCCTTTTTCCTATGAGCCTCTTTTTCCTCAGCAGCCTCTTCCACCCGACTGAGTTTCTATGGGTGCAAGGATGGGGGCAGAAAGGAAGGCATCATAATGTGGATCTATTCAAGACCTTGGTCAAGCCAGTGATCTTCCTTATCTTCCACTTCCTCCTTTGAACCGTCAATACCCAGCGTAGCATAAAGGCTAAGAGCTTGGGCTTTGATTTAATCAGGTGGGTCTGTATTCAATACATCCACCACATTGGTCCTGGGTGGTCTCAAGAAAATTACTTAAGCTCTCTGATTTGCAATGTGCTCCCCTGTAAACTGAGGACAATTAGAGTATCCACCTCACTAAAGATTCTGTGAGGATGCTCAAGGAGTGCCTGGCCCACAGTAAAAGATCTGAAAACGTTAGGTAATACTAGTGTTGTCAGGTAATCTTTCTTTCTACCCTCCTCCTCCAAAGTAACTTATTATAAATATTTGGAGTAAGGCATTGTAATTCATTTTATTTTTGTTTTGTTTGGCTTTGATTTTTGACATGGAGTAGTCGCTCTGTTGTCCAAGATGGAGTACAGTGGTGTGTTCTTAGCTCACTGCAACCTCCGCCTCCCACTTTCAAGCGATTCTCCTGTCTCAGCTCCCGAGTAGCTGAGAGGCACCCACCACTATGCCCAGCTAATTTTTGTATTTTTAGTAGAGACGGGTTTTCGCCATGTTAGCCAGGGTGGTCTCGAACTCCAGACCTCAGGTGATCTGTCCACCTTGGCCTCCCAAAGTGCTGGGACTACAGGCGTATGCCACTGTGCCCGGCCAATTTTAAATCTCTTTAAAAGAATGAAGCATGACCTGTGTTTCTTGGCTTCTAATTGCAGCTGAGCGCAGCTGTTTGTGGCCCTGTTCTCCCAGGCTCGTCTCGTTCATTCTGTTGGGAGTGAGGTGAGCAGGCAAATGGAGAGCGAGGCAGGGTGTGCAGGGGGTGGTGTTAATTTTCACCTCGTAGCATGACATGTTTATTAGTGTGTACGTACGTTAAGCGCAGCAGCCTGGTTTCCTTGAGTTAAATAGCAGTCATGCCCAACTGGCTCTCCATGTACCATTACTCCAAGTGATTGAGCCAATTTCTCCCTCTGCCATGAGTTTAAGTTGTAAACCTCTCAGCCAGACAGGGAGGCAATGATGGGCTGCCTGTTGTGATTATTATTAACCTTTAGCATTACACTCACAAGACCAGGGGGGTCTGTAGAGACGCCCAGGGTGACGCAGGCACAGACTGCAGGCTCCCATCCACCCACCTCGGTTCAGCCTGCATCTCTTCACCACAAGAAAGGCAAGCATGTGAGTGTTCACTTTGGCCATGCTGGGAGGCTCCAGCCTACCAATCTGGGGTGAGAGATGGCTTGTGCTGGGTGAATAGAGAAATGTTGGGTGTGCTCTGTTCCATTTGGGCAGAGGAAAAGACAGGGCATTCATTGCAGGAAAGCTGGAAAAGAGATTTCTTTCTTTCTTCCCTCCCTCCCTCCCTTCTTTTCTTTTCTTTCTTTCGACAGAGTTTCGCTCTTGTTGCCCAGACTGGAGTGCAATGGCTCAATCTCAGCTCACTGCAACCTCCGCCTCCCAGGTTCAAGCGATTCTCCTGCTTCAGCCTCCTGAGTAGCTGGGATTACAGGCACCCGCCACCAAGCCTAGCTAATTTTTTGTATTTTTAGTAGAGACAGGGTTTCACTATGTTGGCCAGGCTGATCTTAAACTCTTGACCTCAAGTGATCCACCCGCCTCGGCCTCCCAAAATGCTGGGATTACAGGCATGAGCCACTGTGCCTGGCTGGAAAAGAGATTTTCTAGGGGTGCCTCCATATTCAGAAATCATTTGCCAGCCAGAATTTTTTCTCTTTGCCATATATTTGTCAGCCAGCTGCTAAGTTATCCAGGCAAAATTTGCAGGGACAGCAGCTACCCCCTAGCTGTTAGCTAGTTGACCAAGATCACATATATTTAGCATAATTATAGCAGGAACTTGGAGTCACAGAGGGCTACATGGAAGGAGAAAGTGTTAAGGAAGCTGTCTATCCCAGATCCACCGCTCTCCATGACTTTCCCCCTTCCAGTCCATATTTCTTTTATTTTCCTTCAAGGAACCAACCTTCTTCCTTGTTGATTAATCACGAATTGGCAGGGATGGCAGTTCCCTGAATGTGGGCAGCTTGT
Source organism: Macaca thibetana thibetana (assembly GCF_024542745.1). NCBI lineage: Eukaryota > Metazoa > Chordata > Mammalia > Primates > Cercopithecidae > Macaca > Macaca thibetana. The sequence continues at coordinate 105,864,018 of NC_065591.1, read as the reverse complement.
TTTGCTTTTCTGAACAGTTTGGTCTCTGAAAATCTCTGAGAAGAAAAAAAGTCCACCACTCAGCCCTAGGGTGCTTGTATTGCTGCTTTGTTAAAAATCCAAGTGTACCTTTGGGCTGGCACTGGGGGAAATCTGCAGTCAAAAAATAATTCTGCCCTCAGGAAGGTTACTGTTTACTAAGCAAGGCTGGAATCAGGAAGGGCAGGTGGTGGGAGACCTTGTGTTACTGTTGTTTCCCAAAATGAAAGAGGATCAGGGAGGGGGAGGTGTTTGGGAGGACAAGCACCACACAGAGCCTGCCTGGGTCAAAGGTAACAGAGTAACCAATGAAGCCAAAATCTGACTTTTCCATTTCCTTTGATCTTGCTCAGCAATTTCCTCCAGTCTCTTGGAGGGGCACCTGCCAGCAGTATGATCAACTCCGTTGTTTATGTGGAATGAATATTGATTTGATAGGCGTAAACAAATTTAAGCCATACCTTCCATTTATTTTGGCCATGACATTTATTGAATACTGCTTATGAGGGAATAACCTATGGCTAACACAGGTTGAGGACTCACTCGGCAACAGGGTCTGGCTCTTGACATGTGTCATCTCCTTCACTCATCCAAGTAATCCCATGAGGTGTGGACTGTTGTCAAACCCATTTTACAGCTGAAGAAAATGAGACAGAGAGCTGCCTTCCTGAGGCCACACAGCTAAAGGGCAGCCAGCTCCCACAGACTCCATGCCTGGCCCGCTTGTCCTCATACTTCCTCTTTGGATTAATTTCCATTCCTGGTGGCAGAGGCATTCGGTCCTGCATCAAGAGAAGGGAAGGAGATGGGGCCCGGCTCACGGCTCACGCCTGTAATCTCAGCACTTCAGGAGGCCGAGGCAGGCAGATCACTCGAGCTCCAGAGTTTAAGACAAGCCTAGGCAACATGGCAAAACCCTGCTGTCCCTATAAATAAATAAATGAATATATATATATAAAAGCCAGGCATGGTAGCGCACCTGTAGTCCCAGCTACTTGGAAGACTAAGGTGGGAGAATCGGTTGAGCCCATGTGTTTCAGGTTACAGTGAGCTACAATCACACCACTGTAATCCAGCCCTCTGTGACTGCAGGTTCCTGGTATAATTAAGCTAAATATACATGGTCCTGGTCAACTAGCTAACAACTAGGGGCTGGCCATTGCCCTGGAAATTTCAGCTGGATAACTTAGCATCAGGCTAATACATGGCAAAGAGATAAAAACTCTGGCTGGTGAATGATTTCTGAATATGGAGACACTCCTAGAAGGTCTCTTTTCTGGCTTTCTTGCCATGCCCCTTCCTTTCCCCTGCCAAATGTAACAGAGGACACCCAACATTTCTTTTTTTTGGACAGTCTCTCTCTGTTGCCCGGGCTGGAGCGCTGCGGTGCGATCTCAGCTCACTGCAGCCTCCACCTCCCAGGTTCAAGTGATTCTTCTGCCTCAGCCTCCCAAGTAGCTGGGACTATAGGCATGTACCACCATGCCCGGCTAATTTTTGTATTTTTAGGAGAGACAGGGTTTCACCATATTGGCCCGGCTGATCTCAAACTCCTGACCTCAGGTGATCCACCTGCCTCAGCCTCCCGAAGTGCTGGGATTACAAGTGTGAGCCACTGCGCCCGGCCTCTTTTTTCTGTCCTCTAGGTTGAGGAGAGGAAGTGGGGCGCTGGCTTAGTATGGAAAATAGGCTGGTAAAGCTGTTATGTTCATTTTTAAATGAGTACCCACCAGGCACTCATGCCTATTCGTATACATTAGGTGTAACTAGAAGGCAAGGCAGTTCACTTTTCCATAAGCATGCAAGAGTTTGCCCTCTTCAAAACAGTTGCCCTCTTCAAAATGCCAGATAGAATCTTAAAAGCAAAAGATATTTGAAGTATCAACTAGTCCTAAGGTGAGTGGTGGGACTCGACTCCAGAGGCGGGGCTTAGACACCAGACCAAATTGAGGGCCAGCTAAAACAGGCAGAAGCAGCTCTCCATAAGACAGCCCACGTGTGTGCCATGTCAGTTGACCATTGCCATGGCAATACTTGGGAGTTACTGCTCCTTTCCTTGGCAATGAACTGATGACCCCAAACTTCTACATAAACTACCCCTAATCTACGTGTAATTAAAAGTAGGTATAAATATGACTGCAAAGCTGCCCTGAGCTGCTGCTCTCTGCCTATGGAGCGGCCCTCGTCTGCAGGAGCAGTCACAGAGCTTAACACCACTGGAGCTGTAACATGACTGCTTCAGTACAGCTGTTTTCTTCTACCTCACCTTGCCCTTGAATTATTTCCTGGATGAAACCAACTCATGGGCTAAGCCCCACGTTGGAGTTCACCTGCCCTGCATTAGTCCAATCTCACCATTTTACGAGAGAGAAAGCAGAACAGAGAGGTGGCACAGTATTCCCAAAGTCATATGGCCAATGAGCACCGGGACTTGGGACCACAGCCAATTTGGTACAATCAAGAGGATGTCATGGAAGCCATTCAGCCATTCTTGGAGATCTTGCGGTATTGCCTTCCAAGTACATAGCATTATTTTTTTTTTAATCTTCAGTCATGGTGTGTTCCGAATTGGTGGGTTCCTGGTCTTGCTGACTTCAAGAATGAAACCATGGACCCTCGTGGGGAGTGTTCAGAGTTCTTAAAGATGGTGTGTCTGGAGTTTGTTCCTTCAGATGTTCAGATGTGTCTGGAGCTTCTTCCTTCTGGTGGGTTCACAGTGTTGCAGACAGGAATGAAGCTGCAGATTTTTACAGTGAGTGTTACAGCTCTTAAACGCAGGATAGACGCAAAAAGTGAGCAGCAACAAGATTTAGCATAAAGAGCAAAAGCACTGAGTTTCCACAGCTGGGAACATGACCCAAGCAGGTTGCTGCCGCTGATTTGGGCAGCCTGCTTTTATTCCTTTATCTGACCCCACCCACATCCTGCTGATTGGTCCATTTTACAGAGAGCTGATTGGTCTATTTTACAGACAGCTGATTGGTCCATTTTGACAGAGTGCTGATTGGTGCATTTACAATCCTTTAGCTAGACACAGAGTGCTAGACACAAAAGTTCTCCAAGTCCCCCCTAGGTTAGCTAGATACAGAGTACCGATTGGTGTATTTACGAACCTTGAACTAGATACAGAGTACTGATTGGTGTATTTACGAACCTTGAGCTAGACACAGGGTGCTGATTGGTGTATTTACAATCCCTTAGCTAGACATAAAGGTTCTCCAAGTCCCCACTAGACCCAGCAGCCCAGCTGGCTTCACCTCGTGGGTCCTGCACCAGGGCAGCAGGCGGAGCTGCCCGCCAGTCCCACTTGCCAGTCCCACGCCATGCACCCGCACTCCTCAGCCGTTGGGCAGTTGATGGGACCCAGCGCCGCGGAGCAGGGGGCTGTGCTCGCTCGTTGGGGAGGCTAGGGCTGCGCGGGAGCTCACCCTGGTCGCCGGGGGAGCGCGGAGGCGGGGCGGGGGGAGTTCGGGCATGGCAGGCTGCAGGTCCCGAGCCCTGCCCCGCGGGGAGGCAGCCGGAACTCACGCTCAACTGTGAGCGCCCAGCGCAGCCCAGGTTCCCGCCCGCGTCTCTCCTTCCACACCTCCCCGCAAGCAGAGGGAGCCGGCTCCGGCCTCGGCCAGCCCAGAGCGGGACTCCCACAGTGCAATGGCCGGCTGAAGGGCTCCTCAAAAGCCACCAGAGTGGACGCCGAGGTTGAGGAGCGTCTGAGAGTGAGAGCTGCTAGCACGTTGTCACCTCTCAATGGCATGTCTTGCCCATAGAGGGAAGATTTGATTTTCAAAAACTAGCACCAATATCTCAAGAGGGTGGTGAAGCTGGGTAATAAAATTTGAGGTCACAAACAAGGGGGACTAGGGAGCAGTAGAGTTGAAACCCTCCTGTGGCTCATAACCCAGCAATAATAGCAACACGGTGGTAAGAATTCTATTCTCAGGGCCGTGGCTGACGCCTGTAATCTCAGCACTTTGGGAAGCCAAGGCCGGTGGATCACCTGAGGTCAGGAGTTTAAGACCAGCCTGGCCAACATGGTGAAACCCCATCTCTGCTAAAAATACAAAAATTATACAAGCATGGTGGTGGGCGCCTGTAATTCCAGCTACTTGGGAGGCTGAGGCAGGAGAATTGCTTGAACCCAGGAAGCAAAGGTTGCAGCAAGTTGAGATGACACCACTGCACTCCATGCTGGACAACAGAGCAAGACTCGATCTAAAAAAAAAAAAAGATATTGTCTTTCTCAATGTGTAATATATATTTTCTCAACATGTAATCTACATTCGGAGCTATATTATCTCCATATCTGTATGTGTGTGTATTTGTGTGTGTGTGTGTATATATATAAATGTATGTATACCTATGTGTGTAAACACCCATACAGGTGTATATAGTCATTCTGATGTACTAGTTTAAAACTGATCCTGTTACTTGATAGGTGTGATTTCTACATGCACAATCCATTAATGTTTTTGTTTAAGGTGAGAGATGATGAGATTCCATGGAGAAGCAATGTGCCATGTCAAGATCTAGGCTTTGAAATCATACTAATGTGGGTCTCGAACCAAGTTCTGTCATTTAATAGCTGTGAAAGTTTGGCAGATTTCTTAAGCCTCAGTTTCTTTACGAATATAATGATGATAGCTAAGGTCTCTGTAACTTTGAAGAAGTTAAGGAACATGGCCAAGATCTCCCATTCATAAACGATGAAGCTGGAAGTAAACCTAGGTCTATCGGATTCCCAAAGGTGGCCCTTTCCTGGACGCCCCTCTGACTGCACCCCATGCATAGGGAAGCAGAGGGCATTTCCCTGGGAATGAATGCCACTTTTGGACTGGAGATAAGATGGCGATCCTGCCCGATATTTTCTTTTTAAAGCTACCACTTTTGCCCTGTGTGAAAACAGCAAATAGGTTAAGATTACGTGTGTTTCTAGTGGTATGTGTATTAGACTCCAGTAAAAAAATAAAATAAAATAAAATTCCTCTCCCACTCCCTCACCCATGACTAAAAATAAAATGCCAAAAATATTGCCAGGAAGAGAAATTTGGTGAAAAGCAGGAAAGACTATAAATTGACTACAGTCTACTGCAAAACATGGATTTCTCTGGTTTCTTCGTTCTGTATAAACTCTCAGTCATCAGAAGAGATTTTCTTTTCAAGGAAAAGCATTCAAAGAAACTACACCAATATTTGACTATGTAGAAGTTCTTCTCCAAGAAAGACAATATCCAATCTTTCCAGAAAGATTATTTTCCTTTACTGAGTTTACTACCTGCTAAGTGCCTTTAGTAAAAAGAAAAAGATAATGGAGGGGTGGTGATTTTTTTTCTCCCCCAGCATCTTTTTGGAATGTTCTGAAATGTTTAGTTATTGATTTTCCATCAGACAGATTGTAGAGAGCATGGTGAAATGATGAGAACATTAGATTTCCACTCAGAAGGCCTAGATTCAAGGTCAGCTCTGCCAAACACTTCCTGTGTAGCCTTGGGAAATTCACTTAACCTCTCTGTGCTTCAACATTCTCCTCTGTAAAACTGAAGATATTATACAGAAAAAGTTTTGACCAGTTTAAAGTACTTGCTCAGTTCTTTGAGAAGAGCTCTAAGACTTGTGTCTAACTGACTCCCAGCTTCAGCAAGTTAATTCCCCTCCTTGGGTTCCTTGTGGAGAACATGAAGATGTTGAGTTAGTTTTATCACTAAACCTGCTCTACCTAGTAAATTCTCTAATACTCTGCGAACTCTATCAGATACACTGAAATGAGGTGCTGGCAGCTGCGGACGGAGAGAAGGTACGATGTGGGTGTGCTTAAAGGAAGGTCTCTATCACAACCTTGCCCCCTCCATCCTGAGGATGCTCAGGAACTGGGAGGCCTCCACACACAGGAGCAGAATGAGGAGAGTGAGCTCAAGCTGGGCTTCAACTTTAGCAGAAAATGGGAAGGAGCCCCTGCCAATGATGGCTCTCTGTGGCTCTGGAAAGGAAACAACATAGCAGCAGTGAAGCCACGGTCAGGTCATAGAGGAGGGAGTAGGAGAGGAGGGCATGGCAACTGTAGTTATGGAGGCTTTAGCTATGACCCAAATAGGGTCCGTGGTATAGAGGGGGAGGATGAAGAACTAGAAAGAGATATAGATATGCTACTTTGAATCAAGGGGGGGGGGGGGGGGGGGGGGGGGGGGGGGGGGGGGGGGGGGGGGGGGGGGGGGGGGGGGGGGGGGGGGGGGGGGGGGGGGGGGGGGGGGGGGGGGGGGGGGGGGGGGGGGGGGGGGGGGGGGGGGGGGGGGGGGGGGGGGGGGGGGGGGGGGGGGGGGGGGGGGGGGGGGGGGGGGGGGGGGGGGGGGGGGGGGGGGGGGGGGGGGGGGGGGGGGGGGGGGGGGGGGGGGGGGGGGGGGGGGGGGGGGGGGGGGGGGGGGGGGGGGGGGGGGGGGGGGGGGGGGGGGGGGGGGGGGGGGGGGGGGGGGGGGGGGGGGGGGGGGGGGGGGGGGGGGGGGGGGGGGGGGGGGGGGGGGGGGGGGGGGGGGGGGGGGGGGGGGGGGGGGGGGGGGGGGGGGGGGGGGGGGGGGGGGGGGGGGGGGGGGGGGGGGGGGGGGGGGGGGGGGGGGGGGGGGGGGGGGGGGGGGGGGGGGGGGGGGGGGGGGGGGGGGGGGGGGGATGTAGAGCTTTTGCAAACAATTTGTATCACTAAACCTTGCTCTACCTAGTATCATTCTCTAATAGATTATGCCCGAACTCTATCAATACACTGAGAATGAGGGATGCTTATGCCCAGCTGCAGGACGGAGAGAAGGTACTGATGTGGGTGTGACTTAAAGGAAGGCTTCTCAGTATCAACACAACACACTGTTGCCCCCTGCCCATTTCTGAATATCTCCATCGAACTGGAGGACTCTCCACACACAGGAGCAGAATGAGCCAAGTTAGCTCAAGCTGGGCTTACAAACTTTAGCAAAAATGGGAAGGAGCCTCCGGCTCAATGATCAGCCCTCTCTGTGGCGCTGGAAAGGATTTTTTTATAGCAGCAGTGAAGCCACGGTCAGGCATAGATGGAGGAGTTTCGGAGAGGAGGTCATATGACAACTGTAGTTTCCATGTGTTCCTGCTTTAGCTATGACCTTTCCTAGAAACGCCGAGGTATAGAGGGGGAGGATGAATGTAAGCTTTTTCATGAGCCAGAGATATAGACTAAGCTTTCTTTGATCATACCCCAAGCCCAAGGACAATGGGGGGGGGGGGGGGGGGGGGGGGGGGGGGGGGGGGGGGGGGGGGGGGGGGGGGGGGGGGGGGGGGGGGGGGGGGGGGGGGGGGGGGGGGGGGGGGGGGGGGGGGGGGGGGGGGGGGGGGGGGGGGGGGGGGGGGGGGGGGGGGGGGGGGGGGGGGGGGGGGGGGGGGGGGGGGGGGGGGGGGGGGGGGGGGGGGGGGGGGGGGGGGGGGGGGGGGGGGGGGGGGGGGGGGGGGGGGGGGGGGGGGGGGGGGGGGGGGGGGGGGGGGGGGGGGGGGGGGGGGGGGGGGGGGGGGGGGGGGGGGGGGGGGGGGGGGGGGGGGGGGGGGGGGGGGGGGGGGGGGGGGGGGGGGGGGGGGGGGGGGGGGGGGGGGGGGGGGGGGGGGGGGGGGGGGGGGGGGGGGGGGGGGGGGGGGGGGGGGGGGGGGGGGGGGGGGGGGGGGGGGGGGGGGGGGGGGGGGGGGGGGGGGGGGGGGGGGGGGGGGGGGGGGGGGGGGGGGGGGGGGGGGGGGGGGGGGGGGGGGGGGGGGGGGGGGGGGGGGGGGGGGGGGGGGGGGGGGGGGGGGGGGGGGGGGGGGGGGGGGGGGGGGGGGGGGGGGGGGGGGGGGGGGGGGGGGGGGGGGGGGGGGGGGGGGGGGGGGGGGGGGGGGGGGGGGGGGGGGGGGGGGGGGGGGGGGGGGGGGGGGGGGGGGGGGGGGGGGGGGGGGGGGGGGGGGGGGGGGGGGGGGGGGGGGGGGGGGGGGGGGGGGGGGGGGGGGGGGGGGGGGGGGGGGGGGGGGGGGGGGGGGGGGGGGGGGGGGGGGGGGGGGGGGGGGGGGGGGGGGGGGGGGGGGGGGGGGGGGGGGGGGGGGGGGGGGGGGGGGGGGGGGGGGGGGGGGGGGGGGGGGGGGGGGGGGGGGGGGGGGGGGGGGGGGGGGGGGGGGGGGGGGGGGGGGGGGGGGGGGGGGGGGGGGGGGGGGGGGGGGGGGGGGGGGGGGGGGGGGGGGGGGGGGGGGGGGGGGGTTTGCAAACAATTTGTTCCTCCCTTGTTCAGAGATCATGCCCAAACAGCATATGCCCGACTCAAAACAGAGAATGAAAGATGGCTAGTGCCCACCTCAGGGCCTTGGCACTTGCTGCTCCCACGACTGTAGCTCTCTGTGCAGCACACAACACTCTTGTTTCCACTGGCCCTTTTCTCAATATTTCCATCGAACAACTCTTCCCCGCTGAGAGCCAGAGCACCTCCTTACAACTGCCCCATTTGGAGCTCTCCCTCTCTTTCAGGCCCTCCTCTGGGTTTGATTGTTTTTATAGTACTTGTTACTCCCAGAAATGGTTTCCTTTGTGTATATGACCTTGTTTATTTCCTGCCGCCGCCCTTCCTGGAAACTCCCCAGGGCTCCCCTCTAGTTAATGTAAGCTTCATGAGGGCAGAGGGCTGGACTGTGATTCATTCAGTCATACCCCAAGCTCCAGGACAATGTTTGGCATAGAGAGCTCATAATAAATATTTGTTCAGAGAATGAAAGAACAAAACAAGAAATGTGCTTTTTTTTTTTTTCCTCTCCCCAGGAAGACTTTTAAACAAACAGGCAGCATGTTCTTGAGAATGTGGGATTCAGGCCCAAAAAATTAACAGCTGGGGAAATGAAAGGAATATGTCTTTCCGTCGGCTCTGAGTAGAGATTCCATTTGTGTGTTATGGTTATTTTCATTGATACTGCTAACCAAAATAAATAGCCTCATGCATCATTATGTCCCTGCTGTCTGAGGGTGGGTCAGCAAAGGCAGCGGCTGGTTGGGCACAGTGGCTCATGCCTGTAATCCCAGCACTTTGGGAGGCCAGGGTGGACAGATCTCTTGAGGTCAGGAGTTCAAGACCAGCCTGGCCAACATGACAAAACACTGTCTCTACTAAAAACACAAAAATCAGCTAAGCATGGTGATACGTGCCTGTTGTCTCAGCTACTCGGAAGACTGAGGCAGGAGAATCGCGTGAATCCGAGAGCTGGAGGTTGTAGTGAGGCAAGATCGTGCCACTGCGCTCCAGCCTGGGTGACAGAGTGAGACTCCATCTCAAAACAAAAGAAAAAAGGCAAAATGAATGGTAATGTCTGAAATTTGTGTGGACCTGTGCCCAGTACTTTTACATAGCAGTAGCTTGTTTTACCACTTTATAGAGTTAAGACCTGGATCCAGGTCCACCAGCAACGTCAGCACTCTTGCCTTTGCATTTAAACATAGTACAAATGAACACAAGTGGCCAGGCGTGGTGGCTCACATCTATAATCCCAGCACTTTGGGAGGCCAAGGTGGGAGGGTCACCTGAAGTCAGGAGTTCGAGACCAGCCTGGCCAATGTTCTGAAACCCCATCTCTACTAAAAACACAAAAATTAGCCAGGTGTGGGGGTGGGCTGCCTGTCATCTCAGCTACTGGGGAGGCTGAGGTGGAAGTGCTTGAACCCAGGAGGCAGAAGTTGCAATGAGCCAAGATCGTGCCACTGCACTCCAGCCTGGGTAACAACAGCAAAACTTCATCTCAAAAAAAAAAAAAAAAAAGAACACAGGCTTGCTGGCTTCCCACGGAGAGGTCAAAACTGGAGCCCCTGTAGACGGGGCAGGTGATAATAAGCTTGCGAGCAAGGCCAGGACGAGGGTGAGGCAGCTAAGATGCAAAATTCAAAAAGTATCACCCTCGGAGCACTTGCGTGATTCTAAGTGTGACGCCTCCTTACATTTTGTACCACGAGGCCACACACTGCCTCACCCGGTCCTGGCCCTGCCCATTGGAGTTTTTTGCAAGTTCTCTGTCCTTTTCGATCATGTCATCTGATGCTGCTTTGTCTAGAAATAGCATTAAAATAACCAGAGTGAATTGATCTTGGAGGAGGATTTGGCCCACTTTGACAACTCGTTTCTAGCTACCTCTTGGCAAGCTCCTCTCCAAATGGCCACTGGAATTATTTTTGTAAAGGACAGATCTGTCACTCCCCTTCAAGGGCTCTTTTCATACGTTTAAAAAATCAAAACAGCCTAAACAACTTGGCACGGCCTTTAAGACCTTTATACATTGGCACCATTCTCCTGCCCCAGTGAACCGCTCCCCACTGCCTGACTCAGCCATGCACTATCATGCCTCCTCAGCTCTGGGCAGACTGTGCCTTCTACTCGAGGTACCCTTCTCTGCCTCTCTGGACCAAAATCATCTCTCCTTCAAAGTCTAGCTCCAAGGTCATCTGTGCCCAGCACACTGCCTCGCTTTAAGAAAGTCTGGAGAACATTTAGGTGGACATACGAGAGGAAGAGAGAAGTTCCAAATTAGGAGAAGTGTAAAGATGCTGAGATTTTTGCAGCACCTTAGATGACAGATATCCTTCGGCACATTGCCACTGAGAAGGCTAAGGAGCAGGATGGTGAATGTGGTGGGGAGAGATGAGGGATGAATATAAGTCCTTGCACATGTGTATTGGGATATGGCGGACCAGTTGACAGCCAGTGTAAGGTCCTCTTTCCTCATTAGTCCTGGGAAATCCATACGTGTGCCATGGAATTTTAAAAGACCAGAACATACTACCTCTGGCTGGAAGTTTGGGGTGACCCGCCCCCATCGTTTGGTTTCCTCTTCTCCATGATTGTCTCAGAAATTGGAAGGAATCAGCCGGGTGTGGTGGCTCACGCCTGTAATCCCAGCACTTTGGGAGGCCAAGGCCGGCAGATCACAAGGTCAGGAGGTCAAGACCATCCTGGCTAACACGGTGAAACCCCGTCTCTACTGAAAATACAAAAAATTAGCCAGGCGTGGTGGCGGCGCCTATAGTCCCAGCGACTCAGGAGACTGAGGCAGGAGAATGGTGTGAACCCAGGAGACGGAGCTTGCAGTGAGCTGAGATTGTGCCACTGCACTCCAGCCTGGGCGACAGAGTGAGACTCTGACAAAAAAAAAAAAAAAAAGAAATCGGAAGGAATCAGGCAAGTCAAGGTGGCTCACACCTGTAACCCCAGCACTTTGGGAGACCGAGGTGGGCAGATTACTTGAGGTCAGGAGTTCGAGACTAGCCTGGCCAACATGGTGAAACCCCATCTCTACTAAAAATTAAAAAAAAAAAAAAAAAAAAAAAAAGCCAGGCATGGTGGTGTGTGCCTGTAGTCCCAGCTACTCGGGAGGCTGAGGCACAAGAATCACTTGAATCCGGGAGACAGAGGTTACAGTGAGCTGAGATCATGCCACTGCACTCCACCCCAGGCAACAGAGCAAAACTCTGTCTCAAAAAAAAAAAAAGAAAGAAAGAAATCAGATGTGAACCCAGCTCATTTCTGGTGGCCAGAGGGGTATCCAGATCTAGGAGGTTAGTGCTAGGCATAGGGTTGGGATCCTACCAAGCTAGCAAGCCAGGGCCTCCCAGGGCTCCTGCCCTACATTCCCTGCACAAAAGGGGGTTGGGGAGTTATCTTTAGTACTCAGCCTGGGCAGAGCTAACTTTATAGCCTGGCTAAGTGTGAGTCACTCTTTGAACTAACTTGTTTATACAGTATTTTCCCGTGACAACCACGGTCCTAGCTGTTGGTTGTAAAATGAAACCAGGTTCCCCAGGACCTCCCCAATCTACCCAGGTCCCATTTTTAGACTTTGCCTTTTAACATTCGGGCTTCCTGAAGCCACCGGGGTCAGGGATATGTAACTGCTTTGCAGGTTTAACATGCAGGCTGTACAGAGCCCAGCCTCTAGTGGCTTGCCCCCTCCCCATTTTTTTGTCTAAGTTGCCATCTATTTGTTTCCCCTCCTCCTCTGTGTTTAACTTTTCTGTCTTCTTTGCATGATCTTGAGAATCAAGCCAAAGTCAGGCTGACATTTTGGCCTGGTCTCCCCAAGGAACTCAGCTCTAAGGTCTTTGTTCCTGGAAAGAAAGTTTATATATATGTTGATTCAGAAGAGGCTTTGAAGGAGAAAGGACAGACATGAATGCTGTGATGCTAATAATTCTAGTCATAGATAATGATGATGTCCACATTTACAGAATGCTAACTCCATAGTAACTAGGCTGAGTGAGTTATTTCTCATGCTTTTTCACAGTTAACTTCACAACAATCCTAGAAGGTGGGTTTGGCTGCTATATACCCATTTTAAAGATGAGTATTTCCTAGGGTCTGAATGTTTATGCTCCCCCTCAAGTTCATGTGTTGAAACTTAACCACCAAGGTGATGATATTAGGAAGTAGGCCCCTTGGGGTGTGATTAGGTCATGAGAGTAGAGTCCTCATGAATGGGATTAATGTCTTTATACAGGAGGCCCCACAGAGCTGCCTTATCTCTGCCACCATGTGAGGACACAACCAGAAGGCACCACGTAGGAACCGGGAAATGGGCCTTCACCAGAACGGAATCTGCCAGCCCCTGGATCTTGGTCTTCTCAACCTCCAGGTCTGTGAGAAATAAATATTCATTGTTTATAAGTCACTCAGTTTATGACATTCTGTTATATCCACCCCAAAGGAGGAAGACAGTATTATACCTATTTCCAAATGAGAAAATTCAGGCTCAGAGAGGGACATTTGTAGCTAAGTTCACACAGCTGATAAATGGCGTTGATGTCTGGATCAGTCTTCGAAGCTTTAGCTTTTACAATTTGGGTGACCCTAAGCAAGTCACTTCATCTGTTGGAGCATCACCTATATTGCATCTGTTACCAAAAACAAACAACAAACAAACAAAAAACAAGGTGAGAGAGTCCTACTTACTTTACAACATAGTTAGGATGGTTGTGTGGGATGAGGAATGAGAAGAGCTCTGTGTTAGTAATCATCCTTATGAAATCTGAAACCCCGTGAGATCCGGGATAGAACAGAGTAACATGAGACACTGGGAGTGTTTTTCACTTATAAAAATTATTTAAATGTTTTCTTGTTTTGATTTGAGGCTCTCTCTTCTGTTTTAAGAGATTATCATCCCAGAACTCTCTCTCCTTGTTTTTCTACAATCCAGGCTCCTTGAATAGACCATGGGACTTGATGCTCTTTAAAAGATGGTTTTATTTGAGCCTCACGCCTATCTTGGGAGTTAAGTAGGACAAATATATCATCCCCATTCTGCAGGCAGGAAAATTGACATAATAAGCGGCTGTCAGGAGGTTGCTCAGAGCTGGATGTACTCTGGCCCTCCTTGCATTCCTTCACATTTCTATTGTAGGAAACTGGGCAGGTGACAGGACCGGGTGGGGTGAGGGAGGTTTTGGTGGTGAGTATGGTAGGGGAAGATCCTAGGCTCTCCCTTCGAGGCCACCACCAGCTTATCAGAATGTGCATAAGCCCCTCATTAAAATCGTTTCTATAAAACTGCATAACATGTGAGCTGTGTTAACTACTTTGTCACAATGTTGTTTTGTTGTCACTTAAATAAATGTTTTTAAACCTTTCAATTTCATCATTTTCTCTTTGCATTTTGGAATCAACGCAATTTGTTGGGTGTCAGGCAGTTTCATAGACCTTTGTTGGCCCTAAGCACTTTGTTCTAGAATGCTTGGACAGAATAATAAGAGGCTTTACCTTTTATTTTGTTTTAAGGTTGAGCATTGGCAGGCAGATGTGAGTTCAAATCCCATCTCTGCCACTTACTGGTTGTGTGTCCTGGACAAATTGTTTAAACTTTCTGGGTCTCATCTGTAAAATGGAGCTAGTAATACATATATGTGGTATTTTTCAAAGTTGGTATGAGGTTTTTATTTTTTTTTTAGATGGAGTTTTACTCTTGTTGCCCAGCCTGGAGTGCAATGGTACAATCTCGGCTCAGTGCAACCTCCACCTCCCGGGTTCAAGCAATTCTCCTGCCTCAGCTTCCCAAGTAGCTGGAATTACAGGCATGTGCCACCGTGCCTGGCTAATTTAGTGTATTTAGTAGAGATAGGGTTTCACCATGTTGGTCAGGCTGGTCTCAAACTCCTGATCTCAGGTGATCCACCCTCCTTGGCCTCCCAAAGGGCTGGGATTATAGGTGGGAGCCACTCCTCCCAGCCTAAAGTTGCTATAGTTTTAATGTAATGTATATAAAGTTGCCTAGTCTAATGTCTGGAATTTTAATTATAGCTTTTGTTTTTCTTTTGCCCTAATCTAGATGGGATCATGGAGATGTCTCGCTGCATGGCAGCCTTTTTGACAGTGTCTTTCCGAGAAAAGAGAAAGGGCTGTATCATCATCATCTGTGGCTCTTTGGAGAAGGTTTCAATGGAGATCCGGGCAGCAGCCAGTTGGGGCTCAGGTTGCTGGGTAACACAGAAGTTAAACTCTAGGTCCTCAGAGCCCTCTTTCCACTGGCTGCCCCTCATTTCTTCACTCCATTAAGGGCCAGGGCAAGACCCAGAACCACATACACAAGGGCCCCAAGTTTGGTCAACAGGTCAAGTTTCAAACAGTCCCACAATTATCCCATAGTGGGGTGTGGACCCAGAATGTTCACCCTACATCAGCTCCTGGGATTGGTAAGGAGCACCAAGGAAAGGGGTAGCCTAAACTAGGAGTTAGGAGAAAAGACAGAAGAGCCGTTGAGAGAGAACCAGGCCAGGTGGAGAGGAAGAGCTGCCCTGATGACCTCAGCGCCAGAGCCAATGAAAGCGCCTCACAGCTCATCCTGCTAGAAGGACAAAAGGACTGTAGCCCCCTTAGGAGTGTCAACCTCCACCCTAGCCTGTCTCCCTGGACCAGAGCTGAAGTCAAGGCTGGAAAAAGAGCTCAGCCTGGAAATGGGGGGCAGCAGAGAGAGAATGCATTCCCCCTTGACAATTTCAGAATCACCAGTCTCAGTTGTTACAAATGCAAGTTCCTGAACCCCACCCTAAACCTACCCAATCACTGTCTCTTGAGACGGTAGGTAGGGTTTAGCAAACTTCTCCCAAACATTTGCAGGTTAAGAATAGAGACCTGTGGCCGGATGCAGTGGCTCACACCTGTAATCCCTGCACTTTGGGAGGCCGAGGTGGGCAGATCACCTGAGACCAGTAATTCGAGACCACCTTAGCCATGATGGTGAAACCCTGTTTCTACTAAAAATACAAAAAAAAGCCAGGTGTGGTGGCAGGTGCCTGTAATCCCAGCTATTCAGGAGGCTAAGCAGGAGAATTGCTTGAACCTGGGAGGCAGAGGTTGCAGTGAGCCAAGATCACACTACTGCACTCCAGCCTGGGCAGCAAAAGCAACACTCAGTCTCAAAAAAAAAAAAAAAAGAATGGGGACCTGTGTGGAGCTTAACAGAGAAGGGTCTAGAAAAGTTTCTCTCTGGGTTGGTTTTATATATTAGACAAGTTAGATTGAAGACAAGATTGACAACAAACATTTTGGTTTAACAAATGTTTATTGTGCACCTACTATGTGCCCAGAACTTATTCTGCCATCCAGCAGCCTCTCAATTTACAATGAAAGGTGGACTGTATAAGAGGAATCATAATACCCTGTTATGAGCAGCACTAAGAGTGCAAATGCGCAGTGTGGTCATGAGGTGTCCAGGAGCCAGAACTAGGAAGGAAGAACCTGTGGCTGATCAGGGAGGCCGTCTTGTTTTTCATTTTTGAGGTCAGGTATCTTCAGTGGTAGAAGAGTCTTCTTTCCATTTCTCTTAAGTTGAAATGTAGAGAAGCCGATCCTACGTGCCCTTGGGCGTTATTCTTTTTGAAGATGATGAAGGAAGATTGAACCACTGGTCCGCTTCTATTTGCTCATCAGAAATTCGGGCTCAGGGCAGTTATGTGTGCCACATCTTAGCCAAAGTAAAGGAACTTTCTGTTTTACCCTTCTCCAGCAAAAACAGCAGTGAGTCAAAATAAACAACCCTTGGGATCCTCCTACGGAAACGACAAAATAGTTCTTTTATACTTCTGGGGGCCCTGGAGTGCCGGGCCGGCTGTGAGTGCGCGTGAAGCTCGCGCCCACCCGCGCACAGGGCCAGGCAGTGACCAGGTCAGAGAATACCGGTGCAGACAGGCTCCCGCTGCGGAACGGTGGGGGCGGGGGGTGGGGGGCGGGATTGTGAGGCTTCAATCTGGGATGCTTTTTAATAAAAACTTTCCAAGTGAAGTTGACTTTCTGCGGCTCACGGGCCTGATTTTGCCAGCAGGCCGCCCCTGCCCCCTTGCGGTGTCCCCTCTTAGCCCGGGGCCAAGTCAGCGCCTGACCTCCGTCCGCTGGAGGCCAGAAGCGGAGAAGGCTGACGGTCCCGCCGCAGCCAGAGCGCTGCGCCCGGCCGGGGCCCTGCTGGGCCACCCGCGGCCACGTCCTCCAAGCCCTGCTGACCTCTAGTGGTCACCAGGCAGAACCGAACAAGTGCTAGGCCAGAGTGGGAAGCCAGGGTACCTCTCAAGGCGCGTTCTCAGCCCTGGTTTGCACATTGGCATCACCTGGGAGCTTTGAAAACTACCCCTGTGCTAGCCCCACTGCAGGCTTTTGTTCAGAATTAAGTCAGAATCGCCATCTGTGGGACCTGAGAGTGGATATCTTTGTTAAAGCTCCCTTGGAGGCTGGGCGCGGTGGTTCACGGCTGTAATCTCAACATTTTGGGAGGCCAATGTGGGTGGATCACTTGAGCCCAGGAGTCTGAGACCAGCCTGGCCAACATGGCAAAACCCTGTCTTGGCAAAAAAAAATACAAAAACTAGCCAGGCATGGTGGCGCGTGCCTGTAGTCAGTCTCAGCTACTAGGAGGGCTGAGGTGGGAGGATAGGTTGAGCCTGAATGGTCGAGGCTGTGGTGAGCTATGATCATGCCACTGCACTCCAGCCTGGGCGACAGAGCAAGACCCTGTCTCAAACCCCCCCGTGCACCCCTACAAAAAAACTCCCAGGGAATTCTAATGTGCCGCCTGATAGAGAGCCATTGGGCAAAAGTGGGCATTCGTTCGCCTCTATTGTGGATGTCTGTGCTGGGTGTGATGTCAGTGTCTGCATATGGCTGTCTGTCCTTGATTCGGTCTGTCCCTACATCGAGTGTCAGACAGCAGTGTGGACTTTGTACCTGCCTGACAGTGTGTGTGATGCTGATGTCTGACTGTGGTGTGGGTCCGTGTGCCTGCATGGAGTGAGTGAGCTGGGGTGGAACTCGTACCCCAGGCACAGACGCAGGGAGCAAAGGGTCCTTACCAGCGTCTCTCTGTCGTTAAGAGAGAGAAGATGGTTTGCAGCCCCTTCACCTATTCGCATAGTTCACACTCTTTGCTGTTGGGAAGTTCTTCCTGTTGTCTCACTTCAGTCCCCTGTCAAGAGGAGAAATGTCTAGATTGAAAAAGTGCCAGTTTTCCCATCTTCTCTGGTAGCAGCCATAGGAACAGGAGGAAGTCTGGCCTGGAGCTGCCTACCCAGGGCTGCTGGCTGGCGTGGCCGGGCTGTCTTCCTCCATCTCATCACTCCATCAGGCCCTGATGAAACGGGTTTGAAGGGAGAAGAGCCAGCACCAGCACAATTAAATTAATTTCCAGCAGCTGCATGGGATTAAAATTACCCACTTCTCCTTTCTGGCCTCTATCTAATGTTCCTGAAAATGATCTCCTGATACTCTGTGTCTCCTCATTTCTCTGTCTCATGGTCACAGCTTTTGGTATATCCACTCCTGACTGCATTGCCTGTCCCAAGCTGCCCTTCCTTCCCCTAGGTGTGGCTGTAGAGCAAAGTCCTGGTGAGACCCCTCTGCCCCAAGCCTGACCGGCCTGACCCTCTCCTTCCCAGACTGCGGGAGCTGGGCAGAAGCAACATCCAGAGGCAGCGTGACCCTCAGGAGTGGGACAGTCTGTCTTGATGCCTCAGCCCTCACGGAGGTCCCATGGGAATGGAGCCTTGCACTCTCCGTGCCTGTCCTTTCAGAAGGCAGAGGAAAGGCAACACCCTACGGTGGAGTGAACACCAGACTTAGAGCCCAAGCATATGGGCTCCAGTGCCTGTGCTTTCATGAGTAACTCGACCCCTCTGAGCACGCCTTGCCTTCTGCGACATAGAGAAGAGAATATCTGTCTTACAGATTGCTGTAAAGACTAAACAAGACGATACAGGGAAATATGTGTGTGTGTGTGTGTGTGTGTGTGTGTGTGTGTGTGTGTATGATGTACATAGATAGCCAGATACTAGGACCTGCCCCATGGTAGATGATCATGCATATTAATGAGTACAGTAATAGCTAGTATTTATTTAGTGCACACTACAGGATGATGTTTTAAGCTTTGAATAGGTTGTGTTTAATCATCACAGCAGTACTTTGAGGTAGAACCTTTTGTGACCCCATTTACAAATGGAGAAAAATGAGGCAGAGAGGTATCGGGAAACATGCCCAAAGACGCACAGTTCTTGGGTGATAGATCAGGAAAATGACCTCTGGGAATCTGATTACATGTACTGAAAGAAAAAAAGAATATATCACTGAACTATGTGCATACTTAGGTATAGTATTTGCTTGTATTTGTGCATGTGGGAACACACACACACACACACACACACACACATATACATCTTTGCATATTATCACTGCATAACCCCAGGCCCTACACCCTCCCTCCTAGAAGAATCCAGGGGAAACAAACTGGTCAGCTGCAACTAGTAGGAGAAAACTGGCAGGAAAGGAAGCCAGGTGCCTATGGACAGAGGAAAGCTTCCCAAGGAACCTGCTGGGCCAACTGGGTAGGGCAATCTATATCACTCTCACCTCAAATGATGAAGCAGACTCATGAAAATGGGAACAGGCTTGCCTTTGACATTGTTCTCACCCAGAGTAGCCTGTTTCTTTCTAAGGACTCTGGGGTTCAGCAGGTTGGGCATGAGAGGCAGCTCTCCCTGCATTGCTGTGCTAGAGTCAGCTAATCCCAAAGCCTCATCCACTGATTCCAGCAATGAGGCCTGATCCCTTCTGTGCTTTGCGTGTGATTGACCCTTAATGGAATTTAATTTCAAGTTCTCCTCTGCTGCACTCAGTTCCCTTCCTCGCTGGTCTGCTGAGTGGAGCTGGAGGATGGGAACGTAGTCTGGGGACTGGCCTCTGCCCTCTCCCTGCTGTATAATGCTGACCTCATCACTGCCTTCTCTGGGGATCTATAAGGTTTCATCCAGCCTGACATTTTGAGTCTCTGATTCCATTTGGGTCTCCAGCAGCCTTGGCTGCCACAGTTTGAGGGTAGGGGTAGTGTGTGCAGGGGAAGTCATGTAGTTGTAAGCCCTAAACGACACATGGTCCAGTGGAGGAAATGATGTGGAAATGTGGAAAAATGTCACCCTGGCACTGCCCCTGCCCACATGGCTTGACCTCAGGGTCAGAATCAGGACGTGGGATGATGCACTGTGATTGTGGAATTGGGAGCGGTCCACCCTCCCAAATGCCTCAAAGGGACAAAAGGAAACATCAGAGCAAAAGAAAGAGACGGCCCAGGCTGGGTGTGGAGGCTCACACCTGTAATCCCAGCACTTTAGGAGGCCAAGGCAGGTGGATCATGAGGTCAGGAGTTCGAGACCAGCCTGGCCAACAGGGTGAAACCTTGTCTCTACTAAAAATACAAAAATTAACAAGCTTGGTGGCTCGTGCCTGCTACTTGGGAATCTGAGGCAGGAGAATCGCTTGAACCAGTGAGGTGGAGGTTGCAGTGAGTCAAGATCATGCCACTGCACTCTAGCCTGGTGACAGAGCAAGAATCTGTCTCAAAAAAAAAGAGAGAGAAAGAAAGAAAGAGATGGCTCAGTAGAGCTTTCCCCCATCCCAGCTCTCTCCTGCGTAGCACTTGCCTTGTGTCAGCTACTGTCCTAGGCCCTTAAAGAGACCAATTCATTTAATTGTAGGAATGACCCTATAGCAAGGTACTATTATTATCCTCATTTTACAGATGAAGACATTGAGCCACACAAAGGTTATACAGATAAGTAAATGATGACACTAGGATTTGAAATGAGAGACTCTAGGGTTTATAATTTTAACCATTACAGTTGGTGGCTTTCCAAAGAGAGTTGCCATCCAGGTCTAAGGAGTCATTTGAGAAAAGGTAAAGTACAAAGTACTTTCTGGAACCTGCATGGGAGTACTTCCTAGGCACACCCTTCATTCAGAGGACGCAGCAGCTGGGAGATGAGGGAAGCCCCTCACAGCTGGAGGACCTGCTGACTAAAGAACCCGCAGAGTTCCTACTATAGTTCTTTGCCTGTAGCCCCAAGGCAAATGCCTTGCACTTCCACATCCAGGGGATAAAGAACAGGGAGATGCTTCATCCTCTTGAGATGGTTTTGTCGGATTGGCCCTAGGAGGTGCATCTCTCCACCCCTCCTGAAGTCTCCTCTTCCTGCTCTGACCACCCCGGCCCCACCCTCCGCAGTGGGAGGACCGGCAAGGCCCGGGCAGCAGAATGTGTTGCTCAACACAGGACAGCATTGGCACATGCATCCGTTTCCAATTTCTGCTGAAAACACCAGCTGAAGAAGGCAGAACAGGGAGACGAAGCCCTGAGGTGGGATTAGAGCCCAGCAGGCTGCCAGGGCCAGGGGCCTGGGCTGCGACGGACCCCAGGAGCAGATGAATTGGGAGAATCTCAAGCGCATCCGTCACCCCATCAGCAGCAAACCCCCAGGCCTTGGGAAGGTGTGGGCTGAGATTGACCTCATGCCACAGAAATAGAGAAGTAAGAGGGGAAAGATGAAAGTGAAAACAACCCCAAAAGAGAACGGGGAGGAAGATGAGTGCAAGTCCCAGCTGATGCAAATATTGACATAACCATTATGAGGGTAAATAAAACTCCCATTTATGTTATGCAAGTGCTCTATTCTTTGAATACTTCTGTCTTGAGGAATTTTTTATTTCGCCATAGAAGAAAAATGTTTTCATATTCTCTCCCGCCGCTCAGACCCAGAACCCAGCGAGGCCTTGTGCCCCCGAGAGCCATAATATTATTTGTTAACATTTTTATGATGCCAAATGGTCTGTAGGAGAACGGGCGCCATTCTTTAGCTGGGAAACCATATGGCACGACGAGTAATAAATAAGGTATTGTGATAGTTAATGAACCTAATTGCCAGCAAAGGCTTTAATACAGAGACTGTGCTGCTGAGAATTTAGCACCACATTAGGGATGCTGTGGAGCTCCCCTGACTTCTGAGGCTTAATTTAAGTTCTATATTGCAAACTCCAGAAAATAATTCCAAACCCTCCTGCTGGAAAAGCAACCTGCTGGTAGACTGTGATTATACCGAATTACTAAAATCGCAATCAATTTTATACACACAGTTAACCCTTGCCAGGAAGTACTCCCAGAGAAGAGAAGGATCAAGATTGTAGCCCCTTCTACTTGGCTATGGACTAAGAAGGACAAGAGTCAGGAAAGGTGTGCCCAAAGGAGGGGACCAGTTCCTTCTAAGGAGCCTTGTTAAGCAAAGAGAGGACACAGGGGAGGTGCTCGTAGCAGACCTCAGCATACTTCTCCAGTCTTACAGGGTCTCCTTCATTGAGGGACAAGAAGACAGAAGGTCTTGGAGAGCGGGGTCTATGCTCACCCGCCACTCCCAGCAGCAGGAATCCCTGGCAGGAAAAGAAACTGAGCCATTGCTGCTATTATTCCATAAGTCAAGGTTATTAACTAGAGAAGATCAAATCCTGGCAGTCAAATAACCTTGCACTGTGTAAAATGTAAATGCTGAACAGCTGCTGCTGAAATTTCAGTGGTGCCTGGAAGGTTCCCTGGGTGAGAAGAGCACACCACAACTCCAGGGGGAAAGGCTTTTCTTCCCAGTTCATTTTTGGAGCGTGTAACTGGCCCTCCAGCCTTGGATAAGATAGAGGAGAATGATTGACTGTAGAAAGGGAACTTGCTGGTAACAGGTCAAGCCAGGTGTGACAAGAGAGAATGCTTCAAGACCCTGGCTCTCCCTAGAAGATGCCCGTGCCAGGGCACCTCTCATCCACCAGACCACTTCCCATGGCAATGCCCCAGGCTGTGGTTTGGAGAGCTCAGAAATTTCCTTTCCAGAAGAGTACTCTAAAAGAGATGGGAAACCCCACTTGGCGCTCCCTGTGCTAAACTTTCCCGCATTCAGAGAGAGGCCAAGGGGGCAGGCTGAGAGGTGGGAGAGGGAATTGGAAATAAGGAATCTCTGCATAACACAAGAAGACAACGGGAGAAGCTTGGGTCGGAGAAGCCAAGAAGGCCAAAAATATACAGAGGAGACTTAGGAAGGTCTTGAGACCAGGTAAGACACAGAGGCAGGTATAGAAGAGGGGTCTGGCCCAAAATGTGAAACTCTGCAAGGGATGACCATGAGTGGCCATGTCCCTCCTTCCTCAAGAGCTAGGACAAAGATTCTTTTCCTGCTGTAGTCTAAGGCACATTCAACCTCTTCTGGAAGGCAGGGATCTTGGGTAGGCTACAGAAACTCAACAGCAGGATTTATAGGAGGGAGGCCTCAGGAGCTTTGGCATTGAGACGCTCTCTACATAAAGGCAGAGGCTGAGGCTTGGGGGTGGGATGAAGGATGGGGCATTTCTATAGATGTTAAGCTTCTAGAAGGCAGGGAACCTACCTGATCTTAGCAGCCAGCCTGTACGCACTTGGGAACCTGAGTGAGATGGACATCAGAAGAGTATACTCCACAGGTGACCAGGAGAGGAAGCACCGTGTGAACCCAACTTGCCAGGCAGTCAGTGTGGGTGACGGCTTCTCCAGGCTGTGCTGCCAGGATACAGGATCACCATGGTCTACTAGGTAGGAAAGGGGCCAGCCTCCTGTTCAGCCCCACTCTTGGTTTTCAGCCTTCTCTGCTGCCCTGGGCTTGTCCCGAGGCTGTGGTACTCAGCCACTGCTGTGGTCCTGAAGTGGAGTCTATTATCTGCCTTGTTTATAATTCCTATCACCAAACCCAGTGATAGAAGCTGAGATCCCAAAGGTATTCCCAATTCCTACCTACAGAGAGGGTGAGGGAGAAGGGCCATAGGATCCACACATGGCCCTTGAACTCTGCTGGAGCTTCAGAATCAATTGGGGGCACTCTTGAAAAACACAGACACAGGGACCCAATCCCCAGAGGCTCCAATCCAACCGATGTGCCCCTGGCCTGTGCAGGTGTTGAAAGCACCGCAGGTGTTACTGATGCAGAGCTGGATGGAGAACTATTTCCCTTGAAAGTTCCACACCCAGCCCTCACTCTAACCTTCCCCTTCTCGGCTCCAGATGGTGGAAGGAGAAATACCTGCACACTCCCTGGTAAGCAATTGAGGAACACAGAGATTCAGCCTGAACTGCAAGCAAGACATAGAGGCAAAAGGATGACATTCTTAACTCCAGGGTGGTTAAGCCCTAGGTAAGGACACAGGTAAAGTTGTTAAGTAAAGTTGTTGAGTTCCCCTCTCTGGCAGCCTTTCCAGGTTACACAGATACCCATCTGGAGGCAGAAGGTTGAGCCAAAGGACCTTTAGATCTTTAACTTCTGTAAGCTTTTAAGTATTTCCATATTTTATAGATGAGGAAAATAAAGGCCAGAAAGGTTCTGTGACTCTGTGAAGGAATTGACTAGAACCCAGGTGTCTTGACTCTAAGTACGTTCTCTTTCTAGATTATTTGTTGCATCTTTTTGATTCCAGTTATATAATCGGTGCATTGAGACAAAGAAAAAAGAGCAAGAGAAATTCCAGGATTCATAGTCATACATCGGATGTAAGGAGGACAGTGGGACCCCTGAGGAGGCTTCCAGTTCTGAGATTGTCAGATGCTACAGGGGTTTGTCATCTGGTTGAAGAGACTTTTAAACATTTGACAAAGCCATGTATTAAATACGCAAGTTAATATGAGCATCAGGGACATGGAATGAAGGACCTAATCTGCCGATGCTTCCTAGAAAGGGACTCAAGGCAATACCTATTTACTGCTTATCGTAAGTTGATCACCCAACTCTGTGCTAAAGGCTTTGGGGAAATCAAGAGATGTTATCTTGTGCCTGTCCACAGGGAGCTTTCTGTCTAGTTAGAGAAGCAATGTGCACACGAAAGGGCTGTAAGACACTAAAGGAAGCAAGTCACCAGGACCGAGACACAGATGCTGTGGTCTACTAGTGAGCTCTCACTTTCTCTAGATTCTGGGAAGAGGGGGGAGTTGGACCAAGTTGGACCAAGACTCCCATGGCAAAGGAGGCTCCCTGGGGATTCTGGACAAAGATGCCAGAGGCACTGGGGGAATGGCTGCTTTCTCAAAGTCAAGGTGTGTTAAGGGAAAGCTAAAACTAAACGTAGTCTCCTGAGATGGTCTCTCCATACCACTGGGGCCTGTGGCCAAGCCAGTGGCCTCAAAAACCCCAGCTTTGCTTCTCCCAACAGGAAGTAGTGGGACCTCATCAACCCTGCCATGGACCAGAGCTCTGTCACATCAGGCAAGTGCTATGATGAAGAGCCACCGAGTGTGCATTTAATACTGTATATAAATACACTTGACAATCACGAAGAAGACTTTCTACTCAGAGGAGACCATTGGAATATTTTATAGTGATGCAGATCAAGTGAAAAGAAGGAGAATAAATAAAAGGGAAGATAATTATTTGATGGAGTTCTTTTAGGATATGCCACAGCAGGGAATACTTACAAAGAATACATATGACTAGAGAGGCAGCTATTCAAGCATCAAACTAACCTATAAATTGTCAGACGTGAGAATGAGAGGAAAGGAATGGGAAAGATTTGGGTGCCCATCACGCCATTAGCACCGAGTTCCGCGCTCCACCTTGCTTGCAGCAGCTCTATGCGCCAGCCACGGCACAGTCCCGCAGAAGGGAGATGCCGCCTAATAAATGTCTCTGGAAAATTATGACTGTACTGCTACAGTAAAAAGATGGCGCCGTTTATCTCAGCGCCATCTGCACAGGCTCATTTGTTGCTCCCGAGGCAGCCCACACGCACCCAGCAAGTTTGTAACTCTCCAACACTTGCAGTGTTTTTTTCACCAGGATGCTGTGGGACTTGGAATGCGAATTTCTCTCTGGCTCTGCGAGGTCAGCAGGAGAGCTCATGCAAGAGGCCTGCAGCCGGACCTCCTGGCTGGTACAAGTCACCTGCTCCAGCATCCAATCTCAAGGTAGGGTCCAGGAGCCTGGAATCCTTCTTATGCTGGCGAAAGGAAACATGAAACATTGTTCATTGTTCATCCATTCATTCAGCTGTTTAATAAACAACATGGAGTAGGTGCTACATGCCAGGCACTGCGATGGAAATTAGGAGTACCTGCATAGCTGGCTCATACTTCCTGCAGCTTCTTATTCAAATGTCATCTTTTCAAGGAGGTCTTCTCTGGGCTTCCTTCTCTAGAATTGCAACACCTCCTTTTTATAGCAGATTTGGTCCTGCTCTGTCGATATCCCCTCAGATCCCTTTGCCATTTTCATGTGCGTGGACTCCCAGCGTGGACTCATTCCTAGCAGCCAGCACCTGTGTCCCTTTGTAGATTCACTGTCTTCAAAGCTGCTGGAACCTACTTTGCTGTAGGTGCCTGGGAATGTATACAAACTGACTGCTACCCACCCTGGAGCTAGGCTTTAAATATTCATTGAATTCATGTGTACAAATCTATCAACACTTGCCCCCAGTGGCTACTACATTGTGAAGTGCTGGGTGTTGTTGAAACACAAAAGATTGAGGAGGGGGTAGGCAGTTATGAAACTAGGAATATACAACCTCTGCATTGCACAGGAACTGTGAGCTTTTAAAGCATATGCAGTGAGCTCATTTCAATGACAGGGCTAGAGGCGGCATTGCTGAAAGCTGGCAGCTGAAAGGGACAAGGTGTGGGTGTGGCTGGGTGAGGCCACAGTTTCTGCTCTGACCCCAGTCTATTTTCCCATCCACCTGGAAGACACAGGCTACTTTCACATCACTTGTAGTCTCTGCACAGCAGCAACCAGACCACGAAGACCACGTGACTACAGTGGCCTACAGGATTCCTTCCTTCTCTTTGGTAGGTTCCCCCTACAGGTACTGAAATAAAATCTCCTCTCGTCTCCCTCTAGCCTTTCCTCTGCTTTCTTCCGTACCCAGCCCACTTTTCTATATGCAAACCCACCTTATTGCCTTCTGGAGAAAGAAGCACTGTTCTTGCAGAACAGAATCGAATCCCTGTTGGGCTTTGCTTTGGGACTCATTTGAGCTAGTTATGCCACTGGTGGACAGAGTGGATGCTGGGGAAATAGGGACCTGATTATGATGAAGCTTGGTTGGGCACTTCTCAGTAGGCAACACAGAGCCAGTGATGGTGTTAATCGGGGAAGAGACCTAACTGGAGCTGCAGGAGGGTAGAGAATGAACTAGCTGAGCCCGTACAAGAAGTGGGAAGTCCGATAAGGGGCTCTTGGAGGCATCTGGGTGACTGTAAGTATAGGCAGTAATGCTATGACCCAGGAGCCTTGGAAGTGGCACTAGAAAGAAGGGAAGAGCTGACGGCTATTCAGGAAGTTTAATCAACAGAATTTGTTGACTGATTAGATGTTCACATGAGAGGAGAGCAGATTTTTGTGGGAAGGAGAGATGAAGGACAGAGACAGAAACTGAGAAAAGGAGATAGGCAGAGAGAAAGGGCAAAGAGAGACTAAAAGGATGATAGAAAGACAGACGGAATGACGACACCGAGAGAGATGGAAAAGGAAAGTTGACAAGACTCCTAGAGAGGCTTTTAACTTCGTATTTGGAACTAATTTTAGACTTACAGCAACATTGAAAAAATAGTACAGAGAATTCCCACATACCGTTCACCCAGCTTGCCCTGAAGTTGGCATCTTACATAACCATAACACAGTTATCAAAACCAGGACATTAACATTGGCACAATGCCATTACTCAAGCACAGACTTTATTCAGATCTCATCAGTTTTCTAGTGAGATGTGGAGAGTGAGAACATAAATACAGAGAGTCAGAAAGGGAGAACGAAGTTAGACACAAGTTCCCAAGTCCCTCCTCCTGGGAGAAAGTTTACAGAGTTGACACATCAGAGCCTGAGGGCACAGGCTACCTTTTTAGCATGCGCCATATATTAGGAGCCTGATATATGGTTATTTAATAAATAAATGGAGTCAAGTGCTCTAGGCACAAAAGCAAAGGCATTGCAATGAGTGTCCACATACAACCAACCCACAGTTCTTTGTCTTTTCTAAGCTTCCATAGAATACAGGATCTGGGGCTTACAGCAACAAACATTTCCAAAAGGCCTAATGCCAAGAGCATCTTCTGTTCAGTTCATCAGCTGAGCTTCGTTCTCCAGAAAGAGGTTCCTTTATGAAAGCCCTTTACTGAGCCTTTCCCCTTAAATGCCTTCCTTACGGCATAGTCATAGCCGCCAGGATCTCCATTGCCTCCCTTTGAATTTTATAATTTTTAGGAGCCTAGGGGGAAGTTGATCACTGTTCTACAGGAAGGGAAGGAAGACTTTTAACCCATCAGTGGGATCCTGAGCAATCTTGCCCCTTAATTTAGGAACCAGGCAGCCTAGGGAGGGGTGAACTGTCAGTCACCAGAAGGTTCATTGATTTGTCCCCTCCTGGGCCCACCCAGCATGGAGAGGAGCCATCCTCAGCAGACAGCAGGTGTGGAAATGGCAATCTAACCAAGGCCCACCATACCCTCTTCCCAGGCCAACTCCAAAAGCCCATAAGACAGTCCGTGGCCAAGCCAGCCTGCTTCCATAGCAATGACACACTCAGAGTCTTCTTTAACAAGTCCCATTTCTGCAGGTCTTTGTGGCGTTAGGAGAAACAAATCTGCCATTTTGTCCACTCTTGACTTCCTTATTTTTACCCCCAGTTATTCAGCAGCCCCTGGGGTTTCTTGATGGCCAACAGCAGCCCTTATATGGTAGTGTCAGAGGAAAGGTAAGGCAAAACTTACCCTAGCAGCAGATAGCAGGACAAACCTGTCCTCTGGTCCCCAGCACCAGAGGACCCATGATTCTGGGCCAATCGAGATTGCCCTTGTTGGAGCTCCTAGACCATATCAGAACAGATGCATGTGTGCGTGTGTGTGTACGTGTGTAGAATGGGGGAAGGGAAGGGACTGAGGACACCCATTAGTTGAGGGATATCTAGATAAACTTGGATAAAGTTACATCTCACACATCTCCAGGCACCAGGAGTGGGCCCTGTAGGATACTTGCTTGTCCCAGCCCTTGAAGACCTTCCCCTGGCTCTCCCATACATTCAGAGGTAACTCTGATCTTTCTCCCAGCTGATGGAGAGATGCATGGGAGCAACAGACAGAAAGAATCAAGGACCCAGAACTATTATTTCTGGTTTTTCATGTTACCATATTTAACTCAACTCCCTAAATAATGGAGGAAATCTCTCATTAGTCCACTTTTATCCTTTTCCCTAACAAGAAGGATAATAAGTAGCTAGCTTATACTGAAGCAGAAGGAACTCAGTTTAGCTATAGTGCCCAGCACAATGCCTAGCACATAGTAGGTGCTCAAAAATATATGTTAACTGGGGCCGGGCACGGTGGCTCACGACTGTAATCTCAGCCCTGTAATCTCAGCCCTGTAATCTCCACCTCAGCTGAGGCAGGAGGATCACTTGAGGTCAGGAGTTCGAGACCAGCCTGACCAATATGGTGAAACCCTGTCTCTACTAAAAATATAAAACTTAGCCGGGCCTGGTGGCAGGCACCTGTAATCCCAGCTCCTCGGGAGGCTGAGGCAGGAGAATGCTCGTATCCAGGAGGCAGAGGTTGCAGTGAGCTGAGATTGCATCACTGCACTCCATCCTGAGGGACAGAGTGAGACTCCACCTGAAAAATAAATAAATAAATAATAAATAAAAATAAAATACATGTTAACTGAACAAATGAACAAGTGGTAAATATAGGAGAACCCCTAGTAGCTTATTGTGGAAAGACCTTTGAAATGAGAACCAAGTTTACGTTCTCGACCTGCTCCTTCTCATGTGCCCTTAGGCGAGTTGCTCGCCCTCCCTCAGCCTCAGTTTTTCTCACTTGTAAAAACAAAGATGAATAGCTTGCTCCTTCCTTGCTCTGATGAGGATTGAATGGATAATGGGTGCAGCATGCATAGCACAGTGTCTGCCATGAGGTAGATAATAAATAGTAGCTACTTTAATGATTTTTTATGTAGTTAGAACCACTCAAACTGAGAAGGTTCTGAAGAACATTAGCAAAGAGAGCAGATTTAGGTGTTGTTCGAGAACAGTCCTGCCCAGAGACAGAAGGATGGACACTTAAGATGAAGATCTGGGGCCCAAGCCTGCCTTGGGGTTCTAGGTTTCTGGGTTCCCACTGCCCGTGGGATAGAGTTGTCCCCTAATGACTGGGGAGAGCCAGGTGCTGAAGCATAAAATAAGCAGCCCTGTCGCCTGTCTTGTCCATGTCTTCCAGGAGATGTGGGGGTCTGCAGCCCACCCATGTGCACGCGGCTGCCCACTTCTCTCCTCCTCTCTTTCTCACAAACGTCTAAAGACGATTCCCCAGGGCCACACCCATGCCCCGCAGTCATTCAGCTACCAGGGCATCTCCAGGTGAGAGATACGGGTTGTCTTTGGTGCCAGAACAGACTTTTCCTCCCGCGCTACCAGCCTGTCATACTTTAGAGCAAGCTTGCCCGATCCACAGCCTATGGGCCGCATGTGGCCCAGGACAGCTTTGAATGCAGCCTGACACGAATTCGTAAACTTTCGTAAAACATGATGAGATTTTGGGAAGTTTTTTTTTTTTTTTTTTTAGCTTGTCAGCTATCATTAGTGTTAGTGTATTTTAGGTGTGGCCCAAGATAATTCTTCTTCTTCTTCCATTGTGACCCAGGGAAGCCAAATATCAGACGCCTCTGCTTTAGAGGGCAGTGAGTGTGTTTTACTATTGCTGGCATGCTGCACACAGTAGGTCCCTAATCAACACTTGTTGACGGCAAAGATGAGGAACAAGGTGTTTCAACAAAAGGGCAGGCAAGAGGGGGAGGCTCTGGCAGGCTGGGTTAGACACTGTGCCGTCTGGAAGGAGTGAAATGGGCAAGAAGCCTTTCTCCCTGGTTACAAGTCCACAGCCACAGGGGTTTCCACAGGTAGGTGACCATTGGCACCAAAGTCAACTAAATAATTGTCTATGGCAGTTTGGATTTATCAATCACAACTTCTTCTTCTCAGTTTCACATTCTGTTTTTTTTTTTTTTTTTTTTTTGACAGAGTCTTGCTCTGTCGCCCAGGCTGGAGTGCACTGCAACCTCCACTAAACTTTCTAGGTTCAAGCAATTCTCCTGCCTCAGCCTCCTGAGTAGCTGGGATTACAGGCACGCACCACCATGCCCAGCTAAGTTTTGTATGTTTAGTAAAGACAGGGTTTCGCCATGTTGGCCAGGCTGGTCTCGAACTCCTGACCTCAAGCAATCCACCTGCCTCGGCCTCCCAAAGTGCTGGGATTACGAGCATGAGCCACCATGCCCGGCCACCTTCTCCTGCCTTCTTCTGATCTCTTACCTGCTTTTGTTTTGATTTCTTTCTTTTTCCTTCCAGACTGTGGCTTAGTGAGACCTTTGGGGGCACCTGCTTGCTCAGTGTCTCTGGTCCTTGATCAGATGGGGTCTGGCTTTAGAATCCCTCAAAGCCTGAGCCACATGAGAGACCTCCATCCTCCACAGAAAGAGAGTAACGGCTGAGGTGCTGGATCCACCCTGGACCCTCAGCCCTCCACTACAGCCAACACTGCAGAGCCTCATGTGTGACAAGATGTGGTGCCAAGCACTTCATGCTGTCTCCCTATTTAACGCAACAATCCTGCAAACAGACTTTTTCTTCCCATTTACCAGATGAAAGTAAGTCTCAGACAAGGGAACTGAAGGCAGGGTGCTCTGCAACTTGGGTGTGCACTAAATTCGCCCTAAGGGCTGGTTAAAACAGCGTTCAGGACTCCAGTTTGAGTTCCTGAAGGGCTCCAGTTTGAGTTTCTGACTTAGTAGGTCAGAGGTGGATAACTGGCATTTCAGCAAGTTCCTAAGTGATGCAGACGCTGCTGCTCAGGGACCACACATTGAGGCCACTGACTTCAGTGGTCATGGCTGGTAAGTGAAAGGCCCAGGATGGAAAGTGGAGGCTTCTGGCCCCCAATCTAGTGTTCCTTCCCCTCCAGCACAGCTGGCTTCCCTCTGAAGAGTGCCTGGGTAGGATCTCTGTCAATGCTCTGAAATCTATCCACCTGGAAGTCTGGAGGTCCTACAGGTGATCAGGGGTCCCCCGTAAATCTACAGGGCCGCTGGGACATAGGGTAAAGTAAGCACTTTCCCCCTGGGTTCCAGAACCAGGGGAGAAGGTCTGAGGATGGAGACACCAGTCACAAGCCCCGCTCACTGGCCCCTAGAGCTGCTTTTACAGGGTGTTTTATGGGGGAGTTTTCAGTGCCAACATCAGGGCATGTTGAGGAACTGAGCCTTGCCAGGGTAAACAGCAGCCTGTTCAGCCCGTGGGGGCTCCCACCTCAGAGCAGTTTTAAATTGCTACTGTATTTAATTGTTAGCCAAACTACTCCACTGGTTGTGGGAATGGGGAAGGCGGAGGCAGGCAAGCTCCAGGAATGAGCTGTACCACGTTGTATTTCTCTCCATTTTTGGCTCACTGGGGACTCCGTACAGCGCAGCCCCTCGGGGATCAGCACCGGAGTTTCTGTCAACCCGTGTGCTTGATGGGTTCGAGGTTCGTGCCTCCCGGTTAGTGGGACCCAGGAGGCTGGGAAACCCAGCTGCTCCCCGCACATATCTCTCTATCCCTGCAGGCGGGGATTGACTTTGACCTTTGTGGGTCCTGAAAGAGAAGCCAGAGCTATCATGCCACCCCATAAAGCTTCTTGGCAGCCACCCGCCCGCCGTCACCTGGCTCCTTAGGGCCTCCTACTAGCAGAGCCTCTCCAAAACAGCTGGCCAGAGGCAGGAGGACGGCCTCAGAGGCCCTGCCAGCCCGAAACCCAAGGACCTTGCGTCTCCTTGAACCTTGTTGTTCAAAGGTGAAAGCAAGTATCTTTTTTCTCTGAGATCTGGGCATATTCCAGACATCTGTCTGTCTTTGACTTTCTTTCCCTGCTGTAAGTTTTCAATGGAACCAAGACCACTGCTTTAGAGTGATTTAATTCAACTCAATGGGGAAAACGTGGAACTAAGGAAACTCTATCCCTAGAGAGAATGATAGCAATAATAATTATTGCTAATAATAATTTTTTTCTTTTTTGAGATGGAGTCACGCTCTGTCACCTAGGCTGGAGTGTAGTGGTGCGGTCTGGGTTCACTGCAACCTCCGCCTCCCAGGTTAAAGCTGTTCTCATGCCTCAGCTTCCTGGGTAGCTGGGATTACAGGCACTCACCACTACACTCGGCTAATTTGTATTTTTAGTAGAGACAGGGTTTCACCATGTTGGCCAGACTGGTCTCGAACTCCTGACCTCAAGTGATCTGCCCACCTCGGCCTCCCAAAGTGCTGGGATTACAGGTGTGAGCCACCACGCCCAGCAGCCAATAATAATTATTAATTAATTAATAATTATTATTGCTATCATTCATTCAGGACATCTAAGTGCTGGGCACTGTTCATATATTGCCTCATTTAATCATCTCAATAAATAATAAACAGACTGGCTACTATTACTATCTCCATTATATAGACAGGAAAACTGAAACACTAAGGGGCTGAGTAACTCGGCCTTGGCCACACAGTGAGAGGTGAGTGAGCAAGATGGGAACCCAGCTGGTTTGGCTTCAGGGTGTGCACCCCGACCTCTCCTCTCTGTTGCAGCTCAGCCCTCCTGCCTCCCCGGCCAGCTGCCGGGGCTGGCTTAGGAATTGCCAGCCCATGCCCTCCAATTAGGCAGTCTCCAATATGTATCCTGCAGTTACATGGTTACCAGGGTTCACATGGCATCTAGAGATACGTTGCTTTGCAGGAAACGAAATGGCAGGAAGATGACAGTGGGGACAGAGAGCTCTCGGAAAGAATCAGAGGACAGGGCTGTGATCCTAGAGACTGGAATGTAGCAGAAAACATTAGGACTTGGAATCAGAAGACTGAGTTCCTCAGCCAACTGCCTGACTGTCAGGGGACAGGCTACTGAACCCCTTTGGGTCTCCGTTTGCTCACATATAAAACGGAGATGATACTTATGTGACATGCTGAATTGTGTGCCCCTCAAATTCAGATGTTGAAGTCCTATATGACCACATTAGTTTAGGATTGAGAGAAAGATCAGGTGCAGGCCCCACTTGGGTCAATCAAGCAAGGCTTCTTATTTACAGACTGGGAAGGAAGCCAGCTGATTTGGGACACATGGCAGAGACGCCAACAGCCTTTCCCAGGACAGTGCAAGTGAGGGCTTCGGAGTGAATGAGGGTCACATTAGATTTTCTGGAAGCCTGAATCTCTCCAAGGGTGTTGTGGGCATGAAGCTTATGAAGGGCCCTCTTCAAGAATAATAATACAAATATGAATATACAACTAGGGACAATGTGAATATTGATTTAAAATGAAAAATGAAGTCAACAAATTACACATTTTAAAAAGCTAATAAAGCCTAGGTGCGGTGGCTCACATCTGTAATCCCAGCACTTTGGGAGGCCGAGGTGGGCAGATCACTTGAGATCAGGAGTTCGAGATAAGCCTGACCAACATGGTGAAACCCCATCTCTACTAAAAATGCAAAAGATTAGCCAGGTGTGGTAGTGCATGCTTGTAATCCCAGCTCCTTGGGAAGGTGAGATGGGAGAATCTCTTGAATCCAGGAGGTGGAGGTCGCAGTGAGCTGGGATCGTGCCATTGCACTCCAGTCTGGGCCACAGGGCGAGATTACATCTCAAAAACAAATAAAATAAAAATAAAAAGCTAATAAATACAGCAAACATTCTTTTATTTTTATTTATTTATTTATTTATTTTATTTATTTGCTCTGTTGCCCAGGCTGGAGTGCAGTGGTGTAATCTTGGCTCACTGCAACCTCCACCTCCTGGGTTCTAGTGATTCTCCTGCCTCAGCCTCCCGAGTAGCTGGGACTACAGGCACCTGCCACCACGCCTGGCTAATTTTTGTATTTTTAGTAGAGATGGAGTTTCACCATTTTGGCCAGGCTGGTCTCAAACTCCTGACCTCAAGTGATCTGCTCACCTCGGTCTCCCAAAGTGCTGAGATTACAGGCATGAGCCACTGTGGCTGGCCAAACATTCATCTTTTAAGGGCCTTGGAAGGGATTTGTGCAAATGACGGGCCTTGACACTTAGCTTCTGATAAATCTGCTTGCATTCACATTCATATACACATATCCATACCTACACACAAGGCTAGAACATTCAGCACATGACCCATGCAGCGTTCTTGCCAAAGACCCCCACACCTGGGGTCACCGAGTACATGATCATCTTAGAGCAGTATGTAGGCTCCAGTTTGCACACAATACATTAAGTCATAATGAAAACCTGATCCAGACTCTCCACCACAGCCTGGTCATGCTCACTCCTGATCTCAGTGTACAGAACTGGAATAAAAGTTAGTTGCCCTTGCAGGCTCTGAGTCAGGCTGTCAAGCCCTTAGACCAGCTATGGGCCATGTCCTGCACAGGCATTCCAGGCAGGAGGAACAGTTTGAGCAAACTCCGAAAGGGAAGAAGTGGCCAGGCCCTTTTGAAGAACTGCTGGCAGTTCAGTGAGACTGGAATGTATGCATGTGGACAGAGGTAAGAGAAGGGCATAGGATAGTGGTTACTCATGAAGGAATTTGTGGCAATGCCAAAGAGTTTTGATGTTATCATGGAGGCATGGGAAGTCATTGAAAGAAGCTAGACATCAAAAGGCATATTCAGGGCTGAGAGTGGTGTCTCATGCCTGTAATTCCAACACTTTGGGAGGCCGAGGCAGGCAGATCATTTGAGGTCAGGAGTTCGAGACCACACTGGTCAACATGGTGAAACCCCATCTCTACTAAAAATACAAAAATTAGCCGGCGTGGTGGCACGTGCCTGTAATCCCAACTACTCAGGAGGCTGAGGCACAAGAATCGCTGGAACTCAGGAGGCAGAGGTTGCCGTGAGCCAAGATCGCACCACTGCACTCCACCCTGGGTGACAGAGCAAGACTACGTCTCAAAAAAAAAAAAACCAGCATATTCAGGTTATGTTTTGGGAAGATCACTCTGAAAGTAATGTGGAAGGCCAAGTGGCTTAGTAAGAGAGGGAGATTATTCAGGAGGCTACTGCAGTGATCCAAGTGTATCAGGGTTCTCCAGAGAAACAGACCAATAGGATGGATTTATATATGTATAAAGAGATTTATTATAAGGAATTGGCTCACAGGATGTGGAGCCTAAGAAGTTCCAAGATCTGCAGATGGCAAGCTGGAGACCCAGGAGATTTGATGATGTAATTCCAGTCCAAGTCCAAACGCCTGAGAACTAGGAGAGCTGATGGTGCAAGTTCCCATCAGAAAGCCAGCAGGTTCAAGATCAAGGAAGAGCCGACATTTCAGTTCAAATCCAAAAAACAGAAAACAATAGATGTCCCAGCTCATAGCAGTCAGGCAGGAGGAGTTCTCTCTATTCATGGGACCATGAGCCTTTTTATTCTATTCAGGCCTTCAGCCGATAGAATGAGGTTAACCCACATTTAGGGAGGACACGCTACCCATTTTACTCAGTCTACAGATTCAAATTTTTTTTTTTTTTTTTTTGGTGGTGGGGATGGAGTCTTGCTCTCTGTCACCCAGGCTGGAGTGTGTGATCTTGGCTCACTACCACTGCATCCTCCACCTCCTGGGTTCCAGCAATTCTCCTGTCTCAGCCTTCCAAGTAGCTGGGGTTACAGGTGCACGCCACCATGCCCAGCTAATTTTTGTATTTTTAATAGAGACAGGGTTTCACCATGTTTGCCAGGCTGGTCTTGAACTCCTGACCTCAGGTGATCTGCCTGCCTTGGCCTCCCAAAGTCCTGGGATTACAGACGTGAGTCACCGTGCCTGGCCTACAGATTCAAATCTTAATCTCATCCAAAAACCCATAGTAATATTTGACCAAATATCAGGACACCACATGGCTCTGTCAAGTTGACAAATCAACATCCCATCAAGAGAGAAATGACAGGGCTTGAAGAAGCACAGTAGCCACAGTTACACCATAATTATAGATTAGGAAAGTGTCAAAAAGTTGAGGGCCAGGTGCGGTGGCTCACGCCTGTAATCCCAGCAGTTTGGGAGGCTGAGGTGGGCGGATCACGAGGTCAGGAGTTTGAGATCAGCCTGGCCAACATGATGAAACCCCATCTCTACTAAAAATACAAAAATTAGCTGGGCGTGGTGGTGCTTGCCTGTAATCCCAGTTACTCGGGAGGCTGAAGCAGGAGAATCACTTGAAACCAGAAGGCAGTGGTTGCAGTGAGCCAAGATCGCACCATTGCACTCCAGCCTGGGCAACAAGAGTGAAACTCTGTCTCAAAAAAAAAAAAAAAAAAAAGTTGAACAAGAGTTGAGGACCAATTAATTCTGAAAGATGAAGGAGAGAGAGTCTGGGTTTCAGCTTGAGGAGACTAAGTGAGAGATGGTTCCTTTTACTGTGACAGTGTCAGCTGGCTGTCCCTTTGTCTCACCGGTTCATAGGAACAAATTTATATTCACAGGGAAATATCAGTTTTTTTTTCTGAGACGGAGTCTTGTTTTGTCACCCAGGTCGGAGTACAATGGTGCGATCTTGGCTCACTGCCTCCTGGTTTCAAGCAATTCTCCTGCCTCAGTCTCCCAAGTAGCTGGGATTACAGGTGCCTGCCACCACACCTGGCTAATTCTTGTATTTTTAGTAGAGGCAGGGTTCCATCATGTTGGCCAGGCTGATCTCGAACTCCTGACTGACCTCAAGTGAATCTACCCACCTCAGCCTCCCAAAGTGCTGGGATTACAAGTGTAAGCCACCATGCCCAGCCAAATATCAATTCTATTAGCTCTGATTCCCCACCCAAAGATCTTTGCAAAGATGCTTTCCCAAGAACTCCTGGCATCTTAAAAAGCCTTCACCCACATTTATGAATCCATTGTTAATGACTGATCCCACTTTTGCAGAAGGTCCACCATGCCTGCCTTCTCATAGGTGTCAGCAGCCAAGCGTAGCTCTGCCCCAGGTGCCACAGAAGCTGCAAACAGTGCAGGTGGTGCCACGTGGCTGCCTTCTGGGAGGTTCAGAAGGGGAATGCTTCCTCCCGGCTGGCTAGGAGGCTGTCATATGACACAGCATAATGGTTTGCCCCAGATCTTCAGCTCCACCCTCAGAGCCCTTGCTCCCAGTGTGCAACTTGCCATCCACTGGGTTCTGAGGGTTCCTCCAAATCATCTGCCTTGCAGTACCTAGATCCCTGCCCTCCTTTGACTGCCAGACACTGTTGTTGGATATGCCTCATCTTGCCAGTCTCCTTTATGGGGCATTTTCTCCCAGAGGCTCCGAAGCTCTTATGATTTGTCCTCTGCTAGCTACTCCCACTCTCCCACCTCCCTGCTTCCCAGTGCACCGGATGTGCCTTTCCGTGCCTGGAATCCAAATGGAGATACTTAGGGTCCCTGTCCCCATACACCAACCATCTTCAACCCAAGTGAGTCAGTTCATGTAAACAGATACTTGAAGATCTAAGTATTGTGTAAATCTTGGTTTTTTTGTTTTGTTTTGTTTTTTGGTGTTTTTTTTTTTTTTTTTTTTTTTTGAGCTGGTGTTTTGTTTACTTACTCTAGTTCTGGTGGATTATTTTATTTTGATTTGGATCTCAGGTTCAGAGGGTTAAGTGTAGGCCCCAGTTCATGTCACCTCTGGAGAATGTGAGGTCTGTGTAAGATCTCTCTTATTTCTTTATTCCTCTTATTTTCATATTTACAGTGACCATATATTTACCATACCAACAAGAGCACTTTTTAGAAGAAAAGGGGGCAATTTAATGATTATTATGCTGATGCCGGGCACGGTGGCTCATGCCTGTAATCCCAGCACTTTGGGAAGCTGAGGTGGGTGGATCACCTGAGATCAGGAGTTCGAGACCAGCCTGACCAATATGGTGAAACCCCGTCTCTACTAAAAATATAAAAATTAGCTGGGTGTGGTGGCATGCGACTGTAGTCCCAGCTACTCAGGAGGCTGAGGCAGGAGAATTGCTTGAACCCAGGAGGTGGAAGTTGCAATGAGTCGAGGTCACACCACTGCACTCCAGCCTAGGCAACAGAGTGAGACTCCATCTCAAAAAAAAAGAAAAAAAGCTTCTAATATTTGTTATGCTTGGCTCACTAGGCCTGCTGCTGCAAGTAGAACACACGGGCACCCACTCGTCCTGTGTCCCCGCTAAGAAGCCATTCTATTTGATTTACTTTGTGTGTGTACATTTGCTTTTGTTTTGGTTTTGGTTTTTTGTTTTGTTCTTTTGAGACAGGGTCTCGCTCTGTCACCCAGGCTAGAGTATAGTGGCACGATCACGGCTCACTGAAGCGTTGACCTCCCAGGCACAAGCCATTCTTCCTCCTCAACATCCTGAGTAGCTGGGACCACAGGTGCGCCCCACCATGCCCGGCTATTGTTTTTATTTTTTATAGAGACTAGGTCTTGCTATGTTGCCCAGGCTGGTCTCGAACTCCTGGGCTCAAGTGACCCCACCTTGGCCTCCCAAAGTGTTGGGATTACAGGCATGAGCCACTGTGCCTGGCTGGTTTTGCTTTTATATAGTCTTATAAAATGTGTTTTTTGTTTGTTTGTGATGGAGTCTCACTGTCACCTAGGCTGGGGTGCAGTGGCACGATCTTGGCTCACTGCAACCTCTGCCTCCCGGGATCAAGCAATTCTCTTGCCTCAGCCTCCTGAGTAGCTGGGATTATAGAAGTGCCACCACACCTGGGTGATTTTTGTATTTTTAGTAAAGTCGGGGTTTCTTTTGTTTTTTTTGTTTTTGTTTTTGTTTTTGAGACGGAGTCTCACTCTGTCGCCCAGGCTGGAGTGCAGTGGCACAATCTCGGCTCACTGCAACCTCTGCCTCCCGGGTTCAAGCAATTCTCCTACCTCAGCCTCCCAAGTAGCTGGGATTACAGGTACCTGCCACCACACCTGCCTTTTTTTTTTTTTTTTTTTTTGTATTTTTAGTAGAGATGGGGTTTCACCATGTTGACCAGCCTGGTTTCAAACTCCTGACCTCAAGAGATCTGCCCACCTCAGTCTCCCAAAGTGCTAAGATGAAAGGTATGAACCACCGCACCTGGCCAGGGATGGGGTTTCACCATGTTGGCCAGGCTGGTCTCAAACTCCTGACCTCAGGTGATCCACCTACCTCGACCTCTGAGTCGAGGGCTGAGATTATAGGCATGAGCCACCGTGCCTGGCTTAAAATGTGTTTTTGTCTTAATGTACATTAATATTTTGTTATGGCTCTACTGTTGTTTCTTACTTTTCCTGCTAAGCTCTGTTCATGTTCATATCTAATCTGTTGCTTCCAATGGACGCAGAGTACTCCACACTGCAGCCACCATACATACTGATGGATGCACCCACCTAGTGATGGGCGCCTGGGTTGCCCAGCCTCACGCCCTCACAGGTAATGCCATGGGGATTCTCCTTGTCAGGGATCCTCCGGGTCTGGAGTAAAAACTGCTTTGGGATCTCAGGAGCCAAACTGCTAGCTTGTCATTTAGATAAGTAGTGCCAGACTGCTCTCCAAAATTTGCCTACCTCTTTGCGACTAGTGTACAGATTTCAGCTCCAGCCCAGCTGGGACACCCAGGGCAGAGAAGGCTGGAAACAGAAGCCAAGGAGGCACCAACACTTAGGGATTGAGCAAAAAGAGTGAATATGATGATGGAGACTGAGAAGAGAGGAGTCCTAAAGACAGGAGGAAAATGAAGAAAGACTGTAGTGAGACAAGACCGTGTTAACAGGAGTGCAGAGTCAGACACGCATGAGTGGAACCCCAGCTCTGCCACCATCTAGTTATGTGACTTTGAGTTCCTTATCTACACTCAGGCTCAATTTCCTCACGAGTAAACTTGTACATCATGAGTCCCTACTTTGACAGGTTGTAACTCAGCTCTGTATCCAGAGTATCATAAACACTCAGTAGATATGAGGTAGTATATTCTCTAACAGCTTTTCTTGCAAGCACTGATCAGAGTTTGTGGTTATGTTGTCATCTGTATGATTAGTTGATGATTATCTATATCTCTCACTAAGTTACATGCTTCCTTGGGACAGAGATCTTATCTATTTGCTTACCGTTTTACTTCTAGCTCCTAGCACAGTGCCTGGCACAGAGGATACACAGTAGATATTTATGAAATTAGTTGACCAATAAAAGGAGAATACAGAGCCGAGTGCAGTGGCTCACCTGTAATCCCAGCACTTTGGGAGGCCAAGGTGGTCAGATCACCTGAGGCTGGGAGTTCAAGACCAGCCTGACCAACATGGAGAAACCCCGTGTCGACTAAAAATATAAAATTAGCCGGGCACGGTGGCACATGCCTGTAATCCCAGCTACTCGGGAGGCTAAGGCAGGAGAATTGTTTGAACTCAGGAGATGGAGGTTGCGGTGAGCCGAGATTGCACCATTGCATCCCAGCCTGGGCAACAAGAGTGAAACTCCATCTCGAAAAAAATAAAAATAAAAAGTAGAATACAGAGGATGATTATGGATTGTGGTAAGTGTCATAAAGGAAAAAAGCAGCATGATAAGTTAGAGAATAACTGAGATGGGGGCGGTGGAGGTAGAAAGAACTGTCAGGGAAGGCTTCTCTGAGGAGGTGACATGAGCTGGGAGAGGAAGAAAGAAAATGCATCATCCACACAGAGAGTTAAGTCCTTTCAGGCAGAGGGACATCATGTTCAAAGGCCCGAGGCAGGAAAGAGTGTGGCACATCCTGGGAAGTCAAGGAGGGATGTTATTGGGAAAGTAATAAAAAGAGTAGAAGCAGGGAAAAGGGTTAAGAGGCTATTGCAGGTGGAAAATGATGGTGGCTTGAATTCAGTGTCAAAAAGGAAGGAAGGAGTGTGTGGCTTTGGGATGCATTTTGGATATAGGAGACAGGGCATGCTGAATGATTGGGTGTAGTGGTGGAGGGAAATATATAAATCAAGGTTGAATTGAACAGTTTTGTGAGTAGTGTTGCCGTTTACTGGGACAGGAAAACTTGAGTAGAAATAAAATTGGTGGTGCGGTGGGGAGCATGGGAACTGAAAGTTCACATTTTAACATACTAAGTGTGAGATAACTATGAGATCACTATAGGGAGATGTTGAATAGGTGTTGGACAGATCAATCTGAGACTAAGAAGGAGGTGTTCAGATTTATTTTGAGTCATCAGCGTCCGAATGGTGTTTAAAGTCATGGCGTGGAATTGGATAGGCTCCCAGAGTGATAAAGTACCCATGGAGATGATAAGAAGGTCCTACACGGAGCCTGGGGCTCCGCAGCCGAGAGGAGCCACAAAGAAGACTGAGGGCTCGTGGAAGGCAAAAGAGAAAAGGACAGTGGTAAACTGTCAAATCCTGCTGGAAGGTCAAGGGGAGTGGAATAAGGAAAAGGGGAATTGGCGATGTGAAGCCTGCTGTTAAGGTTTTTCAATTGCTTTTAAAAATTCAGCCTTGGCAACACAACAAGACCCCATGGCTACAAAAAAAATTTTTAATTAGCTAGGTGTGGTGGCACATGCCTGTAGTCCCAGCTACTGGGGAAGCTGAGGCAGGAGGATCACTTGAGCTGAGGAGTTTGAGGCTGCAGTGAGCCATGATTGAGCCACTGCACTCCAGCCTGAATGAGAGAGTGAGACCTTGTCTCTTAAAATAAAATAATAATAATAATAAAAAACCCTTAAAAACCCAAGTTTATCAAGAGACAATTCACATGTCACAAAATTCATCAATTTAAAGTGTACAGTAGGCCAGGCCCAACAGCTTATGCCTGTAATCCCAGTGCTTTGGAAGGCTGAGGCAAGAGGATCCCTTGAGGCCAGGAGTTCAAGACTGGCCTGGGCAATATAGTAAGACCCCTGACTCTACAAAAAGTTATTAAAAATTAACCAGGAATGGTGGTGCACCCTGTAGTCCCAGCTACTCAAGGAGGCTGAGGCAGGAGGATCCCTTGAACCCAGGAGGCTGAGGCTACAGGGAGCTGTGATTGAGCCACTGCCCTCCAGCCTGGACAACAGAGCAAGACCTTGTCTCAAAAAAAAAAGTGTGCAGTAACAGCAGTTTTTAGTGTACTAACAGAGCTGTGCAACCATTATTGCAATCTAATTTTGCAATATTTTCATCACCCTAAAAAGAAACCTCATACTTATTAGCAGTCATTCCGCTTTCTCCTCCTCACAACCGTCCCTAATCCCAGTTTCGGGCAGCCACGAATCTACTTTCTGCCTCTGTAGATTTGCCTATTCTGGATGTTTCATATAAAAGAATTATGTAATATGTGACCTTTAGTATCAGACATCTGTCACTGAGTATAATGTTTTCAAGGATCCATGTTGTAGCATGTATCAATATTTCATTCTTTTTATGACTGAGTAATATTTCATTGTAGGGATGTTGCAAATTTTATTTATTCATGCATCAGTTGTTGGAAATTTGGGTTGTTTCCACCTTTTGGCTATTATGAATAATTCTGCTATGAACATTGGCATACAGATTTATCTATGGACATATGTTTTCATTTCTCTTGGGTATATACCAAGAGTTGAATTGCTAAGTCATATGGTAGGTCTATGTTTAACATTTTAAGAAACTGCCAAATTGTTTTCCAAAGTAGCTGCACTTGGCCAGGTGTGGTGGCTCACACCTGTAATCCCTG
Organism: Macaca thibetana thibetana; assembly: GCF_024542745.1. NCBI lineage: Eukaryota > Metazoa > Chordata > Mammalia > Primates > Cercopithecidae > Macaca > Macaca thibetana. The sequence goes on along the minus strand of NC_065591.1, from coordinate 105,821,043 downwards.
CACTTTGGGAGGCCAAGGCTGGTAGACCGCCAGAGGTCAGGAGTTCAAGATCAGCCTGGCCAACACGGTGAAACCTCGTCTCTACGAAAAATACAAAAATTAGCCAGGCATGGTGGTGTGCACCTGCAATCCCAGCTACTTGGGAGTCTGAGGTAAGAGAATCGCTTGAACCCGGAGGCAGAAATTGCAGTGAGCCGAGATAGTGCCACTGCACACCAGCGTGGGTGACAGAGCAAGACTCTGTCTCAAAACAAACAAAAACCAAAGTCACTGCACCCTTTTTACATCCCCAACACCACGTATAAGAGTTCCAATTTCTCTACATCCTCACCATTGCTTGTTATTGTCTGCCTCCTTTATTTTAACCATCCTCATCGATATGAAAAAAATATGTCATTGTGGCTTTGATTGGCATTTCCCTAATGACTACTGATGTTGAACATCTTTTCATGTCCTTATCGGCCATTTGTATTTAGCCACTGGTAAATTTGCCAAAGACAGATTCACAGGGTGATGGGTGTTGAGGCCAGACTAAGTTAAAGAAAGAATTGAAAGTGAAGAAGTGGGAAAGGCAAATTAAAAGCTATTTCAAATTTCTCTTTGGAGCAGTTTCAAGGGAGATTTCTTTGTTTTGTGTTTTCTTAGTGATAGGAGACACTAGAATCTGTTGTTTTGTGAGGATGATGCGTAGACATGGCTGCTCAGGAGGCTGAGGCAGGAGAATTCCTTGAGTTCAGGAGGTCGAGGCTGCAGTGAACCATGATTGAACCACTGCCCACCAGCCTGGGCAGCAGAGTGAGATCCGCAAAGAAAAAAAAAAAAAGTGGGCCAGGGATGGTGGTTCACACCTGAAACCCCAGCACTTTGGGAGGTGGAGGCAGGACGATCACTTGATCCCAGGAGTTCAAGACCAGCCAGGGCAACATGGTGATGATGCAGAGGAAAGGGGAGATAATTGCAGGGCAGAGTCCTTGAGAAGGCAATAAGGGTGGGGCTCAGAGAACCAGAGGTGGGGGTGCCTTCAAAAGAATCCCCCTTCCTCCATTTTAGCCTGTGAGAATCTGGGTGAAGATGCTGGTCAGCCTGTGGATTTGGTGGCGGGAAGAGGAAGAGGTTCCTTTGCAATGGCGCCTATTTTCTCTATAGGAGTAAAGGATGAGGTCATCTAACCAAGAAGCAAAGTGAGACTGGTGTGGAAGGTTTGAAAAAAGAGGGGAAATAATAAAATAATTATTTGGAGAGTAAGAAACACTTCAAAGTGAAGTGTAGGCTTGCCAGTGCATGTTTAGTGTCCACTGTGGTTTGAGGCTGTAAATTTATAGCACATCCAGTCACCTCAGTTTGATTTGAACATCCAGCTACTCAGATGTGGGAGCAGAGAACGTGGATAATTGGACTCAATCAGGTTGTGGCTTTGTGAGAAGAGTACAACAGAGAGGGATCCTGCCAGTCAGAGGGCTGAGGATATGTGGAAAGCAGTCACTAGGATCAGAGTCAAGGGCAGTGGTTCTCAGGATGTGATTCCCAGACAGCAGCAGCATCACCTAGCCACTTTGTTAAATATGTAACATGGTGGCGGGGTCTCACCCCAGAACTACATGAGAGGACTAGAGAGGAGACTGTGTCCTCAGAGGACAGCCATGATTATTGCAGAGCTAACTGGTTATAGACTGGAAGCTCTAGAGGAGACGTGAAAGCATTTGGGGGGTCTGGGAAATGGGTCAGCTTAGAAGATATGATCAGGAGTTTGGAGACAAGTGATCCATTGGACCAGTGATCTAATAGGTGGCCTAAAAGGCTTGGAATTCTGGAGCTTCCTAAAGTAAACAGGGATGTCAGGTATGATGGGATTTACCATGAAGGGCCCTCCAGGAAAGTGGGCAAGAGTTCCCTCTAGGGTCCTGAATCCTCAGCTGTAGCTATTAGCATAATATCGCTTCGGCTGTATTCTATTTTATTTTTCATAGAGATGGAGTCTTGCTATATTGCCCAGGCTGGTCTCAAACTCTTAGCTGCATGCAATCCTTTCAAAGCACTGGTATCACAGGCATGAGCCACCACTCTCAGCCTTCCATATTCTTTTTTTTTTTTTTTTTTTTTTTTTTTGAGATGGAGTCTCGCTCTGTCACCCAGGCTGGAGTGCAGTGGTGCGATCTCGGCTCACTGCAACCTCTGCCTTCTGGGTTCACACCATCCTCCTGCCTCAGCCTCCCAAGTAGTTGGGACTACAGGCGCCTCCCGCCACGCCTGGCTAATTTTTTGTATGTTTAGTAGAGACGGGGTTTCACCATGTTAGCCAGGATGGTCTCGATCTCCTGACCTTGTGATCCACCTGCCTCAGCCTCCCAAAGTGCTGGGATTACAGGCGTGAGCCACCACGCCTGTCAAAGAATTCAAATTTCTAACAGTCCCCAGGTGAGGTGGATGCCGTTAGTTCTGGACCACACTTTGAAAACCAGTAGTTTAGACGGACCAGGATTCACTGCAAGGACTGGGCTCAACTCTCAGGAACTCCATTGCCACTCAGAGGAAGGGGAATGCTTGGCCAAAATCAGGATTCCATCAGAAAGGAGCAAGGGAAGAAAACTGTTAGGTAGGCAACCTAGTGTCTGCCTCAGAATGGACAAAGGACAGACAAGAGGAGACTGAGAGGGAGGCGTCCAGATAGAGGAGAAGAAAGTCAGAACAAGGTGGCATCAAAGGAGCCACAGAGAAGTGGGAGAGTGCGCTCAACACTGTTGATGTCACAGAGAGGGAGCCTGAAAAGTGGCCATTGGATTGAACAACTAGGAAGTCTGCATTGATCTTAGCAAGAGCAGTTTAGTTTTGAAAACAAGACAAGAGAACAATTACACAAAACACGAAGTGATTTATGCATCATTATCTGCTACTGATGATGCCAAGTGCTAGAGCTAATTCACAGATTCCTAGAATCCAGGTGATGAGATGAATAAGACGGGGCAATGGGGTTTTTCACTGCTGAACCGTGAAATAAGTTTGCAGAACTTGGGGTTCAAACACAGTCTGAGTTCAGGTTCAAACACAATTATATGCTGAGTCCTGAGTTACAGACAAGATTGTGGGAAGAAGTTTATATATCCTAATCTATTTGCTGGTCCACACATAGCCACCACATATGTTCAGATACACACACTTTTCCCACCTGCTCCTCTCTATACATGCACATTAATTGTTTAGCTTCATATACATACAATTATCTGCAGACGAATCCAGGTTCTGCCACTTGCTACTGGAATACCTCTCTTGGCCTCCATTTTTCAGCTGTGAAATAGAGATCATAATTGAACTTCTCAGAGTTGTTGGGAGGATTAAGTGAAATCATGTGTATAAACAAAGATGTATATGTTAGATAATTTTTATTATGGCTACACCTCCATTACTCTTTCCACATATATAATAACATCACCAGCTAATTAGCATTTGATTCCCAAGTGTTGGATGACAAGTTTAAAAGTATATTTGTAGCTATTGACTTATACCCACCTACATATGTCTATACCTAGAGGTACATATACCTTTGCTTCCGGGACTGCAAATAAGCATTTACACACCTCTTCTACCTGTCTCTGTATCTTCCTAACAACTAGGTACACAAGCAATACGGAGACACGGAATCTCTAACTGTGACACTCATACATACAACGTCCTCTCTTTATGTAAATGAGAGATGCTCTATTCCAGGTCCTCTGAGAATCAGATGCCAAGACGGGATTAAATGTGCAAGGATTTTATTAGGGCAAAAGCCTGCGGGGGAAATGGGGAGGGAGCCAGGGAAGGCTGGGAGAGCTGTCAGACCGCGATGCAGTGCTGACGTGAGTGAAGGAGGGAGGGAAGGAAGCTTGGGCGGGATCTTCCCAGACTGCCAGGCAGCATAAGGCAGTTTTGGCAAGGCCACTGGGGAGTCCTCCAGCCTGTCAGCCCTCAGAGGAGTCCCCTGTCTCCCAAGAAAAGGCCTCCCTTAGCATCCCTGTCCTGCTCAGTCACTGGCTAGGAGCAGCGTGGCCTTGGGGCAAAAGCAGCCATGGGCTGCCATGGATTTCAGAACACTGTTAGGGTCCTTGATCCATTACACCCACTGTAGTTGGGGGTGCAGGGGAGGCCATTCTCATGGCCACCATAGGAGGTGCTATCCATTCATCCGTTTTTGTGTCTGATCCAAGCACTCCAAATTTAATAAAAGAGAAAATCAGTTCAAATCTGGGGGTCTGTGTGGTTCTCCCCGCCACCATGGCTGTTCCAAATGGCGCCTCTGCTCAGATTGCCCCTCAGGCTGGTGCCTCAAGATGGCCAGAGCAGTGGCTGCCCATGAGCTTGGTTCATCCTCTGCTCGGGCATGCCTCGGGGAGCTCTGAGTAAGCTTATTTCTGCTGCTCCCTAGCTACTTCCAGGGAGGACTTCTCCACCCAAGGATGGGAGAAGCCAGGACACTGTCGACCTGTGTCTCCGGGGACACAAACCTCAGATCAGGCACAGGGTGAATGGGGGGTACCCCCTCAGGATTCTGCACCGTGCCTCCCTCTTTCTGGGGTCCGTGACCTCCTTCATCCCAGGGTTGTTGCTGCAGCCCTGATCAGAGGACAAGGGATCTGGGGGCTCCATATGAATCACCCTGTGCTCCAAGGCCAAGTTCCACTGATGAAATCACAGGGAGCTGCAATGACCAAGCCCAGTACTGTACAGATGAAAGTCTTATTTATGTGAAAGATATAGCTGCAGAGGGAGCAATAAACCGCAAAGCAAAGTATGAAGGTTTGCAGCAAACACTGTAAAGTTTTATATTCCTGAAAACTAGGGATAAAAGATATAACCATTTAAAGCAAAGTGGATAAAAGGGGCTTCCACACGATTGTAAAACAGCCTTATAATAGTTAATTGCTAGTTTCTTATTACAACAGAGAGAGTCAAAATAGCCTTTAAAATACCCAGCAATGGAAATGAGAGGAGAGAGAGAAGAGGACAGGAGGGAGCAACCTACTAAAAAGAAGATTTGGGTCCAAGTTTCCAAGGGTTCTTAGAGTAGAGACGACTCTCATTCCTATAAGACTGCCGTGTCCCCAGTACTGAGGGCTTGTCACTGCCCGAATCTATCCTGCACGTTTCCGTCTGCCGCAAAGGTGAAAGGCACGTCACCTGCCTGCCTGCGCCACAGTCTCTTCTTCTGTACAACAAAAGGGTTTGAGATCCCCCACAGGCCCTTCCAGCTCCAATACTCAGTCATCATTATTCACTCACTGCCTCCATATTCCAGCCACCGTGCTAGGGAGGCAGGAACATGGGGGAGGTTAAGATTCTGAGAAGAAGGGGGAAGACAAACACTTAAATAGATCACTGGGGCCAGGCGCAGTAATCCCAGCACTTTGGGAAGCTGAGTCGGGCAGATCACCTGAGGTCAGGAGTTCAAGACCAGCCTGGCCAACATGGTGAAAGCCTGTCTCTATTAAAAATGCAAAAATTAGATTGCATTGGGAGTTATACCTGATGTAAATGACGAGTTGATGGGTGCTAACGAGTTGATGGGTGCAGCACACCAACATGGCACAAGTATACATATGTAACAAACCTGCACGTTATGCACATGTACCCTAGAACTTAAAGTATAATAATAAAATAAAAAATAAAAAAATAAAAAATAAAAAAAATGCAAAAATTAGCCAGGCATGGTGGCACACGCCTGTAGTCCCAGCTACTTGGGAAACTGAGGGAGAAGAATCACTTGAACTCGAGAGGTGGAGGTTGCAGTGATTTGAGATCGCACACCACTGTACTCCAGCCTGAACGACAGAATGAGATTCAGTCTCAAAAAAAAAAAAAAAAAAATCATGGGAACACTGTGTAGTAAGTCATAGAACAGAAGTCTGTGTGGGCATGATAAATGATCCAAAACAAGACATTAAGACTCCACGGAGGACGATGAACTCTGAGTTGGGTCTCGTAGGTTGAGCAGGAACTTAACAGAATGACATTCTAGGCAGAGAAACTAGCATGTGTAAAGCCATGTGATGAGAGCTTCCTAAGTGATACAACTCCAGGGGCCCATTCACATCAGAGTCTATGTAAATGGTGCACCTGGGCCTGTGCAGTGCACAACCTGTGCAACCTGACACAGCAATGCCCTGAAGCTGGGGCCCCAGACACACGCAGGAGATGGTGATGCTGATCCCAAATCCCAGCTTACACCATAGTAGACCTTCGGGGCAGGGCTTCTTACCCCATTTCCCACCATCTCTCTGACATCAGACCGCTTAGAGGGGCTGCTGCTTAGACATGGCCTGGCCCCTGAGGGATTCTGTTTCACTCTCAAACTCTGGGAACCCCCAGGGAGCTCTCAGGAAGCTCTGGAGAGACCCACATCCATTTCCCCCTTTAGCAAAAGCGATTGCGCGTTCTCCAGGGGAGTATATGGGTTTCTCCTCTACAAATGGGATTATTATTGAAAAACAGACTTTTAAGGCAATAGCTTATCTGGGGATCCCTTGTCAACTCAGCTCCGTTTAGCCAACTTTCCACCCAATGGAGCAAATCTGCTCTGCCAGCAGCGCCCCTCCACCCACCCCACATACAAGGATGCCTCCTGGGTAAGGGCGGGGGGAGTGACCAGAACCCTGTCCTTCTGACGGTGGAGGGCAGATGGGGCGAGGGGGAGGGAGAGGGGATTCCCTCAGAGCCCCTCCCTGCCTGCAGGCCAGGGCTCCTGACCCTCTCAGCGGCTGCTTCCTGCTCCACAATCAGCCCATCCTTCTTCCTGGGGGAGGGGAGGGCAGAGGCCGGGCTGGGTCTCCTCCTAGCTCTGCTGAGGACATGCGGCATTTGACCTGCGACCCCGCAGGAAATTCTTCTGACCTGAGGCGAACCTCAGGAGAAACGCCATGACCCCACAGTGGACAAAGGGCCTTGCTGAGACCTCTCCCCTCCTCCCCTAGCCGTAGATCTCTTGACTCTAGGGGGCAGATCAGAGAATCCCTGGGAATCAACTCACAGCCCAAGCAGCTGGGGCTCTGGTCTCAGCTGAGGAAGAAGGGGAGAACCTGAGAGGTAAGGTGGCCATGCACCCTGCATGCCTGGGACAGCCCCACCTGAGGGCGTTGTCCACGTACAATTGTCAATGCACTTCTTTTTCCAGGACAGAAACTCTCCGGTTTGGATGATAACTTTTATGGTCATCCTAATAGGAAAGGGACTTCCAGAGAACATGCGCTAGCACCCACTTCGTTAATTCTACAAAGACTGAGCCTCTGTCCCATGCTGGGCACACCCTGCAGGGCTGGATATGGCACTGGGGAAAATCCAGTGAAGTCCTTGCCACAGGGGATCATGGTTTTGGCAGACACAGCCCCAAACCCACTAGAGCACAATGTGGAACTTCCGGGGGAAAATGATTCATTTTTTTTTCTTTTCTTTATTTCAGACAGGGTCTTGTTCTGTTGCCCAGGCTGGAGTGCAGTGGCGTGATCACAGCTTACTGCAACCTCGACCTGCCAGGTTCAATCCATCCTCCTGCCTCAGCCTCCTTAGGGGATGGGACTAGAAGGATGAGCCTAGCCAATTTTTTATTTTTTGTAGAGACAGGGTCCCACTCTGTTGCCCAGGCTGGTCTCAAACTCCAGGACTCAAGTGATCCACCCACTTCAGCCTCCCAAAGTGCTGGGATTACAGGTGTGAGCCACCACACCTGGCCAATTCATTTTCTTAAGGGGCCTCAGAGGAGGTTCACTCTCAGCTGCCTCCACTCCTTTCTCCCTACTCAAACCGGTAGTGATGGTGAGAGCTGAAGAATAGCTCAGAGAAGCGTTTCAGATGTGGTCTTCCTTCTGCATGGTCCACGTCCCTGTTCCCAGCCCCTGTCCATTCATTCATCACCATGCTCACTAAATACAAAGCGTGGGCTGTGTGTCAAGTGCTGTGTGAGTGGAGAAGAGGGTGTGAAATATTTGCCTCCAGGACTTACAGGCTGGGAGCCAGATAAACGCTAAACAAATCACCCAACAATAAACACATGGATTACAGGTATTGGGAGAGTAAAGATGTGAGAAAGGGCATTGAGAGAGCACATCCTGGCTGAGGACAAAGTAGGAGAAGAAATGCTCTGCTCACCTTCAGGGGACTTTTAGGAGTGAACACCTCACGGGAATTTTAAGCCCAAAGACAAGCCCATATGGATTTGAGTTTCGTTAGTAAGAATCAGAAGAATGAGCCCTTGGGTGAAAAGGGCAAGGGGGTGGATGTGTCGGCCAAGAAGAAAGGATGGAGCGCACAGGGCTGGAGCCTGAGCCCATGATTAGGTGTCGCGCAGATGGAAAGGCAGGATTTCCTGGACCTGAAGCTCGGAAGGTCTCTAGAGGTCATCCTGTCCATCTCCTGCCTCTACAGGAGAGGCTTGGAAGGGGTGGGTGTCTCTGTTAAAGGCTTCTGAACGAATAATTCTACACCCATTCTGTGTTTAACACCTCTTGCTTCAAGAAGTCCTTACCACCATCTGGGCTGGGAGCAATAGCTCACACCTGAAATCCCAGCACTTTGGGAGGCTGAGGCAGGTGGATCATTTGAGGTTAGGAGTTCAAGATCAGCCATGCCATCATGGTGAGACCCCATCTGTACCAAAAAAAAAAAAAAGAAAAGAAAAAAAATTAGCTGCGAGTGGTGGCACACACCTGTAGTCCCTGCTACTTGGGAGGCTGAGGCCCAAGAATTGCCTGAACCCAGGAGGCAGAGGTTGGAGAGAGCAGAGATCACATCCCTGCACTCCAGCCTGGGCAACAGAGCAAGACTCTGTTCAGTAAAAGTCCTTACCACCATCTAAACCCCCATCTTCCCAGGAAGATCAGCAGCTCCTGGGGGTAGGAGGAGGTAGGGAAAAGACAGAGGTCATGTTTGGCCTGACCATCCGTCTCCTGCCTGTGTGGTGTCCTGGAATCATTACCTCCATGACTCTGCTTTTCTATTCTCTTCTTCTAAAGTTATAAAGGGGCTGGGCACAGGGGCTCATGCCTGTAATCCCAGCACTTTGGGAGGCCAAAGTGGGCAGATCACTTGAGGCCAGGAGTTTGAGACCAGCCTGGCCAACATGGCAAAACCCTATCTCTACTAAAAATACAAAAATGAACCAGGTATGGACCTGGCTGGGGGAGGACCCTCGTCCTCCCCGGGCTCCTGCTCCGGGTAGCACCTCACTCTTGTCCTTCATGTCCTAGGACCATTGAGGAGCACCTCAGAGCCAGTGTGGGATAGGCTGGAGTTGGGGCTTTAGATACATGGGCAGAAGAGAAATGCAGAGAGTCCTCGGTAGCCTGTGTATACATGGGTTTTGGGTAAACTTTCTTTGCCATGAGGCATGGTGCATGCCTATAATCCCAGTTACTCGGGAGGATGAGACAGGAGAACTGCTTAAATCCGGAGGCAGAGGTTGCAGTGAGCCAAGACTGTGCCACTGCACTCCAGCATGGGTGACAGAGCAAGACTCTGTCTGGAAAAAAAAAAAAAAAAAGTTGTAAAGGAACTCAATATTCATCACTATGAAGTTGCCATTTTATACAAATACCTGATAAAAAAGTATTATTTCCTTTACAGTATTAATTCAATGGGTCTGTGATGAACCATATCTCAACTTTGCTATGCAGGAAGCTTCTAGATTTATGCATAAGAGCAATAATAAAACCATAGTTAAAATTTGTCAACCATTTACTTTGTGCCAGACCCTTTACCTGTATCGGTTCCTTTATTCCTCACAGTAATCCATAAGGCGGTGCTTTTATGATGTCGCCTTTACAGGTGAGGAAACAGGGAAGTCAAGCAAAGTGCTCAAGGTCTCAGGGTAGTAGACAGAATGATGGGCCTCCAAAGATGCCCACTTCCCAAACCCCAGAACCTGTCATTATGTTAAGGTCCAAGATGAAAGGGACTTTGTAAAGTAATTAATTTAAGAATCTTGAGATGAGGAGATTATTTTAAATTATCTAGATGGGCCCTTTATAATCACAAAGGTTTTTATAAAGGAAAGACGGAGTTAGGAGATCAGAGAAGAAGATGTGACAAAGCAAAGCAGAGAGGCAGAGATGAGATACACATATACAGAGAGAGAGAGAGAGGAGTTGAAGGTACTGAGCTCCTGGCTTTGAAGCTGAAGAAAGGGACTGTGAACCAAGGAATACAGGTGTAGGTGTCTTGCATCTGGAATCCGGGAAAGGCAAGGAAACAGATTCCCTCCTAGATTTTCCAGAAGGAACACAGCCCTGTGGATCCATGTGCTGGACTTCTGACTACCAGAACGGTCTGATAACAAACTTGTATTTCACATTGGTGACTTGTTACAGCAGCAACAGGAAACTAGTCCACACAGTCAGCGGGAGTAACAGTAGTTGCCATGGGATGGGTGAGTTAATCACGTCACGAAAACCCTACCTGGAACCAACCTCCTCTCTCCAGTCCTTGCTCTGGAACGCTTCGATGAGTGAGCATCTGCCAGGGTCGCGTCCTCCCCATCTAACCACGGACCTCGTCCTCCCCCAGCTCCTGCTCTGGGCAGCACCTCACTCTCGCCCCTCATTTCCTAGAACCATTGAGGAGCACCTCAGAGCCAGTGTGGGATGGGCTGGAGTTGGGGCTTTAGAGACACGGGCAGAAGAGAAAGGCAGATGGTCCTCCACAGCCTGTGTGTACATGGGTTTTGGGGAAAACGGCCCTCTTTGCCATTAGACATCAATATCTTCATGGCAAGAGCAGAAAGGGAAATAGCTGGAGCAACTGCACGTGTAGCTGAGGGTGAGGTCCAGGTGTGAGCACATAAACAGGAGGCTGAGTTGCTGGGGGATCTGCGTGGGCACAGGCGTGTGATGCGGTGGGGACTGGTGGGCTCTGCCAGAGCATCAGAACAGAGTAAAAGCACTCCAAAGCACCCTGGAGCACAGTCCTTAATGCTGGCCCAAAGGAAAGTATCGGTCTTGAAGGAAGGGGGCTTCAAAGGCCCCTGGAGAGGGATGAGGGTTTTATTTTGAGGCTGGGGGAGGGAAGGGGGCAAGAAAATGGTTCATAAAGGCCCCTCCATAGAACTTCTGGACTTTGCTGCCACCTTGTGGAAAGCGTTCAGAAGGCAGGGTTGTGGCCGCCCGGGCCAAAGATTGACATCTCACGGGGGTCTTTAGGGTGGATACTTTTTTCTCATCTGAAGTGGGGGCGGGGGGGTTCTCCCAGGCGTATGGTAGTGAATTCCCAGGCTCCCCTAGTCCCAGCGGTCATACTCATGATGTGTCTCTGTGCCAAGAGTTTAGCTCTCTTTGCAGATACAGGGACACAGGAGGTGGTGTTGCATTGGAGGGGCCCAGAAAAGTGTGCCAGTATCCCATAGGCTTTCCCAGAGCAGGAACTCAAAGGTGTGGTTTTAGGGAGGACCTGTGTGCAAAGAAGCTCTGAGTGTGCAGAGGCAAAGGAGGGAAGGTGGTAATGGGAGAAAAGAGTCAGGAATTTGGGCACAGAGGTCTGGATTCAGCCTGGTAGGGACAGGAGTTTTCCCCCCTCTGGGCTTATGCTGAGTGACCAGTTCATCTCACCCTGCTCATCTGTAAAATGGGGAAACGAAGGAGAAAGGCTTCTCCTCCACAGTGCCCTACAGCAGTTCTCACCTATTCAGAATGAGATGTGAGCCCTCCGTATGCCACTAGCCGTCTCCCCACCACAGCCTCCTGATTTCCCTGGACTTTTGCCCCATATTGGGAGCACGGTCCTCACCACGCCTATGAGCCAGGTACTAATATGATTCCCATTTTACAAGTGAGAAGATTGAAGTACAGGGCAGCTAAGTGCTTGTCCAGGGTTTCAGAGCTAGCCTGTGTTGGGGCCAGATTTCAAGTTTTGGATCTCCCTGTCCACACGGCACTCTTTCGCTGTCCTCAATAAATATGTTTCAAAAAAGGAATGGGAATGGTCAGGCTTCAGGTGTGCCAGGTCTGGGAGCCCTCCCAACTGGAACTCTGATAGAAAATCGAGGCAGATCTTCTCTTCTTCCTGATCTGCCCCTTCCCAACCTCAAGAGATAAAGGTCTCTTTTTAAAGGCTTCTAGGAAATGAGATTCCAATCCTTCCCTTTCCACTCCTAATCTAATTCATGTTAGTAACAGCATTACCAGAAAGTTCTTCCTACAGTCTAAACTCCATGCCTCCAGATAGAAGAAAGAGAATACAGATCAAGCTTCTATTTCAGAGAGGGATATTCTTGGTCTCTAAAACCAGGGTTTAATTCTCTAACCATGACAGTCAGAGCTGGCCAATCACAGGCCTCAATGGGATAGCTTAAATTATAGAGGACCAAGTTAGAAAAAAGAAAAAAAGTACCCAACTTCCAGAGCTGATACTGCAGCTGATAATTAATTATCTGCTGTTTGTATGCACTGGTAGGGCTCCCCCAACCTCTCACTGATCAGGGTGCACAGTGTGGCCCGGGAAGAAGACCAGCAAGTTGGCGTCAGGTCAAGACAATTGTGTGGGGACCATCCAGAACCTTCTCGACTTCATCCTCCCCCCTCCACCCTTCCACTTCCCTCCAATCAAGGGAGGAGCTGCCCTCTCTCACTCACCTCCCCTCCCCAAACATTTGGGAGGGAGGAAAGAGAGGGAGTGATTAGCACGGGGCATTGTCCCCAGATAATGGGCCCCAGCTGCTGCATGAAAGAAGAGACAAAGCGCCTGGCGGCTCCACACGCATTATCCCCTCGTTAAATCTCTGTTATTAGATTAGATTCAAAATGTATTGATTCAGAAGCTGGGGGGAGGTGGGGGAGGGAAGAAGATCTGGCTGGTGAATGCTGAACTGCACCTCTCTGCAAGCTCTTCCTCCCGCTCCTTCACCCAACCAGGCAACTTTTCTGCCTCATGTCCTCTGAAGGGAATCTCCCCTATGCCCATATCCTGGCCTCTGAGTGCAGCCACTCTGCCTGAGCTATTCGGAAAACCACTGAGTGTCCACTCCTGGGAGGTGCCCTTGAGATCCTGGAGGCCAGGTTGCCAACGTCCAGAGGAAAGGCAGCCTGCTTTCCAGGATGGCAGGAGACGGTCGTCATGGCTTTGAAGCAGCGCCAGTCGCAAACTCACAGAAGGGTTCAGGCTCAGCGCTTTCAGCACCTTTGATGGAATCTTTTTAGTAAAAATGACATCATTGAGAAATGGGGTAAATGGGAAAAGGAAATGAGAACTGGGAGTACTTGTAGGTGAATAGAGAAGGCTGCAGAAGAGAAGTGGTGATGCGCAAGAGAATTGGCAAGCTTCCCGGAAGCACTTAGAAAGACATGAGTGTTTCTGGTCTCTCTGCTAGGACAGAATGAGAGGCAACTGGCTAAAGTGTCAAGAGGAGGGGAGGAAGCAGCTTCCAGGAGGTATAACAGGTGGGAGGGAAATTCTGGGTGTTCTCAAACCCTTGATGGAGCAAAGGTCTTCTTGAGAGAAGACCAAGATCGGTACTGGTGATCAGGAGTTAGCTCACTAGGGGGGTTCTCTGGCCCTGGGCCTCAGTTTCTCATACCTGGGCAGCACAGCCCACATGCCAGATCGATGAGCTGATTGGATGTAGCTACTGGAGCAGAAGATGTTACATGTGGCGGTTCATTCTCGAGGTGGTTAATTGGCTGCCTTGATGCTGGGCTCTGTCACCCCATTGATTGTGGGTGAAGGGTGGGGAGAGGACGATGGAGAATCGATAGGATGATTAGTGTCTTACTAGCTCTCTGGTTGGACACTTTGCCAATAGCCACCCATTTACTGACCAGTGATGCACTGACAGTGCCAGAATGTTCACCTTCCTATCCCTCTGGCCTGAGACATGAGAATCACCAAACAGTATGGCTGGTCCAAGCAAGTCCTAGTGGAATGGGGCAGCTTTTGGTTCTAAGACCAGGCTCCAACAGATGGGCGCCAGGAGGCATCCCAAGAAGGAAGTGATGAGCACTCCCCACCTTTAGCCCAATCTCTGCTCAGCAGGAGACAACAATTGTGAGGGCTAATCCCCAACCTCATAATCTTTTGCTTTTTGCTGGGAGACCCTAATCTCTATCCATCAACAAAGCAAAAATAAATATAAAATTTCGAATGAATCCCTGATAACTAGAATCAAAAGCACATATGTCTGGAGTGGAAGTATCAGATGAGACTTCAATACTAGTTCATCTTAGGAGCAACCAGCCAGTTAGACAGTATTCTATGAGTTCTTTCTGCATGCCGAAGAATGTGGGGTGAGAAGCTGAGAGAAGCTAAACTAGACAAGCCCCCTTCCTCAGCCTCTGTGCTCTTTTAGACATGAAGCTCCAAAGGTCCCATGAAAAGTTTTGCACAATGGTTTATGAGCTAGAATTACAGAGTTTGGGGTCAGCGGAATATATAGTTTCAGGTTTCCCACACTGAGTCCCTTATAATTGGGTGACCTGGACCAACTGAGGAGGCAGTGAAAATGTTAGAAGAACTCATTCCAGAAAGTCCTTTTGAGTCCTCTCCCTTTAGCCCGGCAGCATTTAATCCCTCTCCACCATGTCTTCCTCAGAGTGACAGGCAGCCCAAGATAGGAAGAGGGACAAGGCTGGAATGAGACTGAGACAACCAAGGAAAGCCTTGTCCGTACATTGCAGACACTAAGATAGGTCGCCCTTGGTGAGGTCTCACCTTCTTTTTCTCTAACTACTTGTTAGGTTGATGAAGCGATGGGGCTGGGTGTTCCTCAGCATGTCTTAAATTCTGGTGTCTGGGAGAGGGAGCTAGGATATGAGAAATATGATCAAAGACCATTCTGCTGACTCTATGTCCTCCTGGCCCTGCTTTCTGGTGGATGTGCCAGGGACTGACTGCTGACAATTCCCAAAGGAGATAAGAAATCCAAGCCGAGTGCAGTGACTCATGCCTGTAATCTCAGCACTTAGGGAGGCTGAGGTGGGCAGATCACGAGGTCAAGAGATCGAGACCATCCTGGCCAACATGGTGAAACCCTGTCTCTACTAAAAATACAAAAATTAGCTGGACGTGGGGGCACGTGCCTGTAATCCTGGTTACTCCAGAGGCTGAGGCAGGAGAATCGCTTGAACCCGGGAGGTGGAGGTTGCAGTGAGCCGAGATCACGCCACTGCACTCCAGCTTGGCCACAGAGCGAGACTCCATCTCAAAAAAAAAAAAAAAAAAAAAAAGAAAGAAAAAAAAGGAAGAAATCCAAACCTTGGCTTTCTTGGTGTTTCCCAAACACCAAACCAGCTGGTGCTGGCCGTGGTGCTGAAGATCTCGTCTCTCTGTTCCGTTGCAGCATCCATTGCAGGGAAAGAGCTTGCTCCCACCTTCACTAAGAGATCATGAGCCCAGGTAACAGGGTTGTGGGGACCCTTCCAACATCTTTCCAAGGGGTTGCAGAGCCGAGATGCCCCCACTCTTCTATCCATTGCTAAGTGTTCATGGTCCTGAGCCTCATACCTTAAATCCCACCTCCTAGTGTTTCTTCTTCATAATAGCTACTTAAAGTATAAAGAGTAACTACATAACTGCAAACCCACCATCTAATTTAAATGTAAAAGCCAGTATGACTGAGAATCCCTGTATATCCCTCCTTAGTCTCATCCTTCACTCCTTTTCCAGATCACTAATATCATGAAGTTGGTGTTTATCCTTCCTGTGTAAATGCTTTTCAACCTATTTGTCATCTCCCAGTTTCCTGGGCCTGGAGGCACCAATCTCTCTCTCTCTCTCCTTTTTTTTTTTTTTCTTTTTTGACAGAGTCTAACTCTGTCACCTAGGATGGAGTGCATTGGTACAATCTCAGCTCACTACAACCTCCGCCTCCTGGCCTCAAATGATTCTCCTGCCTCAGCCTCCTGATTAGCTGGGATTACAGGCATGCACCACCACGCCTGGCTAATTTTTGTATTTTTGCTTTTCTTTTGGTATAGGAGGGGTTTCACCATGTTGGGCAGGCTGGTCTCAAACTCCTGACCTCCAGTGATCCCCTCGTCTTGACCTCCCAAAGTGTTGAGATTAACTAACTGTAAATCTCTTCTAACCATCCAACCTCTTCCCAAAACTGCTGACAAATGGTTAAGAAGAGAATTTAGGGATTCACTGCATTTTATTCTTCCCACTCCCATCATCTGATAGGGGATGGATGTTCAGGGAAGCAGCCACAAGTGAGGTGAAGAAAGAGACACTAGGGGTTAGAGAAGCCTAGTACAGAGTTATCAGGCCTGTGTAGTAGAGAGTTGGTTTTGCCTTCAACCTAAAAGCAAAGTTGTGAGAGAGGAGCAGAATTCCAAAGTCCCTTATTCAGGGGAGGGTCAGTGGGGAAAAGGCTTGATACATACACAAATAGAGTGGACTTAGGGAGTGCCCGAGTTTCTCCTGATCTAAGAGAGCATGATTTAAAGCCATGGTGAGCTGCTGGGGGTGGGGCAAGGGTGTAAGGACCTTGAACACCCAGTTTTTGGTGGAAGGGTTCAGACCTTGGCTTGGGATTGCTGAGATGAATTGGCATTGGAAATAGGGCATGGGACTTTGTGTCTTGAATATGTCCCTGACATTCCCTGGGTCCTGAGGGGCCTAAACAGAAATTCTTTGCCCTCACCTAACCAGGCCTGTACCCCTTCCTCCACTGGGCTGTACCCACTCAAGCATACTGCCAGATGGACCAGAGCATAACCAGGGTGATGCTGTAGGCCAGCACTGCCAGCAGGTAAATGTGGAACAGCAGCTTGTCCAGCACAGAGCCCACGCGCAGCCAGTCTCGGGCCACCTCTCGGATCTCATCCCGCTTCTCCAGGAAGTGCCGGATGGAGGACAACTCCTGCAGCAACCCACGCACCGCCAGCGAGGCCTCCCGAGGTGGTGGGGGAGGGCTACATCTGCCCCTCGGGTTCTTCTCCAAGTCCTGGGGTCCTCCCATGTGGTTGCAGTGGTTTCTCATGGCTGGAAGAAGAGCAGAGCATTGGCAGGAGAGGGAGACCTTGGGTGGTGACCTGAACATGGTCCCTTATGCTTCTATAGCCTGCACATTTTTGCTGGGAATAACTTTTTTTTTTCCTCGCTCTGTCACCCAGGCTGGAGGGCAGTGGTGCGATCTAGGCTCCCTGCAACCTCCACCTCCTGAGTTCAAGCAATTCTGCCTCAACCTCCCGAGTAACTGGGATTACAGGCACATACCACTACACCTGGCTAATTTTTTTTTTTTTTTTTTTTCAGTAGAAACGGGATTTCACCATGTTGGCTGGGCTGGCCTTGAACTCTTGACCTCAAGTGATCCACCTACTTTGGCCTCCCACTGTGCTGGGATTACAGGTGTGAGCCACCGTGGCTGGCCAGGAACAACTTCAGACATACAAAGTATAAAGAGTAACTTACTTAACTGCAAACCCACCATCCAATTTAAATTGAAAAACCAGTATGACTGAGGATCCTAGTATCTCTGGGTACCTGAGTACCCAGACTCAGACTCATGACTGAGTACCTCTCCTTATGCACATCCTCCACCCCTCTTCCAGATCATTAATACCACGAAGTATCCTTCCTGTACACTGCTTTTCAACCTATGGGCTTTCCTCAGCAATTGGATATCCATTATTTCATTTGAGCCTCACAATAGTCTCACAAGAGAGGCAGAGGAGGCGTGATTACTATTCCTTTTTTTTTTTTTTTTTCGGAGACCAAGTCTCACTCTCTTGCCCAGGCTAGAGTGCAGTGACACAATCTCGGCTCACTGCAACCTCCGCCTCCCTAGTTCAAGTGATTCTCCTGCCTCAGCCTCCTGAGTAGCTGGGATTACAGGCATGCACCACCACACCCAGCTAATTTTTGTAATTTTAGTTGAGACGGGATTTCCCCATGTTGGTCAGGCTGGTCTCGAACTCCTGACCTCATGATCCACCCCCCCCCCCCCACCCTCGGCCTCCCAAAGTGCTGGGATTACAGGTGTGAGCCACTGTGCCTGGCCAACTATTCCCACCATATAAAAAATAGTGAAGCTGAGAGAGGTTAGGTGACTAGCCTGTGATCACATACTTGGAGGATCATTTAATGGTGAGACCACCAAGGCTCAGGTGTCTGGACTCTCAATCCACTGCTACTTCTGCTCCATTTTGTTGCCTCAGAGGGGCAGCAGGATGGAGGGTGCTGCTCTCATGTCCATGACTGCAGGTCCTGGACCAGGAAATGCACCTACAGAAGTGGCTTCCTTCACCAAGGTAAATTAGGCACTAGACTGGCAGACTCGTTCACTAGCTCTTGGTGAGATGGCCTTAGATGAGCCAAAAATCTCATGTAAAAGGCCTGGCCCTAGCCAGGAGGAAGGACAAAGAGGAGTGGAGTGGAGAGGAGTGGTTAGAAAGAAAAGCTTAGAGTTAGATGGGCCTGGGTTCTACCAATTCCTGGCTCTGTGATTTAGGTCAAGCAAGTTCTCTATAGCTCTGCTTCCCTTATTTGAAAAATGAGAATGAGAATCCTCTTGGGTTGTCGTGAGTATTACATGTGATCATGTAGACAAAGCGCTTTGCACATGCCTGGCACAAAATGTTCAGTGAATAAACCAACCAACTAACCACCACCACCAACAACAACAAATGGTAGCTGTAACAATTCCTCAGGAGGTATAACTCCATATTTAATGTCTCTCTGCCTCATAGGTGTTTGAAATTCTGAAGAATCTGATCTTTGGGCTGTGTATTTGTTGTTTTTAATTTTTATTTTTGAGACAGGGTCTTACTCTGTCTCCAAGTGGGATGCAGTAATGCGAACACAGCTCCCTGCAGCCTCAACCTCCTGGGCTCAAGTGACCCACTTCAGCCTCCTGAAGTAGCTAGGACCACAGGAGTGTACACCACCATGCCCAGCCAACTTAAAAAAAAAATCAGTAGAGATGAGGTCTCACTATGTTGGCCAGGCTGGTCTTGAACTCCTGGGCTCAAGTGATCCTCCCACCTCAGCCTCCCAAAGTGCTGGGATTGTAGGCATGACCAAAGTGCTGGGATTGTAGGCATGAGCCACCATGCCCTGTTTTGAGTTGTTTAGAATAAGAGTTTTAGAAATCCTAGCGGCAGTATTTAACTGTCTGAGGCAGGGAGACCAATAATTGCCTAAGGGGCATCCATTTGACTTCCCCCATGGGTCCTTCCTAGAGAGAGGCCATTCTCAGCCCAGAGGTCTCAGCTCCTGACATGCTCAGCCTCTGGGATTCCTACCCTCTCTGTCAATACCCAAGGTGATGAGAGGTTGTGTAAGTGAAGAAAGGGTCTGGACTGACACCTTTGGCTGAAGTCTGCCCCTCCCAATAAGGCAGGGCATGGGATGCCATGTGCAGTACAGCACCTCCTTGGCAGGCCACACCCTCCAGAAACTTTCCACAGCATCCAAGCCAGAAGCGCCCCTCGTATGGACTCTTCCTTTCTGTTTCTCACCTGAGCAGTCATCAGTCTTGGTGGCTTGGGAGGTGGCTGGAGGCCTCTGGGAAGTCGACTGCTCCCGCAGACAAAGTAGCCAGGCGATCCTCTCCAGAACAAGGTGACGCAGCCAGGCAGGCACGGGCTGCTGCAGGTCTTGCTTGTGCACCAGCCGCACAATGAAGATGGTCTCGGCCAAACTTATCACCAGCAGAGCCATGCACACCACAAAGTAGACACCTGTGCAGTCCAGGGCAGAGGCAAGAGACACATACAGGAGGTGGGAGGGGGGGGGGTTTCTCACCAGACTGAGCTCTGCTGCCAGGAGAGACCTTACCAATGAGAGGAGTGCCGATGGCAGTGGCCGGCAGCGTGTCAGAAACGATGATCAGGAAGACCGAGTAGCCCAGGAGGAGTGTGATCTTGAAGGAGACCCTCTCACCACTGTTGGGGGGCAGGTAGAAGCCCACGATGTCCATGACCATGAGGAAGATGCTGGGCAGCAGCAGGCTGACCACATAGAAGAGGGGCCGCCGGCGGATGACCACCTGGGATCGGGAGAGGAGCTTGTGGGAAGCCTGGGACACACAGGCTCTGCTCCCAGGAACCACCCCACAAGCTCAGACTCCTTGTTTTATGGGGCTTCCAGCCTGGATTACTCAGAGAAGAAAACAGACAGACCCCCATACCCTGTCTCTCAATCCAGGCTTATGGCTGTTTAGAATAAGTAAGGAACATTCACGGAGTTTCCCCATCTACTTCCCTGAAGTTCCAGATGTGTGCAACCTGGAGTTGGACAAAGGCACAGAAGTTCTTCCCAGCATGCCTCCTTAAGTCTACCTGGGTGCGAAGCTTTATTCACCATTTTACCCACATTCACTCCCACTCACATAGAACTTCATTTCTGCATAGCAGTGACTGCTTTCCATGCTGAACTCCCGGAAGTCGGGCAGCACCCCCAGCAACTCCCATTCTCCCTGGTTCATGAAGACACTCTTGTCGAATTTCACCTTTTCTGGCAAGCGCCACAAAGAGATGTTGATGTCCTGGACTGAGAGAGAATAAAGCAAGCCAGCTTTGGAATCTAGTTCCCAGAGCCTGCCAGACCCTGTGATCATGGGACACAGGTGGGCAGCAACCAAGGGGAGCTGATATCTGATGGCCCAACCTCAGCCTCAGCACATTACCTTCAGCCTCGCTGTCCTCAGCTATAAAATAAGGTACTCATCATACCTCTCTCACAGGGCCGCACTGAGGGCACATGAAGTCTTAAATGAAAACACACGGTGCAAAGAACCATGCAAACCATTCATTAGAAAATGCTTTCTCTCTTTCAC
Source organism: Macaca thibetana thibetana (assembly GCF_024542745.1). NCBI lineage: Eukaryota > Metazoa > Chordata > Mammalia > Primates > Cercopithecidae > Macaca > Macaca thibetana. The sequence goes on along the minus strand of NC_065591.1, from coordinate 105,800,315 downwards.
ACACACACACACACACACACACAAACACACACACCCCTTCCAAACAGCTTTCTAGGTTTCCCTGTTAGAATTACCCATTGCAAAAATGAACAGAAGTCAACATTCTTCACCTTTGCCTTGATGGAACTGCCTGTCTTTAAAAGTGAATTAAGACAATAAGCAAAATCCTCACTTATAGATTGCAACTCCACTTCTCAACATCTGCAGCAGAGACATATGCACTGGGAAAGACAGGAGTATCCATTGCAGAAAAACATTGGAAAATACTGAAATATCCATCAATCATAAAAATGCTTAATAAGCTAGGATGCAACCAAAATCATTAGATGTTTGCATTGGTGGTAGTGGTGAGCACAGCTGCCTTCCAAAATCCTGAGCTATTTTATAGCAGCTAAAATTTTTGAGGATGACCTAAATATGCATGAACTTCGAAAAATGTCCAAGACCTATTGTTGAGTAAAAAGAATCAAGTAGTAGTATATAATAATATATATAGATATATTTATCTAAAATACAAACTCATAAAGCAATTTCCATGTACTTTCCATAGATGTGTATGTGTGTATGTGAATGTGTAGAGAAGGATTTGGAAAAATATGCTGTTCTAGATGAAGTTTCTACTAATAAAAGTGGTTAACTCTTGTTGGTGAAGTTTGGGATTGAGGGTAGAAGTCGAAGGAGATATTAGTCTTATCTGTAGTTCTGGTCATGCATCACTGTCATAACTTAAGTTTAAGGTAATGAATACATCAAAACAGAAGTGGGGAATGCCTTTTTTTTTTCTTTTTTTTTGAGACAGAGTCTTACTCTGTCACCCAGGCTGGAGTGCAGTGGCGCAACCTCGGCTCACTGCAACCTCCGCCCTCTGAGTTCAAGTGATTCTCTGCCTCAGCCTCCCGAGTAGCTGGGATTACAGGCGCCCGCCACTGTGCCTGGCTAATTTTTTGTATTTTTCATAGAGACGGGGTTTCACCATCTTGGCCAGGATGGTCTCGATCTCCTGACCTTGTGATTCACCCACCTTGGCCTCCCAAAGTGCTGGAATTACAGGCGTGAGCCACCGTGCCCGGCCTGGGAGATGCCTTCTTGCAGCAGAGTGGTGTACACTTCACCAGCCCTCTAGCAAGCCCTTAGCTAGCATTCATCTGCTTGGTAACATTTGCTGAAAATCTTCCTGCCAGGCCCTGTGCTGGGGATCTAAAGGTAGGCAAGAAATCCTGTCCCTGCCCTTTCCAAGTTTTTTTACTTTTTATTTTTATAGGGTCTCATTATGTTGCTCAGACTGGCCTCAAACTCCTGGGCTGAAGCAATCCTCCTGCCTTGGCCTCCCAAAGTGCTGGGCCTACATTTGTGAGCCACTGCATCTGCCCCTTTCTAAGTTTATATCTAGGAGAGAAGTACACATTGAACAAGCACTTACAAGGGTGACAGAGGTGGGGAGAAGACCAGGATGACATAAATTGGGCAACAGGGATGGACTAGTCTAGGGGATGAGAGGGGAAACTGAGAAGCTGAAACTTATGCTGCCATCAGAAGGGTAAGTAGAGGGGTTGGCCAGGCTAGGTGTGGTTGTGGGGAGCAGGTGTGGGGCAGGATGGGAGAGGGAGGAAAGGGCCAGTTAGCATAGGAGAGGAAACAACATGTGATAAAGGGAAAGAATATGAGAGCTGGGGCTAGAAAGGAAGGCAATTGGGCGGGAGCGGAGTTCAGGGGAGCAGATGAGCCTGTAGCAGCGGGCTGTGGCAGAATCAGCTCAAGAGGGTGTATTGTGTTCCAAGGTACCTGGGCTCCCATTGAGGGGTTTTGAGTGACATGGTCAGATTGCATTTTACTAAAATCTCACTGGCTTCTGTGAGAATCACGAATTAAGGGGGACATGAATGCATGGGGAACCAGGTAGGAGGCTGAAGCAGAAACCGAGGCAGGAGACGAGGGTGGCTTGCATGGGGATGAAGGGAAATAAATGGATCTGAGAGATGCTTAGTGCCAGATTCTGTTGGAGATATTGGAAAAAATTGTCCCTTACTGAGCATCTTGCAGTCAGTTCACACTCTCATTGAATACTGCTGTATTAATGTAAAATAAGAACTCATAAAGCAATTTCCATGTACTTTCCATAGATGTGTATGTGTGTGTATATATGCACACGTGCATGTGTGAATGTAAATGTGTAGAGAAGGATCTGGAAAAATACACTGGGCTATATGAAATTTCTACTGATAAAAGTGGTGAACTCTTACTGTTGGAGCAGCAAGAGCAGCAGATTCACCTCATGTAGAAGATGAGGAAGCAGAGGCCCAGAGGGTTAATAAGTGGTGAGTAGGCTGGATATGCGAGAAGGCACCCTGGGGAGCACTCCTTGCTCAGGTGTCCCTGGGGTCTCCCACCCTCCACCCCTGCCCCGGCGAAGCCCACATACTCACTGGTGTGCAGCCAGCTGGTGAAGGTCAGTGAGCAGTTCTGGACATCAAAGGGAAAGTTGTAGATGTCGAGGCTACAGGCAGTCACCACTTGGAGGGGCTTGTAGTTCTGAACTTCGCCTTGATGCCGAATATACACGTATGGGATATTTGGAGACTTCCCCACATCCACACTGGCCAGGGAAAAGGGGTCAGTTTGGGAGCTCAAGAGGCAGGTCAAGCCCTGGGGGCCTGAAGATCTTGGAACAACTGGGTAGGGAATGAAGTGTGGGGAGGGTACAGGCAGCTGGACAACCTGGATGTTTTGTCTGGCCTCCGTTTTTCCAACCTTCCTATCTTAGGCTTCCTGATCTGCTGTTGTGAAGGCTACTTATCAAGCAGTAATGGGCATTTCTCCTTTATTCCCCTGGCTCCTGGCCACACAAGGCAGGGAGGAAAACCCATGGGCCCAAAAGCCATGGACAGTAGGGAGCGTGCCCAGCAGCCCCAACCCATCACTGCCCCCAGCTGGGCAAAGCTTGGCTCCCAGGGAGCTTGGTGAAAGCAGGATCTTGTGTTCCATCCTGACTCTGGCTTCTCTTTGCTTTCACCGCTACAAGTCCTTTGAAATGAAAATAATCATCTCTGGGTGAAAAGGAGCTAAAGAAATGGATACGAATTCGGGAAAGCCAGAAAAGCCCCACAAGACCTCATTCCACCCTCTTAGCTGATCTCAAAGTGGTAGGCCCTCTTGAGTGACCACTGTGGCATGGCGTGGGCTGAGCCCAGAGTGCTAAGCCCTCAGCCTTCTCTGAGTTCAGGCTGAGGGATGAGAAGTCAAGACTAAACCACTTCATTGTTGAAACTGGAGCTCCAGCAGAAACTAGCATTTCCCAGAATCCTCCAGCCTGAGCTATGCAGGGGATGGGGTGTGGTCAAGGTCAACTGCCTCCCTTAGAAAAATGTCAGTGGCATCCCCTGGAGTTGGACAATGCTGGGGGTCACCTTCCCTTTTCCCTCTGTCTCCTCAGCCATCTTCCCTGCCCTTGAATTCTGAAACCCAGTTAGTGGGCCCTGAATGAACCTGCAGGATGGGGAGAAGGAATGTTGGCTGGGGTCAAATGGGACCGTGTTTGGCTGCCAGAAATAAAGCCTGGTGGTACCCACTTCGTGTTGGAGAAGCGATCTGTGGCCTGTCAGGTTCATGTGTGACCCGGGAGGTCTGAGCGTGTCCCACAGCTCCAAATCTCCTCTGGGGGCCAGAAGCAGCAGCCACTATCCGTGCTCCATTTTTATTTTTGGGATAGTCTCACTCTGTCACCCAGGCTGGAGTGTAATGGTGTGATCTCGGCTCACCACAACCTCCCCAGGTTCAAGCGATTCTCCTGAGTAGCTCTCAGTCTCCCGAGTAGCTGGGATTACAGGTGCTCACCACCACGCTCAGCTAATTTTTGTATTTTTAGTAGAGACAGGGTTTCACCATGTTGGCCAGGCTAGTCTTGAACTGCTGACCTCAGGTGATCCACCCGCCTCAGCCTCCCAAACTGCTGGGATTACAGGCATGAGCCACTGAGCCCAGCCAAGTGCTCCATTTTTTTTTTTTTTTTTTTTTTAAGAAACATTTACTGTCTCCTTTAGAAGTGCAGCTGTCCCGTTAGGTGATTATAACTCAGTGTGAATTAATTCACTGGTTTCTTTCCCCGTAGCAGGGGCCCTTGGACTACGAAGTACGGAATTTCAACAACAAGCACAGAAAACAAGGAGTTTTCAAAAAGAAAAGAACAGAAAAAGGTTGGGGGAGAAGACAAAGGAAATTTGGACTCACGCCGGCTTTATCTACAGTTTGCAATTCCTGGTGGGTCATCTCAAATGCAACAGTGACAATCTTGTCTCTCTGTCCCCGGGCTTCTCCAGCCCCTAAGCCTCCCAGCCACCCCACAACTGATAACGGTACTCACAACTCATTGATGAGAATGTCTGGGACCCAGATGCTGTCCGTGGGGATGGACAACTTGGTGATGTTGTCAAAGTCCTCAGGGTTCCACTGAAGAAACTCATCAGTCCAGTACTAGGGGAGGAGCAGGGATGGTCACGGGCAGCCCTCTCCATCTCCAGTGAGGGTCGCCTGCAACTCAGGCAGACTTCACCCTCAGTGCCCAGGCAACAGGTGGGCATCTTTTTGGGAGAATCAGGTGTCAGTGGCATCCAAATCCCTCAGCAGTAACTGAGAGTCCCCTCACCTCTTCATTCACACTCTGCCTCCACACATAACTCAGCTAGATGCAGCTTTGCCCCAGGAAGGAAGTCAGTCATTTCGAATGCTGCGAGTTCCCCCTCTGCCAGCTGAGAATCTCAGACAAATGACTTCTTGGATCTTGGCCTCAACATATTTATATGGAGAAAATAACATCTACTTCACAGGGTGAGGATGGCTGTTGTTAAGTTTTGATTAGTGTATTCTCCATTTTCATGCCAGGATGGCCAGTCTAAAATGTAAATTTGATCATGTCACTCCCTTGCTTAAAATCCTTCAGGGGTGCCCCATTGCCTTTAGGGTAAAGTTAAACTTCACAGCCAACACAGGCTGATATAGTCTGACCTCCGCTATCTCTCTAGCCTCATGTTTTGGCCATGCCTCTCTGTGACTTCTACACTGCAGCCATATGCAATGAAACACTGCTGGAACCCCTCTGCATACCCTGCTCCCTCTCCCCTATCTTCTTTACCAAGGTTCATTTTCCTCATCCTTCTGGACTTAGCCAAGGCATCTGTCTGCTCTCTTCTCCAGGACATTGTCCATGACCCCCACACCCTACGCTGGTTGACATGTGTCTCCTCTGTGCTCCCATGGTTAGCACCTTGTCCTTGCTATGTTGGAGTGGCTGTCTTGTTGCATTTCAGTTGTCAGTACCTGTATCTCGTCTTTGAGCTCATGGTGGGCAGGGCCTTGATCTAGTTTGTGTCTCTAACTCCAGTCTCTTAGCACAGTCGCTGGTATATGTAGACTGCCATTCCCTCACTGCTGATGCAAGCGACTGGGGCAGACAAGTGGCCCTAGAGCTCCAGAGGTGGGAGCTTGGCTGGATGTCCTGGAAAAGGAGCTCCAGTCTGCCTGTGCTTGTTCAGGTCCCTTCCCTTTGTGTGCTGCAGTAAGGGATCCCTCTGTGAGGCAGGGACGGAGCAGTATCTCAGGGATCAGCATTCTAGCTTCTTCTTCCACCCCATGCCCTGTCCCATGCCTGGTGGTGGTGATGGATGTGCCATAAGCCATGGGGAGGGATAACAGAGACCCACTTATGCCAGGTGTGTCCCCAGAGCCTCTTGGGCGTGACCTCTGTCAGCTGTCCTCATGCTCCTGCCTCCGTGTGTTCAGCCACTTTAGTTTCCCCTCTGCTCTGACTTCTCCCCAACAGCCCCAGGGGTTTCCGGAGCAGGACTCGTGGATAGTGACCACCACTCTTTTCCTACCCCACCCCAGCTCGAAGCCAGAATTCCTGCCAAGCCTCAGACACATCCACACACCATGGGCTGACCCAGGCCCATCAGAAGCTAAAAGAGTGGGGAAATGGCCGAGGATGTGAGGACTAAGTGGCTGGAACGAACCATCCTGTTTCAATCACCCAATTTGGTTGCTGTCCAATTTGGCTGAATAAAAGGAAGAATGGTCTAGCAAATAGTGCTGGCTGAGAGTGAAGTGGCTGCCTTGTGAGTTCCCTTCAACAGAGGCTGAACAAGCCATAGTTTGGGGTGCTCTGAAGAACTTCAGAAGCCAGAGGGGATTTGGAGGGTTTCTCCTCCACTATCTTTAAGCCTCCTTCCACTCTCAGACCTGAGATGAGGAGATTCCACACTCCTGCATCTCAGGCTGAGGGTGCCTCTGAGCCTCTCCCCTCACCTTCCGTCACCAAGGTCACTGAAACTCCTGACTCCTTCCCAGGAGGATAGGTCCCTATCCCAAGAAACGGGGGCAGGGAGGGGCGGGTCTGCTCACCTGCCGGTACCAGATGTAGGTGGTCAGCACCTGATTCTTCTCATCCTGGGAAAGGAAACGGAGCTTGAACAAGTAACCCTGTGGACTGGAGGGCCACCCCGCACATGCCAGCCCCTAAAGGAGAGGCTTCCTTCTGCCCTATTGCTTTGGGAAGTAAAAGTGAAGAGCAGGGCCTGGGGTGGGGAAAGTAGATAGACTGGAGCTCCCTGGCCAGACAGGAAAAGTTAGTCGTTCACTAGGGCACACCCAGAAAGAAGCAACAATGATTGATTGATTGATTGATTGATTTTGAGACAGAGTCTTGCTTGTTCTGTTGCGCAGGATGGATTGCAGTGGCATAATCTCAGCTCATTGCAACCTCCACCTCCCAGGTTCCAGCGATTCTCATACCTCAGCTTCCCGAGTAGCTGGGACTACAGGTGCGTGCCACCACACCTGACTAATTTTTGCATTTTTTAGTAGAGATGCAGTCGCTATGTTGGCCAGACTGGTCTTGAACTCCTGGCCTCAAGTGGTCTGCCTACCTCAGCCTCCCAAAGTGCTGGGATTACAGGCATGAGCCACCATGCTCTGCCAACAATGATTTATGTTTCAACTTCAAATATACATATAATGCCAGGAGCAGTGTCTTACATCTGTAACCCCAGCAATTTGGGAGGTTTAGGCAGGCAGATGGCTTGAGGCCAGGTGTTCGAGACCCGCCTGGCTAACATGGCAAAACCCTGTTTCTACTACAAATACAAAAATTAGTCAGGCGGGTTGACTAATTTTAGTAGAGTAATTTTAGTAGATTAAAATTAGCAGAGACTGTGAAGTTAGGTCCTGCCTACCTGACCCCAACACAGAGCCACTGCATCTCTACAACTGCCTTCTTGTTTATCTCTGCACAATGTCTGACTGCCTCTTCTGAGCAGTGCACCCCACCCTACTGTGATAGTTGGTGAAGGAATTGAGAATAATTGATCTGCTGGCTGATTCTTCAACAATCATTTAGTGACACCTGCCAGGCACCAGGGATGTTTGTAAGGCACTGAGGGCATAGAGATGCATGGGACAGTCTTAATCCTCATACAGCTTACATAGAGAGATGGTTAGCATTACGCAGTGTATGAAGAACCACATGTGGGAAGTGGCTTCCTCACTGTACGGGTGTGGGAGCAGCAGCCACAGGGTGAGCCCAGGTTTCTGGTTTGGGCTGCTGTGGTGCTGTAATCCATCCAGCTGTGGGCAGCTGTGGTGCCAGACCATAGGTCCTATGGGTTCTCAAATGCCTACCAAGCTGCACAGGGGGTGACTTGTCTCACATGGCCTTCTCCCACCCCCAAAAGGTCTGCCTGTGTGCAGTTCGGGGCTGAGCCTCACCACATTGAGGATAGCATAGACAATGACGTCAATGGACACGGTGGTTGGTTTCCTCCAGTCCCTTACGGGGCGCACGCCCTTCCTGTAGTTGGTCAGAAGGTAATCCGACAGCCTCAGCAGAGCAGGCCTGGTGGTGTTTCGGCCCTGAAGGCCTGCACTCCTTCTGGCTGGGAAGGAAAACAGTTCAAAGTAGACACCAGCCCCCCCAAGTCTTCCCCTGGTTTCTTGCCCTGGTTTGTAAGCTTTTAAAAGAGATGTATTCCCACCATCTCCACCTTACAAAATTCTAAAATATCCCCACAGACCGACATTCTCACCACTAGAGCATTTTGTCTGCAGAGATTTCTACCATAATTCAAATGGATTACCTTGTAGAAAGGACCTATGCATTCATTGACAGGAAGCAGAGATCTGGCTTGGAAGAGCAGGTGGCATGAGACAGCTGAGGTTCAAAGCAGGCTGAGGGCTAAAAACGGTGGAGAGTAGGTGGCCCATGGGGCCTAAGCAAGGGCCTCTGGGGAGCAACAGGGAAGCTGGCTGTCAGGGTATGATACTAACAGCAAGAGGGTTGCAAGAAAGCGTGACTCCAAGTGCACAATTTCTAAGCCCAAGGGTCTGCATCAGAGTTTTCCTCAGCCGAGGTCAAACCTCAGCATCTGCACACATCGTCTAGTTTTTGAGTCTGAAACTGGTAAAGAAAGAAGGAAGTGTGGGCATCTGGTGAAAACTGACATTCCCTCTACATCCTGCAAAGCCACCCCGAGAGGATCCTCGCACCCTGCCCCAGGCACACACAAGCTATGGGCGGAGGGCTGGCCCAGTCCACCTCCTAGGGGTGCTGTATGGGCAAACTTGATGGGCTTAGAAAGGCGGTTGGGGCTAAGTGTGGAGGGAGTGAGAAGAAATCAAATGACTTCCAGGGCAGGTGGCCTATGGGAACAAACCAGTAATGAGACAGCCCAGCTCCTGAGCCCTGGTCCTGTTCTATGAAGCTTTCATGTGCAGCTCAGTTTTCACACTGGAAGCAGTAGGAGCACTTCCAGAAGGGTGGCCTGGCATACAAAAGTGAAAATTCACGGGACGGTGAAGGGAGTACAACCTAGAGGGCAGCAAAGGGGAGCAGAGGGGAGATGGAGCCGGCTGGGTAGCCAGGGTCTTTCACTAACCAGGCGCCAGCAGGCCTGGCTTTTGCTAAACAAGACTGCGTCTTCTCTCATCTTGTGTGCAACTTGGCAACAAATCAGTCCTGCAGATTCCCCGCCCTTTCACCCGCTTTTCCCTGATAAGCTGCTGGCTTCCTTCAGAAGGACAGAGAAGAGCAAAGAGAGAACATACACACACACACACACACACAAACTATTTTTTAAGTGTCTCCTTTGGAATAACATTAATGTACATATTCTTCATTTAACTTTAGAACAGTCCACCAGAGTGGCTATTTGCAGACAAGGATCCCCAAGCCCCAGAGAGGTGAGCACCGTGCCCTGCAAGTGGAGAAACTGAGATTCAAATGCAGACCCGTGTGCGTCTTCACTACACCAGCAACAGCCTGGGTCCTATTGACTGGGATCCTGACCAGCTTGGAGAGCACTGAACTCATCCCAGCAGGCCGAGGGCAAAGGACCATTGCTGGGAGGGACAGAGTTTCTTCTCAGTCAAGGAAGCCCCTGACCACAGTCATCACTTCCAGCTTGCGTTTGCTTAACCTACGGAGCATCCCCAAACGACCGCTCCCGGGAGGAAGGACATCTTGCCCAGAGCCCTTTACATCTGTCCAACCCCTGGATGGCCTCCTTCTAATTGTGCCCCAGTGTGCTCCACCCCAGCTCTGTAGGGAGAGAAACCTCCCAGAGGGGAATGAACATGGTCTGCAGCAAAAGGAAGCAGGTCTCTTTGTGGCTAAAACACCCTACATTTAAGGGAGTCAGGAAAGGACGGGCGTAGGGAATGTAGAGAGAAATTGGGTGTCACTGGAGTTTAGTCCTGGAAAGGAACTTGGGGAAACCTCAGACCCAGAGAATGAACCTATGCAACAAAACCAGTGAAGCTGAGGAAAGATGACTAGACTAGTTTTGGTCCCCACTCTGCTGCTAACAAGCTGTGTGACCTTGAATGAATGACCCGCCCCCTACTCCCTGGGCCACAGCATTCCCATTTATAACAGGCAGGGGTGGACCAAATGAGTTCTAAGTTCCCTTGCAGCTTTCATTCAAAGAGTTTAGGGAAGGGGCAAAGAGGAGAGGAGCCCCCTCCTGGTGCCTGTCTTTTTATTGCTGATATGCCAGGCTACTTCTCTGCTCCCCTCTTTGCAAGCTCCGCTCTTGCCCTGCCCCGGGACTCAACATTCCCAACTCTCTCTAGCTTGACCACCATGCTTCAAATGCTGTCATGCTCATAGGTGGTAAGACAGCTGACCTTCCTGCAGCCACACCGTTCCCCACCCTCGTCTCCACAGCCCTCCGAGGACGGAAGCATCCCCCGCCGCCCCTCAGCAGATGGTCAGCCGAGTCCTGCTGCTTCCCGAAGTCCACTTACCTTCTCCCTGTGCCAGGAGCGTGGGGAGGAGCAAGGCGAGCAGCGCCTGCTGGACCCACAGCAGCATAGCGAGCTTCCTACGCGTAGGAGTGCCTCCGAGTGCTCAGGGCGAGGCCCACCAAGGGCCAGCTTGCCTGTCCTCTGCCAACCTCATGTCCCAGCCAGCCTGCCTCTCGCGGCCACTGCTCACACCTTCTGAGGCTGCAGCCTCGCACTCCCCGGGCCACCAAGGTTGGGGAGCTGCCAGGTTTTCCTGCAATCAGTCCTTCAGCTGGATCATGTTTCAGGCGGGAAGAAAGGGGAGGGGACGGCTGAGAGGGGAGCCCGCCCTAGCTGATGTCATGCTGTGGGAGCTCAGTCCACCCATTCAGCCAGGGTGCTTGGTCATGTTTCCCCAAGGAGTAACTTAGGTGGGGACAGGGGCTGCAGAAGCCCCTGAGACAAGGGTGCAGCCTGACCCCCGGGAGGTGAACGAGGTTGCTGCTTTCATTGATGTCCCTTGGCAAGCATGTTTCTGTGGCACTGGACTGGGGCAAGATAGGGTGAGTCAGGCAGGAGCAGGTGGGCCATTCTCTTACTCCCCAGAGTGACATAACCAAGCAGGTGACTGGGCACCTCTGCAGTTACAGGAAGGGTAACTGGGGTCACCACAGGTCTGCCCTTTTGTCCTCGTCTAATTAGTCAGACTTAAATAGTAAAATATATGTTAATAATAAATATACAATAAACTTTTACTATACATATTTATTTTATGCATTCTTACTGTACATAATAAATACATGTAGTAAAAATAATAATAATATGTGGACTTCATAGAAAAATATGAAGAAAAATTAAAATCATCTGTAAACTTACGACCCAGAGACAGCCACTCTTAACATTTTGGTGTATATTCTTCCATAATTTCCTTCTGCAATGTGTATACAACAAAGTAAATATCACACACATATAATTTTGTATCCTCCTCTTTTTTTGCTTGATATCATTTCACAAGCATTTCTTTTCTTTCCTTTTTTTTTTTTTTTTTTTTTTTTTGAGACAGAGTCTCGCTCTGTCACCCAGGCTAGAGTGCAGTGGCGTGATCACTGCTCACTGCAACCCCAACCTCCCCCATCTCAGCTGATCCTCCCATCTCAGCCTCTTGAAGAGTTGGGACTACAGATGCAAGCCATGCCTGGCTAATTTTTGTATTTTTGGTAGTCCCCCAAAGGGACTAGAGGCATGAGCCATCACACCTGGCCTTGGAAGCATTTTCAATACCTTCCTTTTAAATGGAAGTGGCTTTCTTGAAAGAAGTGTTTCTTTTTTCATTGCAAGTTAAACAGACAAGTACCTATCCCTCAGGCCTCAGCTGTGTACCCCTAAAGTTGCCTGCAAGAAGAATTACTGTGCATTTCTATGTGAAGGAATCCTGCCCTAGCTCACCATTTGGGTAGATGCTCCTGTACCAACCATGGTAAGCGTCAACAACAAAACATTTTCTTTCCTTTGAATTTATTTTCCACTTGACTCTAAGTGTGGAATAGGCTAGGAACCCTGCAGTAAGGAGGAATTTTCTGAATTGTAGGAAAAGAAAGAAAGAAAAGAAAGAAAGAAAGAAAGAAAGAAAGAAAGAAAGAAAGAAAGAAAGAAAGAAAGAAAGAAAAGAAAAAAGAAAAGAAAAGAAAAGAAAAGAAAAGAAAAGAAAAGAAAAGAAAGAAGGAAGGAAGGAAGGAAGGAAGGAAGGAAGGAAGGAAGGAAGGAAGGAAGGAAGGAAGGAAGGAAGGAAGGAAAAAATAATAGAAAAGAAAAGAACAGAACTATCTTGGTCAGGGCTGCGTCCCTTTTGGTTCTCATTCCTGTGCATTATGAAATCTGTGCAAAGCATTATACCATTCACCTATAGGGTCCTTTCCTGGGGCCATTAGCGGGGTGTGGTTCTGCAACATGCAGTCCAGTTCAGGGAGCCTGGGCTACTCTTCTCTTAAGTCATGGCTTCATCACTGCACAATCCAGAAAACCATGGACAATCAGCTCCAAGCCTTTCCCTCGGGAGAATGGTGATGAGGGCAGTGAATCGAAAGAGAGCCCCAAACTTCTAGAGAATGTATAGAGCCAGGCCTCTCCAGAATTCCAGAATGAATGGCCTCAGACTCGAGGTGTGACAGCAGGATAAGGCAAGGCAAGAAGAACCAGGCTGCCTCCTGGCCACGAGGCTGAGGTCTTGAATGGGGCCCAAGCAGAGCACTATAGATTCCTAAATGCATCTTCAAGCCCAACAAAGATTCTTTTTTTTTTTTTTTTTTTTGAAACAGGATCTCACTCCATCACCCAGGCTAGAGTGCAGTAGCATGATCACAGCTCACTGCAACCTCAACCTCCCTGGCTTAGGTGATCCTTCCACCTCAGCCCCCCAAGTAGCTGAAACTACAGGGGCGTGCTACCATGCCTGGCTAATTTTTGTATTTTTAGGAGAGACAGGGTTTTGTCATGTTGCCCAGGCTGGTCTCCAATTCCTGGGCTCAAGCGATTCGCCCACCTCGGCCTCCCAAAGTGCTGGGATTATAGGCATGAGCCACCGTGCCTGGCCAACAAAGTTTTTAAGCTCCCTCTTACCTCTAAGTGGCCATTAGCAGTTAGAAATCTGAAAATTTCTAGATGACTTTCTCCTCCTGTTTATGTGCATTATGAAATCTGCATAGAGCATTATGCCATTTGTTGATGGGGTCCCTTCATACAGCCGTAAGCTAGGGTGTGGCCTTCAGCAGTAACAAACCCATTTGGGGTTGCCATTAGAATCATTTCCTCATTGGAGAGCAAATAGACACTTAATTGCTCCCCTGACACACCCTGAGCACTACCACAATGCTCCATTTTGCACCTGGGGTGTTTGTGTATATCCAGGAGGCCCTCCCTACCTCTTGCTCCACACCTAGGATGGTGTGGCCTGGGGCCCATTCCTGCCTCAGAGCCGAACCATTTGGAGACAGCTGGGAAGAAGCATTAGAAACTGAACCTGTTCTGAAAGGACAGCGCCAAAGCAGGAGGGAAGGGAGAACAAAAAAATGGAAGGTAAAACAATATTTTCACAGTTGTGGGGATCTGGAGAAGGAGAAGGGGGGAGAAGCAAAAAATAACAGGAACAAGAAGAAAAAGAAGACCAGATAGGAAGAAAGTTAGGAAAGAAACTGAGGAGGAAAAGGAAGATTGGTGGAAAAGGCAAAGAAGAAAGGGAGAAAAAAGAGAGGAAAATGAAAGGAGAAAACAAAGAGAAGGAGGAGGCGGAGGAAGGATGGAGCAGAAGTAAGAGGTGGCTGAACTATGAAGCCAGGGTGGTCTGGGTGTGGCTCACCCCTCCCCACCATAGTACTCTAGAAAAGGGGAGTGGGGTGCCAGCCATGAGCATGTGTTACGACCCCTCCAGAGGTCCTGAGAAATCCGGGAGATCCTGTCCCATGGGCCCCAAGCCTTCATTTCTGCATTGAGCTCCTGGAATCTTCTGGGACTGTCCAATTGTGTTAGGAAGGAAAGAGGATGTCCTCTGCACAGTGCGTGCATTTGAGAATTAGCTCCTTGGGTAACAGGATTAGAGGGAGCCGGGCAGGCCATGGCCTCAGATGGAGATGTATTGCCTGTGTGCCTTTCTGATGGAGCGGCAATCAAGTTTCCCCTGAAGAAATGTCCTATTAATGGATTTGATGGCACAATAGACAGGGGGAAGCTGGAGCCGTGTGGCCAGTGGCGGGGTGTAAATTGCCTCAGATGAAACTGTGGAGTCACTTTTGCCCCTTTTAAATAAGATAAGAATTAGTGCGAGGCCTTGATGAACTCGCCTTGGCCGGTGGGGATGAGGGAAAAGCAGAGGCCGGGCTAATTTGATTCCTGAGCTCTGCCTGCAGACAGCCAGGCTCCTCCCAAGGAACGGAAGCAGACACACAGATGGCAGCGATCCAGTCTGGGTAATGAAAAGCTCCGAGACTGCAGGACTCACAGGTCTGCGCCTTCCTTCCCCTTGTGTCCAGCAGCTCTAGCACTGCAGAGAGAAGGATGTGATCACACATGGGCCTCAACTTCCCACCTATCGCTGGATGCCGCTGCCCCTTGTCCTACCCCTTGTTTTTCTTGCTCCCATTATCCCGGTTAAAACACAGAGCCCAGAGAGCCTCCATGGCATGCCTTAATTCCCACAGCTAATTACAGACGGAACTGAGATCTGCCAGACTCTTGGCTCCAGTCTTTTCTATTACAGCTGTGTCTCCCATCTTCTGCAGTAAAATTTTACTAGTCTGTAAAACTTTTACCACCACAGAGCCTGACCTTTTAAAACCTATAAACGTACCAAAACTCTGCGACCTGTAGTAACATCTGGCCACACTAGGGACCCACCTGCTAGAAAAGGGCTGGGGGAGGCTTAAGGTTTGTCATCACAGTGCTAAAGGGAAGATTTACCTTCCTCTTCCCTCATCGCCCCTTTGGTTGGGCACCCATGATTGGCACTTGCTCATACGGTGCCCCTGCAGAGCCTACCTCTCTCTGTGCTACGGGTCAGATAAGGAGCACCTTTCCTATCCCCCAGTTCCAGAGACTTGATGCACCCTGGTATGGAGGCTGGAAGATTCAGGGGCTGTCTACTCATGGAGGGGGTGGAAGCCAGCAGGATGGCAAAATGCTTGACTCAGGTTTCCTAGTTCGCCTGCCTGAAGAGGCAGCAGTGGGCATGATAGGAAGGAGACAGGTACAGCAGTGTCTTCAACAGACATAGGAGAGCACCTTCCTTCCTGGTCTTCTTTGCCCTACTGTCCTATCATGTATGACTCAGAGCTTTCCTCCACCAAGACCCTGGGTCCTTGGAATGGCCCTGTTCTGCACCACTCCGCCAACAGTAGCCCCTATTCATCAAGCATATACTATGTGCCCAGTACTGTGCTCAGCTCTTTATCTTATTTAATCTTTATTTCCTATGAAGAAGATATTGTCATTACTCCCATATTGCAGATGAAAAAATTGAGGTAAAGTGGCCAGGCACAGTGGCTCATACCTGTAATCCCAGCACTTTGGGAGGCCAAGGTGAGTGGATCACTTGAGCCCAGGAATTGAGACCAACCTGGGCAACATGGTGAGACCCCACCTCTACAAAAACTAGAAAAATTAGCCTAGCATGGTGGCGCATGCCTATAATCTCAGCTACATGGGAGGCTGAGGTGGGAGGATCACCTGAGCCCCGGGAGTTTGAGGCTGCAGTGAGCTGTCTGCAGCGCTCCTGATGGTATGGGAGGGATGCTAGAGTTTGGGGAGTGTATTATTGTTATGTTATGTCTGAGCGCATGGGGTTTGGCTTCATCTGAAAGGTGGGGTTATTTTTTGTCTCCTGTCCCCATCATCTGGAAGAGGGGAAGAGGTCTCTTCTAGATCTCCAACCAGACAGGTTGGAAATTTTAAGTAGTGGCATGGTGAAGCTTTTTATTCTCAATTTTGGCCTCAAAAGGTCAGATGAATGGAAGGTCGTTCCTATTGGTTGGGTGTGTGTATTGCCATCTTCTACATGGATACAAGCAAGGAATAGGAATTTTGAAACCTGGCTGGGTGTGGTGGCTCACACCTGTAATCCCAGCACTTTTGAAGGCCAAGGCGGATGGATCCCTTGAGATCAGGAGTTTGAGAAAAGCCTGGGCAACATGGTGAGACCCCGTCTCTACTAAAAATACAAAAATTAGGGAGGTGTGGTGGTGCTCACCTATAATCCCAGCTACTCAGTAGGCTGAGGCACAAGAATTGCTTGAACCCTAGAGGCCAAGGTTGCAGTGAACTGAGATCACACCACTGCACTCCAGCCTGGGTGACAGAGTAAAACCCTGTCTCAAAAAAAAAAAAAAAAAAAAAGAAGAAGAAGGAATTAAAAACCTCAAGTGGGCCTCTGAAGTGGCACTGTACTTTTGAGACTCTATAAAGCTATTTCAGGAAAATTGCACAGGTCTAGAAGAACTGAGACCCCTGGACGTTACAAGTTCATAGTTCAATCTTCACAGACCCCTTTTGCTTACTGCCTCTGTCTCTTCTGTTAATGTATTCATTCTGGAATTTCCAACCGTCATGCTCCACATTGAGTGGAAGAGAAGGAAGGGGTCTTTGGTCCTGGTTAGGCCAACGTGGTGGCAGCAACACCTGTATGAGAGAGAGAAGCACCAGAGTAAGGTGAGATCCAAAGAACTGCATGGTACTGCTTGGTTCCTGCTCTGTCTGCCTGGAGATCTTCCTGGTGCTAAACTTTGGAGATTTGGGGACTTATGCTCATAAGGGAGGAGGTAATCTTTCATGCAAGCCATCAGGGAATGATAGGTATGAGAAATGGCAGAGCAGGCAGAATCCTTCCTTATTTCTTCCCTTTCCCCTCCTTTCCGGCACAGAAGGATGGTCTTACTCCAGTTCTTACAGGTGTTCAAGATGGAAATGTTCCAGCCTCTGGAATATCTCTCCTTCCTAGAAAATGAAACTTTCCCCTACTCATTTCCCCAAATTTCCATCAAATTCTAGCTTTTTCAACTACTTGTGGGTGGAAGCTTTTTGCTGTTCCCCAAGCAACTCAGACAACTCTAGAGTGCTCTTCCGGGTAGGCCACCCTGGAAATTGTATCTAAAATTAGCAAGCTGGTAGCAAAAGCTAGGCTTTAATGGGGCTAGTGATGGGTCATCGGCCTATTGGTCACCCCAGAGCCAGACCTGGGGGCAGAAGGTCATTTGGCTTAGATCTCTCTCTAACTCAAGAGTTAATAAACTTCAAGGAGGAAAGGACTAGAGAGGTCATCCTATTCCTGGCGAGTAGCCATTCACCCATCTGGCCACCCCAGAACTGGACCTGGGGCCAGTTAGTTGGGTTTAAATTTCTCTCTTACTTGAATTCTAAAGAACTTCTAGAAAAGAAGGGACCGAAGAGGCTATCTTATCCATCTTGTTGTTTCTGGGAAAAATAGAGGCTTAATGTATTATTAGTATTTTCTCAGAAATTTTCAAAGAGACCTCAAAAATCCCTTTGGGATTCTAAAACAAAGTTTCTTCTAATATCTAACTTTAATTGCACTTGGTACAATTTTGAATCATATCCTTGTATCCTGTGGAAATGAGTCCCATCTCCGATCCATTCTTTTCAGAGTCTGAGAAGCAGTGGAAACATAGTGGTCGTCCATGGGCTCTTCCAGAGGAAATAAAAAAAAACAGAAGCAGAGAATAATCACATTGACCAATCTTTGTATGGCCTCATGTGGTTTACAACATGCTTTCAGGCATGTTCTCTCTTACATGAATTCATTCTAACACTCTGAGGCAGGTGACTGTGTTAGTCCCTTGTGTTGCTGTAAAGAAATACCTGAGGCTGGTAAATTTATAAAGAAAAGAGGTTTATTTGGTTTATGGTTCTGCAAGCTGTGTAAGAAGCATGGTGCCAGCATCTGCTTTTGGTAAGGGACTTCAGGAAGCCTCTACTCATGGTAAAAGGGGAGTGGGGAGCAGACATGTTCCATGACTAGAGAGGGAGCAAGAGAAAGAGGAGATGCCAGGCTTTTAAGAATAATCAGGGCTGGGCACAGTGGCTCAAGCCTGTAATCCCAGTACTTTGGGAGGCCGAGGCAGGCAGATCACGAAGTCAGGAGATCGAGACCATCCTGGCTAACACACTGAAACCCCGTCTCTACTAAAAATACATAAAAATTAGTCGGGCGTGGTGGCGGGCACCTGTAGTCCCAGCTACTCAGGAGGCTGAGGCAGGAGAATGGAGTGAACCCGGGAGGCGGAACTTGCAGTGAGCCGAGATCTCGCCACTGCACTCCAGCCTGGGTGACAGAGTGAGACTCCGTCTCAAAAAACAAACAAACAAACAAACAAGGGCCGGGCTCGGTGGCTCACGCCTGTAATCCCAGCACTTTGGGAGGCTGAGGCAGGTGGATCACAAGGTCGGGAGATCAAGACCATCCTGGCTAACATGGTGAAACCCCGTCTCTACTAAAAATACAAAAAATTAACCTGGCATGGTGGCAGGCACCTGTAGTCCCAGCTACTCGGGAGGCTGAGGCAGGAGAATGGCGTGAACCTAGGAGGCGGAGCTTGCAGTGATTGCAGTGAGCTGAGATCACCCCATTGCACTCCAGCCGGGACGACAGAGCGAGACCCCATCTGAAAAAAAAAAAAAAAAATCAGGTCTTTCGTGAACTAATAGAGCAAGAACTCACTCATTACTATGAGCATGGCCCAAGCCATTCATGAGAGATCTGCCCCCATGACCCAAACACCTCCCGCTAGGCCCCACCTCTAACACTGGATCTCATTTCAACATGAGAGTTGTGGAGGACAAATACCCAAACCCTATCAGTGACATTACACTTATTTTACACACGAGGAACTATAACTCTGAGATATTTACTGACTTGCCCAAGGTCTCTCAGCTATGTATGACCAAGCCCGGTACAGAACCCTAAGCCAAGCTAAGACAGCACTCCTGAAGATCTGATTCTGTCTTCTGCCTTTTCTACTGAGGAAAAATGTAAACAGGAAGAAAAGACAACAATTGTAACAGTTGTTGTCTTTCAGGGTAGAATGTATGTCTGGCAGACAGGGTGGGGAGAAAGACGTTTTTCACTCTCCACCCTGTTATGCTTTAAATTTTATTTTTAAAAATGAGTGTTTTATTTTTTAAAAAAATGAAGTGAGTTTTTAATAAGAAGCAATGGGAAAATGAAATAGAGCGTGGCCCCAGTCTTGGTTCCATTGTGGACTATGTGAACTTGGGCAAACCAACTAAACTGTCTCAATTGCATATTCAACTTCATCACCTATCTAATGGGAATAAAGAAACAATTGCCCTGCCTACCAAATTCACCTATGTATTGAATTCACCAGACTTTTTGGGAATATTATAGTTCAGTAATTATTAACCTGGAATGGGTAAGGCAATATCAACATCACCTGGTTCAAATTATGCATGCCCCTTCTCCCAGATATTCTGATATCCACTCTCTCTTCCCCCTACACAGAAATCATAAAAACCGTAATTCACGGTGCTACGCTTTCTGGAATCTCCATGACATGTCTCTTGGAATCAACTCATGTAATCATTGGTTGATTACATGACAGTGATCATTACATGATTACTGCTCTGTATCACTGTCTATTGGGCACTGGCAACACAGCTGAAGGGAGACAGGCTCGCTGGGGGTCACCACAGAGGTTCCATCCGCAACTACGCCCGGAAGGGTGCCCCCTACCCCAGGGCCAAGTGGAAGATCTACGGATGCAGTGGGGTTCACGGTTGATATAGTTTGGATGTTTGTCCCCTCCAAATTTCATGTTTTGAAATGTGATCCCCAAGCTTGGAGGTGAGGCCTAGTGGGAGGTGTTTGTGTCATGGGGGTGGATCCTTCTTGAATGGCTTGGTGCCCTCCCCATGGTGATGAGTGAGTTCTTGCTTGATTTGTTCATACAAGAGCTGGTTGTTGCAGAGCTGAACCCCCTTGCCCTCTTTCTCTTTCCTCTTCTCTCACCATTGAAGCCTGCTCCCCTTCACCTTCCACCAGCAGTGGGAGTTTCCTAAAGCCCTCACCAGAAGCAGATGCTGGCACTATGCTTCTGGTGTAGTCTGCAGAACCATGAGCCAAACGAACTTTGCTTTATAAATTATTCAGCCTCGAGTATTCCTTTAGAGCAGTGCAAGATGGCCTAAGACAATTGTTGCCCTTTTGCTTTTCAAACCATCTCAAAAGCTTTGTGTCGTATCCTGAATAATGGCCCCAAAGATACTCAGGTCCTAATCCCTGGGACCTATAACTCTTACCTTAGATGGCAAAAGGGAAAATTCCAGATGTGATTAAATTAGGGATCTTGAGATGAGAAGCTATGCCAGGTTGCCAGGGTCAGCCCTAAATGTAATGATTTAGTGTCCTTATTAGAGAGAGGCAAAAGATTTGATGATGGAAGAGAAGGCTGTGCATGACAGAAGCAGAAACTGGATTTGAACCTTGAAGATGGAGGAAGGGGACATGAACTGAAGAATGCCAGTGACCCCTAGAAAATGAAAAAGGCAAGGGCACAGATTCTCCCCTGAGAACCTCCAGAAGGAAGCAACTCGACCGGCAGAATTGGTTTAACCCAGTGAAACTGACTTCGGACCGTTGACCTCCCAATCTGTAAGAGAATAAACTCGTGTTGTTTTAAGCCGCTAAATTTGTGGTAATTCTTCACTGCGGCAAAGGAAAACGAACCCATGCCATTCCACAGGCAGCGCCCATTTTGCAATCACCAGCACAAATCCTAGTTTTGTTTTCTTACATCACACAAAACCTCAGACCCTCGGAGGCCAAGGTTGGGGCGGGAGGACCCCACAATATCCTGAGTGATTTTCAGCCCTTCTGGTCTCCTGTTCCTCCTCTGGAGTGTTCTAAGTTGAGCTACCCTCTTCTTCCTCCTTCTCTGGAGCAATTCTACCTCTGTAAATAGACCCTGAAGTGTCTCGCTGGCCTGGAGTAGCTTCCTGGAGAGGACCCTCTCAATCTTCCTGGTTCCAAGCATTTAATTAGTCCTAAATGAAGAGTCCTGCAGAAACGCTCAGCAGTCTGCATGTATGCTGACATAATCACATTTGCACATTGGCTGTTGCCACTGATTGGCAATCCTGGAAATTTTCCTTCCTCTCTGGGTTCCCTGAAGGTGGTTTCATGCATGCAGAGAGCAGCAGCACTTCCCAAAGCCTGTCCTCTTGTTTCAGAGGACTCTTCTAAATCCTCTATCTTGATTTGTCATTGTACTGAACAAGGGTCGAACTGAACAGCCCCAGAGTATTCCTGAACTTCACACATGAACATACAAATGGCCACGATTCAGTGTTCCTAGGCTTGAGATTTTTGTATATTGTCTCATTTATTCACCACAACGACCCTGCAAGGTAGAGTTACTATTCCCACCTTTCCGATGAGGAAACGTCAGCTCAGTGCACTGAGGGAAGCAGTCGAGCTTGGTGA
This sequence comes from Macaca thibetana thibetana, assembly GCF_024542745.1. Taxonomy (NCBI): domain Eukaryota; kingdom Metazoa; phylum Chordata; class Mammalia; order Primates; family Cercopithecidae; genus Macaca; species Macaca thibetana. The sequence continues at coordinate 105,779,050 of NC_065591.1, read as the reverse complement.
TTGCAAACTATGCGGTAACTGTGAGCACTGTGCCTCAAATATTCCAGTTCTCTCCCTTTCTGGGCACTTGTAAGGATTGTACTTCCTGGCCTTGTGGTAGTAGTTCGGGGGGTTGCATGACAAGGAGAGTAGGACACTGAGTTATGAGCAGAAAGGACGTGTATATCTTTTTTTTTTTCTGAGATGGAGGCTCCCTCTGTCACTCAGGCTGGAGTGCAGTGGTGCAATCTGGTCTCACTGCAACCTCCACCTCCCAGGTTCAAGCAATACTCCTGCCTCAGCCTCCCTAGTAGCTGGGATTACAGGTGTACGCCACCACGCCCTGCTAATTTCTGTATTTCTAGTAGACATGGGTTTCACCATATTGGCCAGGCTGGTCTCAAACTCCTGACCTCGTGATCTGCCCACCTCGGCCTCCCAAAGTGCTGGGATTATAGGCATGAGCCACCGCGCCCGCCATTCTTTTTTTGTTTTTGTGTTTCGAGACAGAGTCTCACTTGCTCTGTCACCCAGGCTGTAGTACAGTGGTGTGATCTAGGCTCACTGCAACCCCCACCTCCTGGGTTCAAGCAATTCTCCTACCTCAGCCTCCCGAGTAGCTAGAACTACAGGTGCCTGCCACCACACCTGGCTAATTCTTGTATTTTTAGTAGAGATGGGGTTTCACCATATTGGCCAGGCTGGTCTCGAACTCCTGACCTTAAATGATTCACACCCACCTCACCTTCCCAAAGTACCGGGATTACAGGTGTGAGTCACCACACCCAGCCACGTGTGTATCTTTCTCTGCCATGGTGACTGGTGATGTTCCCAATGGAGGCTGCAGCAGCCTGGGTCTCAGGGCGAGGACATAAGACCAGAGCTGGGGCTGACCTCTGTGGGCACAGAGCTTGCTGTCGTAAACCACAGAGATCTGGGGATCATGTGTTACCACAGCAATAACCTAGCCTGTCCTAACATCATTCAAATGCCAACGCTGCCACTTCCTAGCTACATGCCTTGGACAAGTCAATCAGCCTCTCTGAAGCTTGGTAGGATGGATACATGTCACCTACCGCAGAGTTTCGGGGGGGACTTAATGAGGTGATCTGAGTAAGATTCTTTTCCCTTTTTTTTTTTTTTTTTTTTTTTTTTTTTGAGATGGAGTCTCGCTCTGTCACACAGGGTGGAGTGCAGTGGCATGATCTCAGCTCACTGCAATCTCTGCCTCTTGGGTTCAAGTGATTCTCCTGCCTCAGCCTCCCGAATAGCTGGAATTACAGGCATCCACCACATGCCCGGCTAATTTTTGTATTTTTAGTAAAGATGGGGTTTTATTGTGTTGGCCAGACTTGTCTCAAACTTCTGGCCTCAAGTGATCCACCTGGCCTCAGTCTCCCAAAGTGTTGGGATTACAGGCCACCGTGCTGGCCTGGCCTAGCCCCATTTCTGACACCTCTCCCTTCCCCGCTTCCCTTACCATTTACATCTCTTCGGCCTGGGCAGGGAGGCCTGTGGGGACCTCAGGATTTCAGCCCAAGGCAATGTGTGCATCTTCTCACCTGGAGTGGTGCGGGGCCTCTTCCCCAGCAGGGCATAACACTGCATGGGGATGATAACCCCTCACCTTTGCAGCTTCCACCCCAGGAGCTCAGGTAATGCCTCCCCAGCTCCCTGGGGTGGGAAGGGCATGGGCTCTTACTCTCACCACTTTGCTTTTCAGAAGAAGCTACTAAAGCTGCTTGGTGTTCAAGCAAATAATCCTGATACCAAATTCTGCTCTTTCACTCACGCATTGTGTGATGGTAGGCAGGGTTCTTAAACTGGCTGAGCCTTAGTTTCTGTATTTGTAAATGTAACATACCATGGAAGATGGTCATGGGGGCTAAATTAGCTGCACCAAGTCCTCATACAATGCATGACACAAACACGCTTCCCACTTCAGTAGCTATCAGTAATCATTATCATTGTCTTTAGTGTTATCTTGGGTATACTGTTATTTTCTCTCAGCCTCATCTGCAGAATGAGAGCTTTGCATGAGCTGGTCTAGATTCTCCCCCAACTTTGAGTTACTGCCTCAGACACATGTACACACACTCTCTCTCTCTTGCCCAAAGAGGCAGAGTAGGGGATCCCAGGCCTATAAAGCCAGAATAGCAAGCCAGGGCTCTGCCTAGTGCCCTCTGTGTCAAGTTCAGGATGGCAGGGAGAGGGATGTGGTGGCTGAAGTGCAAGGGAGTAGGGTGTGATGGGAGGACAGGCTGCGTGGCAGAAGAGTCAACAGGCTCAGGGGGACCTAAGTGCCTGGAGTGCAGCCCCAGAGCCATCTCCTGTAGCCTTGGATGCAATGTCCTGTAAAATCTAATGGGTGTTTGAAACATTACCAGAAAGGGAAGATCGGGGAGATGGAGAGAGCTTTCATCCCTCCCATGGACCAGGGCTGAGACATGGAGGCAGCAGGGAGAACAGGCCACTTGGCAGCCTGGGACAAGAATGAGAAGACAGAGCATCCGGTCTACAAGGGTGACACCTCCCCTGAGCACTGGCACCTCTGGGAGGAAGGGGAAGGAGCAGTGGCAGCAGCACAGCCTCCCCTGTCGCCTGGGATTCTTTCCCCATCACTCTCCACCACCAGGGCTCTGGTAGGAGGTGGTGGCCAGGCGCTTCCCTTGCTGCAGCCCGGCTGGCTACCTTCCGGGGAAACTGGCATGGATGCTCCTTCATCCAGAACTCTCCAGGCCTCTGCCCTGTGCCAGCCTGTGTGCTAGAAGCTGGAGAAACAGAAGGATGGCAACCGCATGGTCCCTCTGGTCTCAGGCCTACCTCTACCTAATGTCTTATGTTTCATGCTCTGGGGAAAGGGAAGCATTTGGATGAACAAAAGGGCTGTGTCTGTGGGAGGAGAGTCAACTAAAGGACGCTTCTCCCTCCGGAAGAGGGACTCACACAACCAAGGGCACTGGGCAGAGGATCCCTTGAGGTACCATGACCATAACTCAGCAAGCAGGAGGGCCCAGAGGCTGGCCCAGGGCAGCAATTGGGCTCTGGGAAACAAGGGGCCGCCTGATCGCTGGTGCTGGCAGCCCCGTCTCGTCCTCCAGAAAAGAGGGTGTTCACTGCAGAGGAAGGGGGCCATGGAAGAGGCCCTCATTGCCCTTCACTCACTCTCTCCTTGGACGGCACGCACAGAGCCGTCTCTGCCATCTGCCTGCAGCCTATAATTCAGCCGCCCAGCTGTGCTGAGTGCTCGACTGCTCTGATTGTGAGGCGGGGAGATTACCGAGTGCAGCGCAGTGATTGGCAGGTGCCCCGTGGACCCAGCTGTCCTGGTAGCAAGGGTGGGCTGTATGTAACGCTGGGCTGCCTCTGAACACCCAGCTCCTCAGGCCTCCTGGAGTCCACACTCTCACCTTTTACCTCCATCGTTCTTCCATCCCTGCTTCTGCAAAGACAATGTACATAGCAGTCCCCTGAGAAAATGGTTGGAAGTCAGACTCAGACTCAGGAGGTCTGGGAGGACCTGAAATTCTGCATTTCTGACAAGTCCCAAGCGACGCTAATGCTGCTGATCCTGGACCCACACTCTGAGGAGCAAACCTGGCAAGTTTACAAAGCGCTTTCATATGTGATCTCCCTGGGCTCTCATAACAGCCCTGTGGCAAGGTGGTAATGAAGAAGGATTCCTATCCTTCTCAATGCCTGAATGTCAGGCACTGTGCTCAGCACTTCATAAATCTTACCTTATTCCATTCTCTCAACACCTCAGCAAAACACCTCTTTCCAGGCTGGGTGCGGTGGCTCACGCCTGTAATCCCAGCATTTTGGGAGACAGATCGCTTGAGGTCAGGAGTTTGAGACCAGCCTGGGAAACAAGGTGAAACCCTGTCTCTACTAAAAATACAAAATACAAAAATTAGCTGGACATGGTGGTGGATGCCTGTAATCCCACCTACTCAGCAGGCTGATGCAGGAGAATCGCTTGAACCCAGGGGCGGAGGTTGCAATGACCCGAGATCGTGCCACTACACTCCAGCCTGGGTGACAGAGGGAGACTGTCTCAAACAAACAAAGAAACAAACAAAACCCACAAAATTCCATTCTGGAATTTCCAGATGGAAAAGAACTGAGGTTCGAAGATAGTGAAGTAACTTGCCCAGAGTCACAAACCTAATGAGTGGTGGGGTTGGAAATGAAATTAATTTATTATAACATGAGCCCCTCCCTCTTACATGTAAAGTTGGCAAATATGAGCGGCTTCTAAGAAGTAGAGCTCGGCAAGACGTGATGGCTCACGCCTGTAATTTCAGCACTTTGGGAGGCTGAGGCAGGTGGATCACTTGAGTCCAAGAGTTCAAGACTAACCTGGGCAACATAGTGAGACCCCATCTCTACCAAAAATACAAAAATTAGCTGGGCATGGTGGTGCGTGCCTATAGTCCCAGCTACTTGGAAGACTGAGGTGGAAGGATCGCTTGAGCCCAAAAGGTTGAGGCTGCAGTGAGCTGAGATTGTGCCACTGCACTCTAGCCTGGGTGACAGAGTGAGACCCTGTCTCTATTTAAAAGAAAGAGGTCAAGGCAGCACGTCTAGAGTGAGAGTGCACCTGTCCAAGAGCATGGAGTCTGAACCCAGGATACTTAGATTTGAATCCTAGTTTAGTCACTTTCTAGCTCAGTGATCTTGGGCAACTTACCTAATCTCTCTGTGCCTCAGTCTTTTTTCAACTGTGAAATGGGAATGATAATACTAAGGTTATTATGAGGATTATACATATTATGAGATTTCATTATACATATCCTCATATATGTAATTTTCATAACATCCCTAGTATTACCTATAACTCTATCTATCTATCTCTCTATCTCTCTCTCTCTCTATCTATCTACCTACCTACTGAGAGAAATTCTAATGGTCTAGAATACTGCCACCCAAAGCATCAGCACACTGCTTGGCACATGGCAAGGATTATCCCTCACCCGATGTCACCTGTGGCTGACAGCACTAATTCATTACAGCATGCTTTCCCACGGAGCCCACTGGTGGCCCAAAAATCTGTCTCCAGACAGCTTCTGCAAAACCATCAGGTTTGCACTCAGATGAAATCCATGTCAGCTCTAAGTAACTGTGCCGTAGTGGAACTTAAATGCATGTTTCTGACCCCCAAACCTGTATTCTTTTTACTACATCAATTCTGTTGGATTAAAAGCTCCTTTAAGGCCAGAAACTCTGAGAGTCCTATTCAAGGTGCTATTCCGGCACCTGGCAAGGCCCCTGACACAGACCTGATGCTCAAGTTACTACTACCAAATGAGTGGGTGAGTGGATTAAAGCATGAATGAATATGTCTTGCCCAGGTTTCATCAAATATCTTTTCCTGCATGCTTCCCACAATATCCGACATTGTCACCTCGAGAGCCAGTCCTTTGAGTTCTGCTGCCCATTTCCACTAAACTACCCAGAAAACCAGAAGAAAAGGATACGTCCCTGACTGGAATCTCAGAGGGGCTGTATTAACCGTGTCTTTTATTTGTTATATTCTAATGATTTGACGTCTGGGGCCTTGCTGACCCTGGAGAGACTGCCCCTTCCGGGTTAGCCAATTCCTAGAGAGAGTAAACAACTCGCCTACAAGCACATTTTTCAAATACAAACCAATCCAGAGCCCACATCCCCACTAACCTTTTTTATCAGGTTCTCATACTCCAGGCCACTATCCTCATGCCCTAATCATCCCAGAGCTGGATATCAGACAACTAGGCAGAGTCACCATGCCTCAGAGTCCCCTGAAGTGATTCACGCTAGCCCATCCTAAGCCTGCTTACCCTGCCTTACCTGCTCCTTCCTGCAGAAACAATTAAGGCTCTTCCTCACAGTGCCTTCCCACCCCTAACCCTGTAATCAACCTGGGTGTTTTCTGGTGTGCGTGCCTTGCTTCCCATGGTGTAGTGTGGCTCACGCTCCCCTGTTGGGAACTATGAGTAATAAACTATCTTTTGCAGCAATTGTCTCCTGATCTATTGGCCTTGCCAATACCTCAAATTTTGAATTAGTATGTTACATTTTAAAGCAAGGGCAGAGCCAAAGAGAATCCCCTTGCCGGGCACGGTGGCTCACGCCTGTAATCCCAGCACTTTGGGAGGCCGAGGCGGGTGGATCACAAGGTCAGGAGATCGAGACCATCCTGGCTAACACAGTGAAAACCCGTCTCTACTAAAAATACAAAAAAATTAGCCAGGCGTGGTGGCGGGCGCCTGTAGTCCCAGCTACTCGGGAGGCTGAGTCAGGAGAATGGCATGAACCCAGGAAGCGGAGCTTGCAGTGAGCCAAGATGGCACCACTGCACCCCAGCCTGGGTGACAGAGTGAGACTCCATCTCAAAAAAAAAAAAAAAAAAAAAAAAAGGATTCCCTTCCATGAAGCCTAAAATTTTGTCTTTAATATGGAATCAACCTAAGCGTCCATCAAGAGATGAATGCATAAAGAAAATGTGGTACATATACACAATGAAATATTATTCAGTTATAAAATAAGAATTAAATAGTCATTTGCAGCATGAATGGAACTAGAGGTCATTATGTTAAGTGAAATAAGCCAGGCATAGAAAGACAAAATTGCATGTTCCCATTTACATGTAGGAGCTAAAAACAAAACAAAGCAAACAGAATGATGGTTACCAGAGTCTGGGAAAGGTAGTGGGGAGGGAGAGGGGATAAAGAACAGACAGTTAACGGGTACAAAAGTCCAGTTAGATAGAAGGAATGAGATCTAGTAACTAGTAGCACAATAGGACAACTATAGTTAACAATAATTTATTGTACATTTCAAAATAACCAAAGAGTGAGGCCGGGCACAGTGGCTCATGCCTGTAATCCCAGCAGTTTGGGAGGCCGAGGTAGGTGGATCACTTGATGTCAGGAGCTCGAGACCAGCCTGGCCAACATGGTGAAACACTGTCTCTACTAAAAAATACAAAAATTAGCCAGACCTGCTAGTGTGTACCTGTAAATAGATACTCAGGAGGCTAAGGCAGGAGAATCGCTTAAACCCAGGAGGCAGAGGTTGCGGTTAACTGAGATCACACCACTGCACTCCAGCTTGGGCGACAAAGCAAGACTCTGTCTCAAAAGAAACAAACAAACAAATAAAACCCAAAATAACTGGAGAGTGGAGTTGGAATGTTCCTAACACAAATAAATGATAAATACTTGAGCTGATGGATATTTCAGTTACCCTGATTTGATCATTATGCATTGTATACTTATATCAGAATATCATATGTACCCTGTAAATATGTACCCATAATTAAAAATATTTTTAAAAATAAAGTTGTATCTTTAATGTTTTATTCCAAATTTTTGTTTCTTTGCCAAAATACGTCAGTACCTATTTTCATAGGAAAGTAAATAATTCTCCTATTAACATACTGTTGAGTAAAATCAATGCTTCAGAAGAGAAATCATGTTCATTCTGGAGCTTTGAGTATACCTGGCACACTGCTGAGCCATGCTAGGGATAAATGTACCCAAGGTTGAAAATTTGGCATGAACTCATGTCACCAATTTGTGTTTCAGAACAGATTAATTTTAAATGACTGTATTTAAAAGGCATTGGCACAGTGGAAGGATTTTGATTTCATTTGTGCACAGTGTCCGGGAAGGTAGATTTGGGAAGAGCACAACAGTGAGATGTCCTTTGGGCAATGTGCCGACATAAGTCCCTGGGTAGATACGAGTGGGAAAGAGGAAGGAATGAGAGGCAACTTCAGCTACTGCACAAGCTGGCCAAAGCCAGCCCCACGTGCAAAAGGAGAAGGAGACTCATGTAAGGAAGAGCTGCAAGCCGAGACTGGGCAGGGATGTGGGGAGAAAAAGAACTGCCAAAGCACCTGATTCCCTTGCCCTCAGCCTGGCGCTGTCCAAAGAGGATGAGCAGGATGACCAGGAACTGGCTGTCCACGTGCAGCCTGGGTCACCAGTGGCACTGAGGAGGGATGACCATCCTGCTAGACTTACATACACCCTAGGCCTTCAAAGCCCAGCACAGGCTGTGGGAGAGGCAGAGAGGGTGAGGTAAAGGGGGAGCAAGGGGCTCCCTCTCACTTAGATCTGGAGTCTTGCCTGACACAGAGGCCGCCCACAGCCCAGCGGTTCCTTCCACCCCTGCAGAAAACCTTGCTGCAATCCCTGCTTTATGGCCTCTGCCAAATGAAGCACAAACTTAACTACATCACCTCCCCGACAGGACGGGGGAGGGGGCTGGGGGCAGCGTGCTGGGCTTCTTCAGCCCCCTAATCTAATCACTGGCGTGGGTCATTTCAATTACGGACACCAGAGTGTGGTGGGGGGGCGTGGCTGCTCATAAAAGCCTCCATGCTGTTGCTCAGCTAATTATGAAGCTCTTACTGTCTCCGCAGGTAAATAACTCAGGACGGAGCAGTTCCGGCTGCTGAGATGGAGTCTGATCCAGGGAACAGGACAAGGTAGGCTGAGCTCGACAGGGCGATGGCTGAGGTGGAGCCCAGGGTCACAAACGGGGTTGCAAGGAAGGAAGCCCAACCTTCCTGAAGGGCTGTCTGCCCTGAGGACAATCCACCACGCAGAAATTGGTGGATTTTACCTTAACACCCAAGCTCTGAAGTTTCCTAGAAGCCTCAGAGCCACAGGGCAGGATAAAACTTAGACTCCACCCACTTCTACTAACCTTGCCTTAAAATGTGTAATTAGATCTCTGAGAAGTGAGAGCACCTGGGGAAGCCTTGCGGCTGAGCTGAGAGGAGGATGAATTCTAGCAAGGGCGCTTTCACTCTGGCTCCCCTCATGGCAACTCGTTCAGTTCTGGCTTATGCAGGCTGGGAATTCAGACCACAGGAGACGTGCTGTATCACAGTGATTTAAAAGGTGAAAAAGCTCAGCTTCCTTTATCATGGCAGCTCCTGCTCCTCTAGGACAACTGCAAAAGGTGTGGCAGGTATCTCCGGAGGAAAGGGAGACCCTCTGCCACCTGATTATTAGCAATACTCAAGGCTGCAGAGGCTCGGGGAGGTCATCAGAGCAGCACTTAGAAGTCAGCTTGTAATATAATTGAGGCCAGGTGTGGTGGCTTGTGCCTGTAATCCCAGCACTTTGGGAGGCTGAGGCACGAGGATCACCTGAGGTCGGAAGTTGGAGAGCAGCCTGGCCAACATGGTGAAACCCCGTCTCTACTAAAAATACAAAAATTAGCCAAGTGTGGTGGCGTATGCCTGTAGTCCCAACTACTCAGGAGGCTGAGACACGAGAATCGCTTGAACCCAGGAGGTGGAGGCTGCAGTGAGCCAAGATCACACCACCGCACTCCAGCCTGGGTGACAGAGTGAGACTCTGTCTCAAAAAAAAAAAAAGAAAAGAAAGGAAGGAAGAAAGGAAGAGAGAAAGAAAGAAAGAAAGAAAGAAAGAAAGAAAGAAAGAAAGAAAGAAAGAAAGAAAGAAAAGAAGAAAAGAAGGAAAGAAGGAAAGAAGGAAGGAAGGAAGGAAGGAAGGAAGGAAAGAAGGAAGAAGGAAAAGAAAGAAGGAAAGAAAGAAGAAAAAGAAAGAAGAGAAAGAAAGAAAGAAAGAAAGAAAGAAGAGAGAAAAGAGAAGAAGAGAGAAAGAAAGAGAAAGAAAGAAAGAAAGAAAGAAAGAAAGAAAGAAAGAAAGAAAGAAAGAAAGAAAGAAAGAAAGAAAAAGAAAGAAAGAAAGAAAATTGAGAGAACCAAGTACAAAGGGGGAAGATCCCTGGAGAATCCCTGACCAGCCTGCGTACTGGGAGAACAGGGTAGAGCCATGGAAAGTTCGTGCCCTTTGTCGGGGAGGGGGAGGAGCCTGGCCTCTCTCTCCTGTTCTGGGGTGTGGTAACTGGGAATTCAATTTGTGAGGTGGGAAAACTGGCTAGCAGACTCTTGCTTTGCTGAGAGTCCCTATTCCCTTTTTTTTTTTTTTTTTTTCCTTTTTGGCTAGTAAATTCCATTTTTCTTACCCTTCAAAGTGTCTGCAAGCCCCATTTTTCATGGCTGAATGACAAGGACCCTGTTTTTAGCTGCACTAAGGAGAAAGTTCTACAACATGATGAACTGGGGCTGCCTGGCTGGCCCGGGAGTTAACTAAGTCTTTATTCTAGACATCAGTGAAGTCCCCAGAGCTGGAGCTGTGATTTCTTGGTGAGTGCTAAAACCACCTTGGATTCTGGGAAAGAGCAGATGGTGGGAGCGTTCACAGCTGGGAGAATCCCATTTTTGCTCTGTTCCTCAGTTTCCTTTCTCTATGAAACAGGAATCATGAAATGTATGAACATTTGGAGGGGCTGAGCTAAAGCTGCTCGGCAAATAAGGGCTGCTGGCGCCCCATATTCCTCCCACCACATAGGACACTATTCCAGGAGGAGGTCTGTAGTGCCATTTGTTCACGATGTTGTCGAAGAAAAGAGTCAAACTCTGTAAAATATTGGAAGAGATTTATTCTGAGCCAAATAGGCGAGACCATGGCCAGTGACACAGCCCCCAGGAGACCCTGAGAACATGTGCCCAAGGTGGTCAGGGCACAGCATGGTTTTGTACGTTTTAGGGAGACATGAGACATGCATCAAATACATTTAATGTATATATTGGTTCTGTCCAGAAAGAGGCGACAACTTAAAGCCAGTGGGGCAGAGGGTTTCAGATCCTAAGTAGATTTAAAATTTTTCTGATTGGCAATTGTTTAAAAGACTTATTATCAATAGAAAGGAATGTCTGGATTATGGTAAGGGGTGTGGAGACCAAAGTTTTATCATGCAGATGAAGCTTCCAGGCAGCAGGCTTCAGAGAGAATAGATTGTAAATGTTTCTTTTTTTTTTTTTTTTTTGAGACAGAGTCTCACTGTGTTGCCCAAGTTGGAGTGCAGTGGCGCGATCTCAGGTCACCACAACTTCCGCCTCCTGGGTTCAAGCAATTATCCTGCCTCAGCCTCCCAAGTAGCTGGGATTACAGGCGCACGCCACCATGCCCCGCTAATTTTTGTATTTTTAGTAGAGATGGAGTTTCACTATGTTGGCCAGGCTGGTCTTGAATTCCTGACCTCAAGTGATCCACCTGCCTCGGCCTCCCAAAGTGCTGGGATTACAGACGTGAGCCACTGCGCCTAGCCAGATTGTAAACGTTTCTTATCAGACTTAAGATCTGTGTTGATGTTAATGTTGGTGCTGGCCAACTTTTCCAGAATTCCGAAAGGGAGGAGAGCATAATAAGTCATGTCCGACACCCCCTTCCCATCATGGCCTGAACCCCAGTGGTTCAGGTTAACTTTGGGATGTCCTCACTGAAAGGATGGAGTCCATTCAGATGGCTGAAGGGCCCTTAGAATTTTATTTTTGGTTTGCAATGTCATTGCTTCAGGACACAGACCTGACTCTGGGGCTTTGAATGAGTTCTGGGCTGCAGTTGAAATTAAGGCCACTTGGCACTAGACAGGAAGTGCACACGGGGACCAGTTTGGTGGCCAGGCTTCACTCTTAAAGGGCTGCTTGTTAGAGGCTGATGTAAAGAACCTGGGCAATGTCACCTGAGAATGGAACAAAGGTACGTTGCATGTGAGACGAAATGGGAAGTCCCTTTGGCAACCTGTGCCACACAAGTTTCTCTGTAAGGAGGCATGTGACGGCTTCAGCCCTTGGCCTTTGGATCCTATAATAGTGGAACAACTAAGGGAGTACCAGAGCCCATGACTGGATTCTGAAAGAGGGAGCTGGAAATCGGATCCCACACCAAAACTCAAAACTGGAGTCCATCTGTTGATAGGAAGCAGGTCTTATCTTTATTTTGTGATACATTATTTACTTTTCAAAGCATTGTTCAATACATTCTTTCATTTTGATCCTCATAATTCTGTGAGGGGGTAGAGTAAATATAAACATTCCCAATTTCAAATAAGGTAAATTGAAGTCTGAGAAATTAAGCTCATGGAGGTCCCCTGGCTAGAAAATGGCAGAGCCAGGACCACGATCATCAGGACTCCTGACTCTGACACTGGTGCTTTCTCCAAGACGTAGTTGGGAAGGAGAGAGACCCCACAGTGAGGAGTTCACCACAGGCCTTTTCCTGCTTTCCTCCTCTGTTAACTGGAGGAGGAAGTAGAGAAAGCCAGAATCGACATGGATGGGAAGCTAAGGGGCCATTGGGACCGTGATGCCTAACTGAGCACATCAAAGCAGAGGAGGCCAGCAGTAGAAAGTAGGAAGCGAGGAAGGAAACAGGTGGAGGTTTGCATGGACACTTCCTGTTCACAAACTTCTTATGTTCCTCATTTCATTAACAGCAGCAGTGGAATTTCATGGACAATTGGCGCTGAGCACTAACTGGGAGGTAATGAGAGAGGGAGGATGCAGGTAAAGGCTGTTTGAATTTAAATTCTTTTTCTTCGAGGGGATGGAGGGGGGCAGATTTTTCTAAAGGCAATTTTAGTGCTGGGAAAGGTTTCTAGCAAACAGCTTTTGGAGTTTTGCGTCTTCTGCTGACAGCGTTAGGACTGATGACTATCACACAGCCCACTGTGTTCTGTCGACTTTTAGATGATGGCACCAGATAAGAGAGAGAAGGATGCCCAGAGACTGGGGGTCTGACCTTCGATAGATTTTGCCTCTCAGACGTGGGAAAACACACTAGATAGTTGTCCACTCATCAGCAGTGAGCTAGAATGAGTCTCCCGGCAATAGTTATTGCAGAATCACCATATGATATAAAACTCTGTATGGACCTGGGCATAGATGGGGCATTAAACCGGAAGGAAAAAATAGGGTAACTATTCTAGGAGTGTGTTGTCTATATGACAGATCACAAACACACACACACGAAGGCATAAAGCATTCAAAGGGAGAAGGATATAAGGTAAGGTAAGACTAAAGGTAGAGATAAGTGGGGAGTCGGGGTGGTCAGGTGAAAAGGCTGTGGGGAAGAAGGCTGTTTTGAGCAAGGCTCTAGGACAGAGTTGAAATACAGATTGCCGAAGCAACAGAAGAATACGTCAGATAGAAGTAGAAGCTTAGATGGAAATAAACCCTTTCCCGAAGAGGATGGCAAGCGGGTCGGCTTGGCTGGATTGAAGAGACTGTGATAGAAAACAATGGAAGAGGCAAGTAGAGTCAAATACAAAAAGAAGGCCATTTTGTGGGAGGGTTGAATTCTAATCTTAGGATTCAGGTTATGAGGCCACAATACACATTTGTCTACTAGAGAGTATGAGCTGGAAGTTGATTAGTTACCCAAGTGCCAGGGTGACCAGGACCCTCCTGTTCTGGATGGGTGAGTGTGGACATAGATGGGAAGCTAAGGGAGCATCAGGACTGTGATGGTTAATTTTATGTGTCAACATAGATAGACCATGGTACACAGATATTTAGTCAAACTTTATTCTCTACGTTTCCAGGAAGGTAATGTTTAGATGAGATTAACACTTAAATCAGTAGATTCTGAGTAGAGCCGGTTACTGGTTATAATATGGGTGGGCCTCATCCAATCAGTTGAAGGCCTTAATAGAACAAGACTCACCTTCCTGGAAGAAGAGGAAATTCTGCCACTTTTGGACTCAAACTGCAACTGTTCCCCAGGTCTCCAGCCTGCAGGCCTATTCCGCAGATTCTGAACTTGCTAAACCTCCAGAACCATGAGTGTTATGGGCTGAAATATGTCCCCTCTGGCTGCTCCCCACTCCCCCAAATTCATATGTTGACATCCTAACCCCCAGTACTCAGAATATGACTGTGTTTGAACATAGGGCCTTGAAAAAGTACTTAAGGTTAAAAGAGGTCACTAGGATGGACCCTAAGCCAACAACACTAGTGCCCTTGTTAGAGGAGAAAATCTGGACACAGACATGAGCATCCACAGAGGAAACGTCATGTGAAAACACAGCAAGGAGACATCAGCCTGCAAGTAAAGGAGAGGGCTCAGAAGAAAGCCACCCTGTTTGCACCTCGATCTTAGGCTTCTAGCTTCCAGACTGGTGAGAAAATAAATCTCTCTTAAAGCTACTTAGTGGGTAGTATTTCCTAGCTGACTAGTTCAGGGACACTGGATTATAACTTCCTTGAAGCAAAGGACCGTGGACCATGCCTGTCCTCCCTCTCCGTGCGTTGCCCCTTGTGTGTGGACTAAAGGATGTGCTAGACTGGGCTTAGAAGCCTTGGCACCTGCTGGTAAAATACAAAATATTAGCCGGGTGTGGTGGCGTGCACCTGTAGTCCCAGCTACTCGGGAGGCTCAGGCAGGGGAATTGCTTCAACTGGGAGGTGGAGGTTGCAGTGAGCCAAGATTGTGCCACTGCACTACAATCTGGTGACAGAGCAAGACTCTGCCTCAAAAAAAAAAGAAAAAAGAAGCCTTGGCACCTGGGTTCTCTCCAGTGGGGATGCACTGCTGAGGAGGCACAGGAAGAGGGTGAAGGCAGCGGACTTAGCTGGGAAGTGGTAACAAGAGCCTCAGAAGGTGAGGGCTATGGCAGGAATTTTATGCTCTGGTTGGTTGGTACCATGTTGACCATGGGAATCACATCGAGTGAATAATAATCTGTACTGACTTATTTTGTATTCTCTGGTGTGCCTAACATAATGCCTAGGACTTAATCAATACTCAGTAAAGGTTTTGTTGAATGGGCGACTGAATAAATGGCCAAGGCAGGCCTGGAAAATGGAACCATCTTATACTTTTTAAAAAACTGCTTAAGCGTACATAAATGCATGTGTGTGCCTAGAAATTTTCCGGAAGAAATTACTAACAGTGGTTACTCTGGGTGAGTGGACTGGGATAAGAAGGAAAGTTAACTTTTTTACTGTACACTCATACTGTTTATACATTTTCATGAACATATGATTCTTGGCTCACACAGCAGACTATTAGGTGTATGAACCTGGACTCAGTGGAAAGGCAATGAAGGCAGAAAGCCTTTTATTTATTTATTTTTTTTGAGACAGAGTCTTGCTCTGTTGCCCACGCTGGAGTGCAGTGGTGCAATCATGGCTCACTGCAGCCTTGAAGTCCTGGGCTCAAGCAATCCTCCCACCTCAACCTCCCAAGTAGTTGAGAGTACAGGCATGAACCACTACGCCCAGCTATCTATCTATTTAATTATTTATTTATTTATTTATTGGTAGAGATGGGGTCTCACTATGTTGCCCCAGCTGGTCTTGAACTCCTGGGCTCAAGCAATCCTCCTGCCGTGGCCTCCCAAATCCCACCTCAACCTCCCAAGTAGCTGAGAGTACAGGCATGAGCCACTATGCCCAGCTATCTATCTATTTATTTATTTATTGGTAGAGATGGGGTCTCACTATGTTGCCCCAGCTGGTCTCAAACTCCTGGGCTCAAGCAATCCTCCTGCCATGGCCTCCCAAAGCATTGGGACTATAGGCAAGAGCCACCACACCCGACCCAGAAAGCTTTTTAACCCACTGTTATTCCCCCTCTTCTCTCTCTTAAATGCCAGCACAATTATTGAGATCAGAACACTTCAGTCTTCACACGCCACCCCACAGTGCCCAGAGGGAGCACAGAGTAATGGTGTAGAGCCCCAGCATGAAAAGGTAGCTTCGGAAGAGCAGTCGGTCAAAGCGGGACAGGAGGACCAGCCACTCTGCCTCCTGTTGGTCTGTCTGGTCCTGAGTTTGGAGGTAGTTGCTGATACATTGAAGCTGCGACCAGATTTCCTTCAGGGTTCCTGGCTGGGCCAGGTGCTCTCCATAGAACGAGGACTCTGCATGATGGAGGAAAACACCCTGGGTGAGCCAGGGACTACCAAGATCCACCTGGACTTACTCTTGAAGCTGATGGCCTCATCCTTCAAGGACAGTTGTGGGTGAAACTGAGCAGTGGGTTGTGTTTGGGTTGGGTACTCTCCCCACCCGATTAGGGGAGGCAAGATTGTACTGCAGGAAGCCTCGGAGAACACGTCAGAGCTGTATTATGTAAGCAGGGTGTATGTGTGCTGGATCCGTTCAGGAGATTTTCTGAGCTAGAGGTCAGCCTAAATGGACTCAGTAGGAGCTTTAGGGGCTGGGATGATTCTTATACTTGTTCACGTTAAGCAACTAGAACCTAAATGTACACAAGCTCCATGTATGCATGTGTGCATGTGCATGCCAGCACTTTCCTATTCTGAAATCAATGACTCAGTCACTTTGGGTAATTGGTTAAAACTGGGGATAAAAACTGACAAACAGGTCAGGCACGGTGGGCTCATGCCTGTAATCCCAGCACTCTGGGAGGCCAAGGTGGGCAGATCACCTGAGGTCAGGAGTTCAAGACCAGCCTGGTCAACATGGTAAAACCCTGTCTCTACTAAAAATACAAAAATTAGCCAGGCATGGCGGCACACGCCTGTAGTCCCAGCTACTTGGGAGGCTGAGGCAGGAGAATAGTTTGAGCCTGGAAGGCAGAGGCTGCCGTGAGCCAAGATTATGCCATTGCAGTCAAGTCTGGGCGACAGAGTGAGACTGTTAAAACAAACAAAGAATAACTGAGGGCCTGAACTTCAAGCCAAAATTAGACTTTCAGCTGAGCGCTGTGGCTCACACCTGCAATCTCAGCACTTTGGGGTGCAAAGGAGGGAAGATCGCCTGAACCTAGGAGTTCGAGACCAGCCTGGGCAACATGGCAAAACCCTGTCTCAAAAAACCAAACCAAAACAAACCAAAAAACAACAAAATGAGACTTTCTAGAAAGCCAGAAGGAGGCCGCCTTCAGTCTCCAGAGAGATAATATAAAATGCCACACCCAGGTTAAGAAGCAGTTGTTTTAGATTTTTCACATAAGCCAACGCAATACCTAGTACATCACCAACGGGAATGAATTTTTAAGGTGATCAATCCAGACAGGGGAGAAGCACAAGGCTTCTCACATACCTATTATCAGAGCACGCTGGGCCCTGGGTTCCACTCTAGGCCTGTCAGCATCGGTGTTCCCTCGAAGGCACAAGAAGGGCTGCTGCTGTCCACCACGCCGCTCATCGTGGAGGAATTTGACCAACACGATGGACTTAGCTAAGCTGAGAACTAAGAAGGCCATGCAGATACTGAAGAAGTGACCTGAGAGAAGCCAGAAGAGGTGCAGTTAGCCTCCAGTCTGAAATGCAGCATCAGATTTTTTTTTTCTTTAGGGACAGGGTCTTGCTCTATTGCCCAAACTGGAGTGCAGTGGTGCAATCATGGCTCACTGTAGCCTTAACCTATTGGGCTGAAGTGATTCTCTCCTCAGCCTCCTGAAAAGCTGGGACTACAGGCATACACCACCACACCAGGCAAATTTTTTTTTTTTTTTTTTTTTTTTTTTTTTTTTTTGTAGAGACAAGGCCTCACGGCCAGATGTGGTGGCTCACGCCTGTAATCCCAACACTTTGGGAGGCTGAGACTTTGTGATGCACTTTGGGTGGATCACAAGGTCAGGAGATCAAGACCATCCTGGTCATCACAGTGAAACCCCGTCTCTACTAAAATACAAACAATTAAACGGGCATGGTGGCGGGCGCCTGTAGTCCCAGCTACTCCGGAGGCTGAGGCAGGGGAATCGCTTGAACCCAGGAGGCGGAGGTTGCAGGGAGCGGAGATCACGCCACTGCACTCCAGCCTGGAGACAAAGCAAGACTCCATCTCAAAAAAAAAGAGAGAGAGAGAGAAGGCCTCACTATGTTGTCTTGAACTCTTGGGCTCAAGCAATGCTCTCACCTCAGTCTCCCAAAGTGTTGTGATTATGGGTGTGAGCCAATGCATCTGGCTTGTTCTTTTTTTTTTTTCCTTCCTTCCTTCCTTCTTTCCTTCTTCCTTCCTTTCCTTCTTTTCTCTCTTTCTCTCTTTCTTTTTCTCTCTTTTTCTCCCCTCCCCTCCCCTCTCCTTCCCTTCCCTTCTTGCTGTCACCCAGGCTGGAGTGCAGTAGTGGGATCATAGCTTACTGCAGACTCAAACTTTTAAACTCAAGCAATCCTCCTGCCTCAGGTTCCTGAATCGCTGAAATCAATGACTCAGTCACTTTGAGTAATTGGTTGAAACTGAGGATAAAAACAAACAGGCCAGGCACGGTGGGCTCATGCCTGTAATCCCAGGACTCTGGAAGGCCAAGGTGGGTGGATCACCTGAGGTCAGGAGTTCAAGACCAGCCTGGTCAACATGGTGAAACCCTGTCTCTACTAAAAATACAAAAAATTAGCCGGGTGTAGTGGTGTGCACCTATAATCCCAGCTACGCGGGAGACTGAGGCAGGAGAATCACTTGAGCCCAGGAGGTGGAGGCTGTAGTGAGTATGCACTGAATGCCCTGTTGATTTTTAAAATTTTTGGTAGAGACAAGGTCTCACTATGTTGCCTAGGCTGGTCTTGAATTCCTGAACTGAAGTGATCCTCCTGCCTTGGCCTCTTAAAGTGCTGATATTATGGGCGTGAGCCACCATGCCTGGCCAGCATCAGATCTTTCACAGGGGTCAGGTAAGATGAGTGTCCAGTGACCCCAAGGCTGCTTACCAATCAGAGGGGTGCTCCCTACACTCCGTGGCACCTGGTTGGACATGTTGACCCTGAAGACGGTGTAGCCCACCAGCACACTGGTCTTGAACACAATCCTGGCTTGGCAGTTGGGTGGCATGTAGAAGCTCCCCAGGTCCACCAGCATGAGAAAGATGCTAGGAATCAGCAGACTCACGACATAGACCAGGGGGTGTCTGCGCATCACCACCTGGCCAGGAACAAGCGATCTGATGAAAAGAGGGTCTAGGCCAACAGACTCAGATTTGGCCAAATTCACAGCCAGGAATGCTCCCCAAAGTCCCAACATTTTTGCATCATGTGAAAAAGTCTGTGTAACTTATCTTAGAAATATGTTTCAGGTTACTTTTTGGTTTAGAAAAGAGAAAAAAATCCTTTAAATTTTACACAGAGCTAATATTAATATTATTAATAGTATTAACAGTTATAATAAGAAGCAGTAGCTAGCATTTACTTACCACTTGCTGTGTGCCAGGCACCAGACTCAGTGGCTCATAAACTTAACTTATTCAATCTTCACAACTTTAAAGGCTGGGTATCATTAACTTCATTTTACAAACAAGGAAACTGAGTTTCAAAGAGGTTGGATTCCTTGTTTAAATTTACACAGCTGGTAAGTGAGAAACTGTTTTGAAACTAAAATCTTCCTTCTGAAACCATTTATTATGCAATATATTGTATTACTTTGTGTGTGCGTGTGTGTGTGTGTGTGTGTGTGACGAAGTTTCACTCTTGTTGCCTAGGCTGGAGTGCAGTGGCGCGATCTCAGCTCAACCTCCACCTCCCAGGCTCAAGCAATTATCCTGCCTCAGCCTCTCGTGTAGCTGGGACTACAGGTGTGCACAACCACGCCTGGCTTATTTTTTGTATTTTTAGTAGAGACGGGGTTTCACCATGTTGACCAGGCTGGTCTCGAACTCCTGACCTCAGGTGATCCCCCTGCCTCGGCCTCCCAAAGTGCTGGGATTACAGGTGTGAGCCACCATGCCTGGCCTATTATATTACTTTTTGGTCTAATATATCTCCTTCCTTGGATTCTGAGCTCCTTACCACCTGTGTGTCTATCATTCTGGGCGAGAAAACTTGCACAATTAAATTTGGAAGTTTGAAGAGGGCTCAATAACGAGACTATCTGCAAGGTGTGAGCAGGCTATAGGGAAACCACAAGATGCAGGGCAGACCCCAGGGCTTTTGGGGGACTGGGTGAGCTGTTAGCACCCTTAGGCCTGAAGGAGCCAAGGGCTGGCGTGGTGACCAGATGTGAAGAGAAAGCTGTGCAGAGGCTGCCAGACAGGACCTGTGCTTTTCTCTTAGTCTGCCTGGTGTTGACTCCACTGGTGTTGGTGGAAATGGAGAGCTAAGTACCCCCACTCAGGCCTCCTCCCATCTCCCGCCACTGCTTCCCCTGCCCACTCCCTCTCCCCACTGGCCAAACATGACCAGTGGTCCCATCTTTGCAAGCCACAGCTCTGTCTCCAGGAGTACAGATGCAGGGGGTGGAGGAGTAGGTCTCAGTGGAGGCCGCCTGAAGCTGTCCTGCTGGCCTGCACCGTGCTGGCCACACAGAGCTGCTCTTGTAGCTTGGAATTTGAGTCTCATAAAATTACTAATATTGTTGCCAATTTTTATACCTCACTTCTTTGAAATGATGATGGGCAGTGTCTTTAATAAGTACATACTCTATTCTCATCCTTCATAAAGAGAAACGGGTGAATGGCAGGGCTGCTTCCCCACTACGGCCTGGACTCTCATCTCATCCCATCTCTGGGGTAATGATAATCCCCCAAGGGGCCAAAAATAAGACCTATCTTATAGTGGGCATTCAATAAATGTTTATGAAACAAATGAGTATTCTGGGCCCTTTGCTGTTGGATTTGGACAAAAATAACATTTGAAATCTCCCATTTCTCTGATTCACCAAACAATGAACTGCTCAATATGTGTCAGATAGTGTGCTGGACACTTTCACACATATGGTGTGATTTATTTAATCCTCACTGCAAACTTGGTAGGTAATAGCCTCCATTTTATAGATTTTCAAAAGGAAAACTGAGCCCCCTGAAGTGGGTAAGTTGAGTAAGGGACAGAGCCGGGATGTGCCCCCATATCTTCTGATTCCAAGCCCAGTGCTTTTTCCCAGGACAGGATAGCTACAACTCTTGACCTGACTCAACCTCTCTGAGTTGAGTACAGGGTTCTTATCCTTCATCCTCATCTCCCACCGGAGAAGAGTGTCACAAAGAAATGAGCTCAGGGAAGAGATGAAGTGCAGAGACCAGCGATGGAGCAGGAGGTGCTGGGGGAAGAGCTTGACTGGGGGAGATGAAACATCGCCTTGCTGATAAGAGTGGGGGCTCTCCAGCCATTGGGTCTGGGAGCATATCCTGACTCTGTGGAGCTTGGCAAGCCAGAGTTGTTTGGCATATTGTCGTCTGGCTGTTGTCATTCGCATTAAGCCATAATTGGCTGCAAAAGCCTAAACCAGAGCGTCACTCACTGCTTTGCAATAATTTGGTTAAAACACATTTCTGCCGGGCGCGGTGGCTCAAGCCTGTAATCCCAGCACTTTGGGAGGCCGAGACAGGCGGATCACGAGGTCAGGAGATCGAGACCAGCCTGGCTAACACAGTGAAACCCCGTCTCTACTAAAAAATATAAAAAACTAGCCGGGCGAGGTGGCGGGCGCCTGTAGTCCCAACTACTCGGGAGGCTGAGGCAGGAGAATGGTGTAGACCCGGGTGGCGGAGCTTGCAGTGAGCTGAGATCCGGCCACTGTACTCCAGCCTGGGCGACAGAGTGAGACTCCGTCTCAAAAAAAAAAAAACAAAACACACATTTCTACCAAAGTGCAGTCAACAAGGAAAGCAACAACAAAATTAACTGTCATCAGCCTGCACCCCTCTAGCTCCTGTCATCATGCAGTGACTGAGATGGCTGTGGTTAGGTGGGGGCAGGAAAAAGGGAGTCAAGTGGCCAGAGTCCATGGGGGTTTTATGTTGTGACCCAGTCTGGGCTGTTGGTGATCTAGCCTTGTGGTGTCAGGGTGAGGGGGTGACCACGCCTGCTGATTCTGGAGGGTAGAAATGGGAACACTCCCTAGCGACTTGGCAGATACTACACAAAGGGGAAGAAAAATATAAGCAAAGTACAAGAAGGCACGTTGGTTAAGCAGAAAAAAGCCCAGACTCAAAATCAAGGGGACAGGCCAGGTGTGGTGGCTCAGACCTGTAATCCTAGCACTTTGGGAGGCCGAGGCGGGTGGATCACTTGAGGTCAGGAGTTTGAGACCAGCCTGACCAACATAGTCAAACCCCATCTCTGCTAAAAGTACAACAATCAGCCAGGTATGGTGGCGTGTGCCTGTAGTCCCAGCTACTCAGGAGGCTGAGGCAGGAGAATCGCTTGAACTCAAGAGGTGGAGCTTGCAGTGAGCCGAGATCGCACCGTTGTCCTCCAGCCTGGGCAACAGAGTGAGACTCTGTCTCAAAAAAAAAAAAAAAAAAATCAAGGGGACAGAGTTCCTGAGCCCCTTGATTCCAGGTGTCTACATGGGCTAGTTTAAGTCCTCCTGGATGATGTAGTCAACCCCTCCATGCCTTGATTTCCTCCTTTTTCAAAAAGCAGTTTACTTTTGCCTTGAAAATATCTTGGGTACAACTGAGATGAGCAGCTGTGCTCTCTACAGAAAGTCCCTATGTAAAGAAAACAAGCTGAGATGACACCTCTCCACCCAGAGGCTGACACAACAGTAAATCTATGCCTGGGACAGAACCAGAGATGGATGGTGTGGCCCCTCAAGGTCCCTGATTTCCAAGAAAGTGCAGGTTTATCAGATTATGTGTTCCCCGAGAAATCATCTGAGGGAGAGCTGTGGAAAGAGCTAAGAGGTTAGGAGGTAGGCGGGCTTTGCGGATATGGAGCCCGTGTAGTCACACAGAGCCTGCTCTTGAAAGGGTCCTGCACTTGGTTTAGTGCTCTACTGGTGCTATTTTGAAATTCTTAATAATGTTTGAATAAGGGGTCCTGCATTTTCATTTTTCACTAAGCCCTGCATATTATTAGCTGACCCTGTCAGAAAGATAGTCCTCACTGGATGTCAACAGTAAATGAAGGCAGAGGGAAAAGACACAGGGACAAGGGTGGACAATTAGCTTCTGCTGTAACATAAAGCAAAGACATCTCTCATCTTTGTTTGGCTTATAGAATCGTAAAACTAGATAGACCTTCCAAAACCACCTCATCCATTCTCCTACCTTTAGGAAAGATGTTCACATTTCTAAGACACACGAAATAGTACATATAGTTTCGGTTTTTGGTTTTCTTCCAGAAGAAAGAACCCACATTTTTCTTGTGGTTGATTTAGGTGGCAATGTTGCCTATGGACTAATTTTTTTTTTTTTAGACACAGTTTCGCTCTTGTTGCCCAGGCTGGAGTACAATGACACAATCTCAACTCACTGCAACCTCCGCCTCCCAGGTTCAAGCGATTCTCCTGCCTCAGCCTCCTGCGTAGCTGGGATTACAGGTGCCCACCACCACGCCCAGCTAATTTTTATATTTTTAGTAGAGACAGGGTTTCACTATGTTGGCCAGGCTGGTCTCGAACTCCTGACTTCAGGTGATCCACCTGCCTCATCCTCCCAAAGTGCTGGGATTACAAGCGTGAGCCACAGCACCAGGACTAGACCAATTTTCCCTGCAAACCCAGTGCAGCCTAAAGAAACTCTAGTTTTCAGAAATTTTTTGTTTTTATTATCTCCATTGGATAATCAGAGCCCTTTATTCCTTTGTTCAATAAACATTAATTGAGCATGAACAGGTTGTCTGGTACTATCCTAAATACTGAAGTTAGTACCATTAATAAGACAGTTCCCTGCCCTTATCCCATCTTGTAGGATCAGGAAGCAGATTCTGGTGATTGTTTCATGAGTCTGTTGCGGGAGAGAAAATTTGCCCCAGAATGGACCATAGTCAGGGTCCATACCTGCTTTAGATCATTTAAAAAATGAGATTTGGGACTTTTTGAGTTTATATCTAGATGATATTTTGGACTTAGAGTTGACACTGGAATGATGCTGGGTTAAACTTTGGGGGATGTTGGGATGGGGCTGAATGTATTTGTATGTGGAGCAGAAGTGGATTTTGGGTTGCAGACTCTACTAGGTTGAAAAGGGCCCCCAAGAATTCATGTCTTTCCTGGAACCTCAGAATGTAGCCTTATTTGGAAATGAGATCATTGGAGATGTACTAGAGCAGGATGAGGTCATACCAGAGTAGAGTGGGTCCTCAATCCAATGTGACTGGAGTTCTGATAAAAAGAGAAGAGACACACGTGGAGAAGGCCATGTGAAGATGGAGGCAGAGATGGGAGCAATGCATCTGCCAGCCAAGGAACACCACCGGTTCCTGGCAACCACCAAGGGCCAGAGGAGAGGCAAGGTGCAGCTTCTCCCTCAGAATGCCCACAAGGAACCAACCCTGCCCAAGTCTTGATTTCAGATTTATAGCCTGCAGAACTGCAAGAAGATGAATTTCTGTTGTTTTGAGTCACCCAATTTGGGCTACTTTGTTATGGCAGCCTCGTGACACTAATACACGTGACTTGCCAAGTAATGCACAGTGGGCGAATGGCAAAGAATGGACCGGAATATACTGCTCTGCCTTTAGTTGTGTGTCAGCATAATATAGGATTAGGCACATAGTTTCTGGAGTCAAGTTGCCTGGGTTCAAGTCCAGGCTCCACCAGTCACTTTGCACCCTTCTGTAAGTTACTTAACTTCTCTGCACCTCAATTCATTTATTTGTAAAAATGCAGATACTTGGAGCACCCATCTCCTAGGGATGTGAGGATTATAGATACAAACTCTTAAAATGGTGCTTGGCATAGAGTAAGTGCTCAGCTTTGTGGTTATTGCTATTGTGTCTCCCTGGGCAGATTTTGGGGATCTGTGATAGATGTCAGGAACCTTCATTTATTCATCATTATGCCCTAAGTGTTCACCATGGAGCCTGGCACATGGTGAGAACCCGAAAGATGTTCGTGGAATTGTATTGCAGTCTGGTAGTAGTGCTACTTTTACTTCCAATATAATGGAAATGTGGAGTTAGCCCGAATGGGAGCTATCCTCTTGAGATCAGTCTTTCTGAGGGTGACCTCTCTGCAGATCATGCAAGAAGCAGTGACTCCTGCTTCTGCTAAGTAGAAGGCATGTCACCTGCTCAGTGAGACACTGCTCTCTGCAAAACTGCCCCTTCCCACAGCCCATCATTTCTAATGGACTAAAGGAGCTGGTGCCTTTAAATTCCACAGAAAGGGAAGAAAAAGCACTTTAGTTTCAGTCCATGTTCCCCATTAGACACCCTTCAGGTGTTAGCAATATTATGCCACAATTTCATTATCCATTAAAGCCAGGTAATAATAAGTACACAAAGGTATTTGGAGCCTATTGATGTTAATGAAAGAGATCAATCTAATTCAGAATGTGTGTGTGGAGAGCTCCTTGGAGATGGAATAGGCCCCAAGGTTAGCCTCTAATTGCCTCCTTGATGGTAGACCCCACCAGTACTCAATTTTGCATGACCGTCTTTATGACATAGTTGGAATTTTGACGCCCAGACTCCGCTTCATACAGAAGCCCATTTTCCTCCTCTCCAAAGCCCCTCCCAGCATTCCCAACTCAGAAAGAACAGGAAAGTTGCTGCCATTTAAGCACCAGAGTCAGAGTTTCTTGGATCTAGACTATGGGTTGCACTGGATGAGCAGAAAGTCAGTCCGTGAGTCCCAAATCACTTGAGTGACCCAGAAAGGATATCTGGGGCTCTAAATTCTCTCTCTCTCGTATTATCTGCTGGCACTTAGAGGGATCTTATCTTCTATCAAGTTTATGAGCTGCATTCAATAAGTATCTCAACAAAGTTACTCCACCTAATCTAGAAAAATATTATAACAGAAAAAGAGGATAAAGGCATTTCTTTCCCAAATGCCCCTTTGCATTTTCTAGGACACCCTGTGGGCACCCCAATTCCTGCCCAAATAAACACTTTACTTGGTGTGAGGATATCTGTGGTTGGGCTCGGTTTAGTTTCCACAGCTGTCCACCCTTTTCCATCCAACACGAGTTCCTAAATTGTATTCCTACCTCCTCCCACTTCTACCCTCATTCTTTAAAGAAAAAAAAAACCACTGCCATGCAAAATCAAATGCTCACCCTGCTGTTTCTGGGAACCAGCACCTCCAATAAAATATTGGAGGAAACCTCCCCTCCCATGGCTGCTGGACCGGGTCTCAGGCTGTGCACAGACATCTTTGTAAGGAGAAGTGCCTGTGCTCTGGGCCCCCTGTGGAACGTAGCCCGACTCCAAAGCATCCGTGGTGTCCTCTGATAAACAATTTGTGTCCCAGAGTCGGCAGCTATGATTGCACATTAGCTGAAACTCATAGGGCATCCGGAGCACTTGATTTAGGATAAATGGCAGCAGTGTACCTCAGGCCAAGGGTAAGGATGAATTTAGAATAGATTATTGCTTCTCCTGCCTTCCCTACCTGTCCCCAACCTCCTGCTGAGCAGCCTGGACTGAGACACAGCTGGCAAGTAGATTAAGAGGAGATGGTCCTTTGCTGTCAGGACCCTGGCAGGCCCAGTGTTGGCATAATAGAATCAGGCTCTGAATTTCACATCACTGGCCAATGGCTGTTGGAGGAAACCCAGGTGCCTTGGTTGCTAAATTCAGAGTGGGATGTCCGGTATGGAGTAAGAGAATGAGCCTAGGCGCCGTGCACAGAGCAGAAATGCATGGAGGCTGAGCGGAGTTGGCAGGCAGAAAACTGATCGTCACTGAATCCACTTTTAGTCTTTCTGAAGCTGCAGAATTGCTCCTGAGTCTGGCTTCCTGCCCTGCCAAATATGATCTGTGACTCTACTCAGGATTCTCTCCCTACTCTGCTTCTGAGGACCAGGGCGGAAGCCAGCCCTGCTAGATAACCCACGTCCACCCCCAGGGCAAAAGGACCCATAGAAAAGTTCCAAGAGCATGAAATTAAATTACACCTGCCTCCAGCACACTTCCACTTCAACACGTACCCAGGGGGAAGCATGGTAGTGAGGAGAGCAGAGGAACTGGACCATGGCTCTGAGATCCAGGGAAGCCTCCCCTCCATTAAACAATCTTCTCACTGTCTCTGTTCATCATAATTAAAATGGGGATAGTATATAGAAAACCTTCAGCTGCTGTTGACGAATTAACATTTAGGGTGAAGGAGGGCGACATGTAACTACAAATAATAGCTGCTCTATGGAGAGAGAGAGTGTGTGTGTATGCACATGTGTGCCTGTGCATGCAAGCTCACGCCTTGTTTACCTGCCCCATCTCTTGCCTGTGTTTGTCTCCTCCGTGCAGTGTAGGTAATGGTGTGTGCAGTGTTCTCAGGAGCGCTTGGTAGGTGACTATGTTCCACCTTGCATGTGCTACTCCTTCACATTTCCCTTTAATGCTCTCCATTATTCGGGCTGCATTAATAATGTTTGCGGGCTGATATCTTTAAAATTAATGAGGTGTTTACTCTTAGCCAAGAAACTCATTGAAATTTAAAAAAGAAAAAAAAAAAAACTTGCTTGCTTTCCTTCCCTTTTCCTCACAAGAAAAGTGGACAAACAGCCCACATTGCAAGCTTTGCTTAAAACCGAGCAGAATTCTAGGCAAGAACCCAAAGCCCACCATCAGGAGGGTATGAGTTGCGATTAGCTGCTAGCCAGCATTATACATCAGTCAGGTTCAAACCACAGCTGTGTCTAAGAGGCCCAGATTTAACAAGAGCTTTGCTGGAAAGCTGTGTACACCTTTAACCAATTGAGGGATACCTGTAACCTCAGTAATAGTTCCTTCCTTCCTTCCTTCCTTCCTTCCTTCCTTCCTTCCTTCCTTCCTTCCTTCCTTCCTTCCCTCCCTCCCTCCCTCCTCTCTCTCTCTTTCTTTCTTGCTTGCTTGCTAGCTTTCTCTCTCTCTCTCCTTCCTTCCTTCCTTCCTCCCTCCCTCCCTCCTTTCTTTTTTTTTTTTTTTTTTTTTGAGACGGAGTCTTGCTCTGTAGCCCGGGCTGGAGTGCAGTGGCCTGATCTCAGCTCACTGCAAGCTCCGCCTCCCGGGTTTAGGCCATTCTCCTGCCTCAGCCTCCGGAGTAGCTGGGACTACAGGCGCCCGCCACCTCGCCCGGCTAGTTTTTTGTATTTTTAGTAGAGACGGGGTTTCACGGTGTTAGCCAGGATGGTCTCGATCTCCTGACCTCGTGATCCGCCCGTCTTGGCCTCCCAAAGTGCTGGGATTACAGGCTTGAGCCACCGCGCCCGGCCCCCTCCTTTCTTTCTTTTCTTCCTTCCTTCCTTCCTCCCTCCCTCCCTCCCTCCCTCCCTCCCTCCCTCCCTCCCTCCCTCCCTCCCTTCCTTCCTTCCTTCCTTCCTTCCTTCCTTCCTTCCTTCCTTCCTTCCTTCCTTCCTTCCTTCCTTCCTTCCTTTGTTTTTTTGACAGAGTCTCCCTCTGTCACCCAGGCTGGAGTGCAGTGGTATGATCTTGGCCCACTGCAACCTCCACCTCCCGGGTTCAAGCGATTCTCATGCCTCAGCCTCCTGAGTAGCTGGGATTACAGGTGCACACCACTACGCCCAGCAAGTTTTGGTATTTTTAGTAAAGATGGGGTTATGCCATGTTGGCCAGACTAGCTGGAACTCCTGACCTCAAATGATCCACCCGCCTTGACCTCCCAAAGGTCTGGGATTACAGGCATGAGTCACCGCACTCGGTGAATGATAGTTTATTTCATCACCACCCCTTAGCATATCCATTGTACCAGAGCACCGTAGTCTAGTCTAAATTTTCCTTCTTATTCCAGAGGTATGTTTTTAGGATAATTCACCTTGAGTGCAGTCCTGACCCACCTGTGGTTTCTATTTTTCAACCGAATCCATTACTTGGCATGAAGGACCACCATCCCCTCACTACCACCACCACTAGCTGACTTTTTGCAGAAAAGAAGAATGCACTGCTAATATACTAATGATGTAGTTTACCAGTTGTGTGAAATTGCTGCAGACCACATGTCAAAACAGTTTCCCAGGGGGCCAAAGAAAGGAGAATGGCTG
Organism: Macaca thibetana thibetana; assembly: GCF_024542745.1. Classification (NCBI taxonomy): domain Eukaryota; kingdom Metazoa; phylum Chordata; class Mammalia; order Primates; family Cercopithecidae; genus Macaca; species Macaca thibetana. Next base: position 105,750,431 of record NC_065591.1, on the reverse strand, counting down.
CCTCTGGAGTACAAATCAGCAGGCTTCACTGTCCTGTATCCCACCATCCCCCAGTTTCATGGCGGACAAATTTCGCTATGAACAATGCAGCCAAGGGCATTCCCAGGGATGCCTTGGAGGAGTGTGGGTTTCCATCATAATTTTGAGGAGTTAATTGTTCCCTCTGATCCAGAAGCTACCAGTGGTTTCTGTGGGTCTTATTGGCTAATCCCGTAAGATATTCAAGTTAATAATATTTTCATATTATGCATCTGCATCTGGAATTAGTTGATAATTTACTCAATAAAAAAATAGGACAATAATGTTGATGAGAAAGTCTTCCCAATTTGTTGTTGTTGTTGTGTGTGGGTTTGTCTGTGTTTTTTCTGAGTAGCAATTAGAAGCCATAATGTGAGTATGTGTGGAAAGATTGGAGGATTCCTGGTGCAGGGCATGCTTCAGGCCTCTGGTGTCTGTTATCTTCTGGAGGGGCCCAGCATCTCCCACTGAACCTCTGTTCTGTGAAATGCTGGAATGTGAGTGGATGCTCAGAGCCCGCTGAAGTCCCTGTTCTTGGGTGATCATGAATGAGAACATGCAATAGAGCAGAAATTCCTCAGCCCAAGAGAGAAGGCCAAAGGCTGTGGAGAAGCAGGCAATAGGGATAGGTAGTAAAGAACCTACATTAAACTGAATCTGTGCAAATCCTCCAGCGCTGCTCTGCAGGATGCTGTATGTGGAGGACACAGATAGAAGTTCCCACTCACTGTCATTCAAAAACACCTTTTTGTCACGCTTAATGTCTTCGGGGCTCCTCAGAAAGGCCAGGTCTACGTCTTCCACTGCAAACAACAGAAACGATTGACTTTCCCAGAGAGAAAGAGATGCCAACATCCACCCACTTTTCCAGCTCCCAATTTGAATCCTTCCTCTTTCTCCTGCCCCCATAGGCACAGTCTCCTTGGCCTTATTTGAATTAGGGGGTAGGGATGCGGAATAAAATCTTTCTAGTCACACACAAAAAAAAAACAACTGTGAATTTATGGCTTGGAATACACTCTCTGTAGAATGATGGAGCTTGTCTGCGATTTCTATAATATTATCCATGGCAGTAGAGGCTTAACACTGTGTTTCCAAAACAACCCCGGGGGGTACAGCGTCATACTTGGTCTGGATTACAGCAGGAACCAAAAAACTGCAAGAAGAGATTCCGATTTTTAAATAGCCAATTATCTGCAAGAATAAAATAGACTTGAAGGATAGTATAATATCATTTCACCTACGTGTACCAACCCAGCATTGATGGGTATCTCTCATGGTTTACCTGTATGCAGAATGCTCTTGAAGGTTAGGCTGCAATTCTGGACATCAAATGGAAAAGCATATGTCTCTAAACTGCATGCGGAGACCACCTGGATGGGCTTAGAGTTCTCAATGGTCCCAGATGAGTTCACATAAACATAGGGAAGGTCGGGGGATCTTTCAACGTCCATGCTATACGAAACACAAGAGAACTTGTTGTCACAGAGAGGACGTTGGTCATTTCAAAATATAGACAGGATGATTAGGAGATGGTAGTGACCATGAGGTCCATGACCAGCCTAGCCCTGCAAAAACACAATCACATTTTCCGTGAGATTATTCACCCCGGCAAAGATGAGCTTTTCAGTGACAGCCTCGTAAGTTAGCTCATTTGCTGCTATAACAACACAGACATAATAAGTAACCTCAACATTAGTAACCAGATCTGCATCTTAAACAACATCAACACATGGCACTTCTAACCTGAATACTCCCAACGATATGCTCCCCTTCAACTTGAGAAGCAAAAATGAGCAACATCGACTGAAAGTAAGCAGTGACTGGCCTGACAATGCCAAGGAGTCTACACCCCACAGAAATACACACTGGCACACTTACAACTCATTGATGATGATATCCGGGGCCCAGATAGCACTTAGAGGTAGGGAGATCTCTCTAATCTCATCAAACAGGCTGGAGTTCCAGGATAAAAATTCATCATTCCAGACCTGTTAGGAGTAGCCAAAAAGAAACTTAAATCAAAATGGGGCAATGTCTGCCTCAGTAAAGAACTAAAGAGACATTTGGATTAATAATCCAACTAATCAGCCACTTGGTTCGATCTGTTAGGAGAAAGGACTTCCCATCTGAATGCTAAAGATGGTAGTCCCAACCAGAAACCAGGGCCATACATCTTAAATGAATTACAATAAATTAGGTCTGCTGCAGATCTAAGGAAGTAGAAATATAAAGATAATACCTATTTCTTAAATAACTATATTTTGCAGCAGATCCAGATCAGGAGTGCAGTATATTTAGAAGGAAACATAATTATTTACCTCCCGGCACCATACACTTGTCTTTAATATTTGATTCTCTGCATCCTGCAAGGCAAAAATAAAATCCACACCAAATCTTAGAATGTCAATAAATCAAAGGCCAATTCAGCAGTAAGGCAATTCAGAAGAAGAAAATCAAGTCTAACCAAATAATGCTGACATTAAAAACATTACCTAGACTCTTCAATACCTAAGTATTCTCAGTTCTTACTTATCATGCACACCTGTTGCTATAAGCTTTACTATATTATCTACGACAAAACGGCACTTTGCCTGCCCTTGACATTTTGAATGATTTGCTAATCTCTTTCCCACTCTAATTAGTTACTCTACCATTAATCAGACTAAAAAATGTTATGTAGTCTTAGTAATTTGGGGCTAAAAAGATGAGACCAAGCTTTGATTTGTAATCAAGATATTATTCATAATCTCTCAATGAGTGTTAGCTCAACTGTTATTGGCAGCCATTCCTGTTAAGTTACCGTATGTTTGGATTTCTCTGCTTATAAAACAGACTGAATGAACTTAATGAAACATATTTTAGATGATATAATAAATGTGATTTCCCATGTCTGTAGTGAGTCCATGATATTTTTAAAAGACCCCCAAAAACAGCAATTCAAAAAACCCTCCTGGCTGGGCACGGTGGTTCATCCCTGTGATCCCACATTTTTGGAGGCCGAGACAGGAGGATCCCTGTGATCCCACATTTTTGGAGGCCAAGACAGGAGGATTGCCTGAGCTCCGGAGTTTGAGACCAGCCTGGGCAACACAATGAGGCCCTATCTCTACAAAAAAATTAAAAATTATCCAGGTGTGGTGGCACACAACTAGTGGTCCCAGCTACTTGGGAGGCTGAGGTGGAAGGATTGCTTGAGTCCAGGAGGTCAAGATTGCAGTGGGCCATGTTTGTGCCACTGCACTCCAGCCTAGGTAACAGAGAGAGACTCTGTCTCAAAAAACAAAAAACAAAAAAAACAACAACCCTCCTCACCAATTTTTTCGTATCTAATCTAGTACAGAACATTCTGAAACTCTGATGTTCTTAGGAATTTTTTAAAAAGGGATATCTCACACCGTATATAAACATTAACTCAAAATGAATCATACACCCAAATGTAAGAGCTTAAACTATAAAACTCTTAAAAGAAACCAAAGGAGTAAGTAAATCTTCACGACTTTGAATTAGGCGATGATTTCTTAGACATGACAACAAAAGAAAAATAAATGAGACTTCATCAAAATTAAAAACTTTTGTGCTTTAAAGAACACCATCAAGAAATGAAAAAGACAACCCACAGAATAGGAGAAAATATTTGCAAGTCACATATCTGCTTAGAGGCTTGTATCCAGGATATAAAGCATTCCAGCAACTCAATGACAACAAAAGACAAGCAGCCCTGTTTAAAAATGGGCAGACTGGGCGCAGTGGCTCACGCCTGTAATCCCAGCACTTTGAGAGGTCAAGGCAGATGGATCATGAGGTCAGGAGATCGAGACCATCCTGGCTAACACAGCAAAACCCCGTCTCTACTAAAAATACAAAAATTAGCCAGGCGTGGTGGCAGGTGCCTGTAGTCCCAGCTACTCAGGAGGCTGAGGCAGGAGAATGGAGTGAACCCGGAAGATGGAGCTTGCAGTGAGCTGAGATCGTGCCATGGCACTCCAGCCTGGGTGACAGAGCAAGACTCCATCTCTAAAAAATAAAAATGAGCAAGAGACTTGAATAGACATCTCTCTAAAGTAGGTATACAAATGACCAATAAGCACATTAAAAGATGTTCGAGGTCACCGCTATGGGCCAAACTGTCCCCCCAAAACCCATATGTTGAAACCCTAACTTCCAAGGTGTCCATGTTTGGAGATAGGGCTTATAGGGAGTAATTAAGGTCAAATGATGTCATAGGGATAGGACCCTAATCTCATAGGATTGGTGGCTTTATAAGAAAAGGAAGAGAGAAAGATCTCTCTCTACCATGTGAGTACACAGTGAAAAGGTGACCATCTGAAAGTCAGAAAATGGCTCTCACCAAGAACCAAATCAGCCAGAACCTGATGTTGGACTCCCAGCCTCCAGAACTGTGAGAAATAAATTTCTGTTGTTTATGCCACCTAGTCTGTGGTATTTGTTATGGCAGCCTGAACTTTCTAATACAATCACTAATCATTTGGGAAATGCAAATCATCAAAACCACAATGAGATACGAACTCACACTCATTAGAACGGCTACTGTTTTTTAAAAAGCAGAAAATAACAAGTGTTGGTGAGAATGGGGAGAAATTGGGACCCTTGGGCACTGTTGGTAGAAATGTACAATGGTGTGGCTGCTGTGGAACACAGTATAGCACTTTCTTAAAAAGTTAAAGATGAAATTACCATATAATCCAGGAATTCCACTTCTGAGTATATACCCAAGAGAACTGAAAGCAGGGCCTTGGACAGATATTTATACACACATGTTCATAGCAGCAGCATTCACAATAGTCAAGGGGTAGAAGTAGCCCAACTGTCCACTGATAAATGAATAGATAAGCAAAATGTGGACTATACATAAATTGGAATATTATTCAACCTTAGAAAGGAAGGAAATTCTGACACGTTACGACATGGATGAACCTTGAGAACATGATGCTAAGTCAAATAAGCCAGTCACAGAAGGACAAATACTGCCTCATTCCACTTAAATGAGGTACCTAGAGTACTGAAATTCATAGAGGCCAAAAATAGAATGAGTTGCTGGGGTGAAGAAAGGGAAAGTTATCATTGAATGGGTAAAGAGTTTCAGTTTTCACTGTTCACAATAGCAGAAACATGGAATCAACCCAAATGCCCATTAATGATAGACTGGATAAAGAAAATGTGGTACATATATACGATGGAATACCACACATCCGTAAAAAAGAATGAGATCATGTCCTTTGCAGAGGCATGGATGGAGCTGGAAGCCATTATCCTCAGCAAACTAACATAGAAAGAGGAAACCAAACACCACATGTTCTCACTCATAAGTGGGAGCTGAACAATGAGAACACAGGGACACAGGGAAGGGAGCAACACACACTGCGGCCTGTCAGGGTCCGGGTGTGGGGAGGGAGAGCATCAGGAAAAATAGCTAATGCATGCTGGGCTTAATATCTAGGTGATGGACTGATAGGTGCAGGAAACCATGGCACACGTTTGCCTATGTAACAAACCTGCACATCCTGCACAGGTATCCTGGAACTTAAAATTAATTAAATTAAGTTTTACAAAAAAGAGAAAACAGGGCCGGGTGCGGTGGCTCACGCCTTGTAATCCCAGCACTTTGGGAGGCTGAGGTGGGAGGATCACCTGAGGTCAGGAGTTCAAGACCAGTCTGGCCCATGAAACCCCGTCTCTACTAAAAATACAAAAATTAGCCGGGCATAGTGGCACATGCCTGTCATTCCAGCTACTCAGGAGGCTGAGGCAGGAGAATTGCTTGAACCCAGGAGCAGAGGTTGTAGTGAACTGAGATTTAGCCACTGCTCTCCAGCCTGGGCCACAAAGCGAGACTCTGTCTCAAAAAAAGAAAGGAAAAACATATACTCTAAAACACGTTTGTCCAGAATATCAATTCTATAAGAAAACATGTGCAGAGAAGAGTAAAAATTAGCAGCAATGGTTGTTTTTATAATTTGAATTATGTGAATTTTTTCCTCTATGGTCTTATACTCTTCTGTATTTTCCACATGTCTACAATAAGTATATTATAATCAGGAAAAACATTAGTATTATTTATTAAGTTAACAAGCTGTCCCACAAAGAAATATGAATGGCCAGTAATCACATGAAAATGTTTAACCTCAGCAGTAATAAAAGATGGAAAGAATGCTCAAAAAAAGAAAAACAAAAAAAAGAGTTTCAGTTTTGCAAGATCAAAGGAGTCCTGGAGACTGGATTATGGTGATGATAACACAAGAATGTGAATGTACTCAATGCCACTGAACTGTATGCTTAAAAAGGGTCAAGATGATAAATTTTATGTTGTGTATTTTATGACAAGTAAAAATGATAATACAAAGTGGGTAAAGGATTTGGCTATATATTTCTCCTAAGGAGATATATAAAGGGCCAATAAGCACATGAAAAGATGCTCAATAACATTAGTCACCAGGGAACTGCAAATCGAAACCACAACGAGATACCACTGTATCCTCACTAAGACAGCTAAAATTAAAAAGACAGACAATAACAAATGTTGGCAAGGATGTAGAGAAGTTGGAGCCCTCAAATATTGCTGGCAGGATTATTAATTGATTCAGCCACTTTGAAAACCAGTCTGGGCTGGGCTCGGTTGCTCACGCCTGTAATGCCAGCACTTTGGAAGGCTGAGGCAGGCAGATCACCTGAGGTCAGGAGTTCGAGACCAGGCTGGCCAACATGGTGAAACCCCTGTCTCTATTAAAAATACAAAAATTAGTTGGGTGTGGCGGTACACGCCTGTGATCCCAGCTACTCGTGAGGCTGAGGCATGAGATCACTTGAACCTGGGAGCTGAAGGTTGCAATGAGCCAAGATTGTGCCACTGCATTCCAGCCTGGGTGACAGAGTGAGACTTTGTCTTAAAAAGAGAGGAGAGGAGAGGAGAGGAGAAGAGGGGAGAGAAGGGAAGAAGAGGGGAGAGAAGAGGAGAGGAGAGGAGGGGAGAGGGGAAGAGAGGAGAGGAGAGGAGAGGAAAGGAGAGGAAAAGCAGTCTGGTGTTTACTCAAAAGATTAAACATACATTTATCATATAATGCAACAATTCTACTCAGAAGTATATAACCACGAGAACTGAAGACATAAGTCCACACAAAAAACCTGTATAAAAATATTCATAGCAGCATTATTTGTGATTGTTAAAAAGTGAAACCAATGTATTGACTGATGACTGGATAAACAAAATGTGATATATCCATACAATCGATTATACAGCAACAAAAAGTAATAAAATACTGATGCATGTGACAACATGTATGAACTTTGAAAGCACGCTAAGTGAAAGAAGTCAGTCATAAGAGACCATTTATGGTATGATTCCACTTATATAATATGTCTAGAACAGGCAAATCTATAGAAACAAAAAGTAGAGTGTTTGCCTAGGGCTGCTGGGGGTGGAATGTGGAGTGTGACTGCTAATGGATATAGGGCTTCTTTTTGAGGTGATAAAAATGTTCTGAAATTAGATAGTGGTGATGGTTGTGTAACTCTGTACTAAAAAACACTGAATTGTATACTTTAAATTGGCGAATTTTGTGGTTGAATTAAATCTCAAAAAAACTGCTATTTTAAAAAATGTTTAATAAAGAAAAGGGCAACCATTTTTGAAGACATTTCCGGTAAATTTATAAGAAGGCTGATGCATACTATTAAAGAACTCTCCTTGAACTCTTTTTTTTTTTCATTTCTTTCCATGTATAATCCATCGCTAAAAACTGCATCCTTAAAAGAGAATAAAAGGATTAAAAAAACACAAGATGAAGAAATAGGAAATAAAATGTGTAAGACCAGCCTGGCCAACATGGTGAAACCCCTTCTCTACTAAAAATATAAAAATTAGCTGGGCATGGTGGTGGGAGCCTGTAATCCCAGCTACTTGGGAGGCTGAGGCAGAAGAATCGTTTAAACCCGGGAGGCAGAGGTTGCAGTGAGCCGAGATGGCGCCACTGTACTCCAGCCTGGGTGACAGAACGAGCCTCTGTCTCAAAAAAAAAAAAAAAAAAAATTGTAAAACATTTCCCTTGCTGATTTAGGTTCAAAGCTCAAGAGTCACTTAGGTAACATTTGTATTTCTGTAATATTTAGTACAATACCAAATTTCAGTACATAAAAGTGTTTAGGAAGTTGATGGCATGGAATCAACTAACAGCTCTGTTTTCCTCCCCAGAACTGGGTATAAGAAATTAAATGGCCGGGCGCGGTGGCTCACATCTGTAATCCCAGCACTTTGGGAGGCCGAGGCGGGCAGATCATGAGGTCAGGAGATCGAGACCATCCTGGCGAACATGGTGAAACCCCGTCTCTACTAAAAATACAAAAAGATTAGCCAGGCGTGGTGGTGGGCGCCTGTAGTCCCAGCTACTTGGGATGCTGAGGCAGGAGAAAGGCGTGAACCTGAGAGGCGGAGCTTGCAGTGAGCCTATATTGCACCACTGCACTCCACAGACTGGGCTACAGAGCCAGACCCCATTTCAAAAACAAAACAAAACAAAAATTAATTGTCCAATTATCCAGCCACATAAAAGTCCATTTTCTTTGTGCACAGGGTCAAGACTATGTACTACTCTGGAGAATTCAGACTGGGTAGGGAGTCGGAAGGCACCACTGATACTATTGCCCATGTTGATGGCGCAGGTGGAATTGTGCAGTACACAGACTACACAGTGGCTCTGCGCCAGGTGGCATCATTTGAAAGAGAAACAAGAAACTTTTTAAAATTTCCCCTTTTTATAATCAAGAAAGCAAATTACTATCAAATAAGCATTATTCTTTCTCTTTGAGAAACAGAAGGCATTAGGAACACATAGATACGTAGTCGCCCTGCTTTAGTGGTTCAACAAGGCCTGGTCTGAGTGAACTTGCTCTACAGATATTTATGGAATTTAAATAGATACTTGGGAAAGGCAAGTTTTAAAGTAGTATAAAAAGTGAAAACCTTGAATTCACAAGTATTTCCCCAAGGAACAGCTTGGACCAGATGGACCAGAGGGGACTCCCAGACAAGACTGGCTCAACAGGAGTCCTGGTGGTTAAAAACAAAAGCCTCGGCCGGGCGCGGTGGCTCACGCCTGTAATCCCAGTACTTTGGGAGGCCGAGACGGGTGGATCACGAGGTTAGGAGATCGAGACCATCCTGGCTAACACGGTGAAACTCCGTCTCTACTAAAAAAAAATACAAAAAACTAGCCGGGCGAGGTGGCAGGCGCCTGTAGTCCCAGCTACTCGGGAGGCTGAGGCAGGAGAATGGCGTGAACCCAGGAGGCGGAGCTTGCAGTGAGCCAAGATCGCGCCACTGCATTCCAGCCTAGGCGACAGAGCGAGACTCCGTCTCAAAAAAAAAAAAAAAAAAAAAAAAAAGCCTCTAATGAGAGCTCAGGATTAGGTGACACCACTTCCTGGCTTTTTTTTTTTTTTTTTTTTTTTGAGACAAGGTCTTGCTTTGTTGCCCAAGCCAGGGTGCAGTGGCACAATCATGGCTCACTGCAGCCTCAACCTCCCAGGCCCAAGTGATCCTCCCATTTCAGCCTCCCAAGTAGCTGGGACCACAGATGTGCAACACCATGCCCAGCTAATTAATGTATTATTATTAATTTTTGTAGAGACGGGGTGGTGCTGTGTTGCGCGGGTTGGTCTCAAGTTCCTGGGCTCAAGCAGTTCTCCCACCTTGGCCTCCCAAAGTGCTTGAATTACAGGTGTGAGCCACCGTGCCCAGCCTTCGTTGCACATTTTACCAACTGAGAGATCATGAAACAGATTATGTCTCACCCACTAAGGCACAAAAGGTTCCATTCTAGGCTTGGTTGCAATCAGTGAGGTTCCCCACAAATAGAAAGAAAAGTTCAAAATGCAGTTTATATCACTGAGATATATAGTAGTTGACTATGCTTTCACAAGAAATACATTTTTATGTCTATTCAAAGTTCTTACCAGTTTGTTTATTACTGTCATACCCCATGAATGTGTCTCAGTGATTCAGTCATATGGCTGGGAGGAGGGTCTCTGTTTTCATGTTTCATTTCACTATCATTTTATCCAGTTGATTCTTCTTAACTGCCATATTGATGCCTTAGCTTGTTTTTCACTTCTTGCCCATTGCTTTGCCACATTACATATAACAATGATGTTAAGAATTTTTTTCTAACATTTTATGGGGGTGTTTGGGAGGATTCGTCATTCAGCCCTGAAGAACACAATGTCAAAAAGTATTTTGAGGCTAAAACTAAAATCTTTTTTTGTCAAAGGAAACAAGTTTCTCAATGCCAGCTGGTGAACATAATTGGTTCTCTGGTGGCATTATTCACAGCTTTTCCCTCTGTGTATCTCGCCCCGTTTTTTTTCTTTAGATACCTTCCATCTTGCTTGTTAAAAGCAAAGGATATTTCAGAGAATTGGAATTCATTAGTCTTCCTAACAGAGGGAGTCTATTTAGATCTAAATTGGTGGTTAGCAAATATACAGATAATTCCCCTACATTCTTATTTATCTTTTCCAGTTCCGGAGACTATAGAAACAGATGCCTCAACGTCTGGCTGGGAGGCTCTAGTCAATGGACTGGAATACAAAGGTATCTGGGATTCGAAATTGACAAAACTCAATAGAAACAAATTGAAACTCTTCACTGTTGAGTAGATTATCTCTATAATCAGATTTCCCTAAGGTACTCATAATACCCAGAAATTCTAAGACAAGACTGTAGTCTTTTATATAAACAAAACAGGAGGCAAAACATTATAATGGAGGTGCGGTGCTGGGCTGAAAGCTCTTCATTCCAAACAAAAGTTGCCAGCAGTTCAGATGCTGGCAGATGCATCCAACAAGTTATCTATTCACATTGGGAGTGTCCTTGTCTGTGCAGAATCTGTGAGTGATTTTTATCAAGTCCTTCAGAACTGTCCCTGCCTCTGGAACTAACTTTAGGCTTATCCCACCTACATGCAATAGAAACATTTGCCAAGCATTTTCAGAGTAGCCATTTGTAAAGACAATCCTAGAATTGATCCTTATATTTTTTAATTCATTCATTCATTGGACAAGTATCAATTGAATGTCTTGGAAATCAAATACACAGTGCTGCATGTTATGGAAAATATGAATATGAGTAAGAAAGTCCTTCCCTCAAGTAGCGTACACTACATTAGGGCATATTTTAACATTTTAACAAATAACTGTGTGCATTAAGAAATACACAGACTTGGCTGGGCCCAGTGGCTCATGTCTGTAACCCCAGCACAAGGTAGATGGATTACTTGAGGCCAGGAGTTCGAGACCAGCCTGGACAACATGGCGAAATCAAATCTCTAAAAACATACAAAATTAGCCCGGTATGGTGGTGTACACCTATAGTACCAGCTATTTGGGAGGCTGAGGTGGGAGGATCACCTGAGTCTGGAAGGTTGCTGTGAGCCAAGATCACACCACTGCACTCCAGCCTGGGTGATAGAGTGAGTCTCCATCTCAAAAAAGAAAGAAAGAAAGAAAGAAAGAGAGAGAGAGAGAGAGAGAGAGAGACAGACAGAAAGAAAGAAAAGAAAGAAAAAAAGAAAGAAAGAAAGAAAGAAAGAAAGAAAGAAAGAAAGAAAGAAAGAAAGAAAGAAAGAAAGAAAGAAAAAAAGAAAAGAAAAGAAAATCCACACAGACTTAGTGGATTTAAAGGAAATGCTCTCACCTTAGAGAAATGAGGAAAATTGATTTTGAGAGCTGAGATTTGAAGGACTACAGTATTTTGCAGATGGAGAATGAAGAGAAAGACTTTTGGTAGGGGAAATAGCAGAATGAATGACTTACAGGCAGGAAACAACCAGGGGTCCAGGTTCACTGTTGTACTGAGAACTTGGAGAAAATAACATAAGATGGTAGACAGGGATAAAACTAGAGGGGTAGAATATAAATTGTTTTCAGATTTCTGTAAGAAAATTTGCCATATTCAATATGATGCCATGTCTAACATAGTCTAACAACAAACAACTCTGGTGGGGAAATCCCGCATCTTTAAAAAGATAACGGTGTTCTCCTTACCTACCATAAGGAGTCTGATTTTACTTTCTTTTGTCAGGGTAGGAAGAAAGAGAAAAGTATTTTCAATTTGATATACTTGTTCCAAGGGAAAATATTAATATAAATACTTTACACCTTTTCCATTTATCTCCAAATAAACCTCTAAAGGAAAGCCTGATCAATTTTCTTTTTTTCTGAGACAGAGTCTCACTCTGTCACCAAGCTGGAGTGCAGTGGAGCGATCTCAGCTTACTGCAATCTCTGCCTCCTAGGTTCAAGCAATTCTCCTGCCTCATCCTCCCGAGTATCTGGAACTACAGGTGCCTGCCACCATGCCCGGCCAGCAATTTTCTTTATCTTAATAAATATGAAGAGGCCGGGCACAGCGGCTTACACTTGTAATCCTAGCACTTTGTGAGGCCGAGGCAGGCAAATCACAAGGTCAGGAGTTCAAGACCAGCCTGGCCAATATGGTGAAACCCTGTCTCTACTAAAAGTACAAAAATTAGCCAGGTGTGGTGGCAGGCACCTGTAATCCCAGCTACTTGGGAGGCTGAGGCAGGAGAATCACTTGAACCTGGGAGGCAGAGGTTGCAGTGAGGCGAGATCGTGCCACTGCACTCCACCCTGGGCAACAGAGTGAGGCTCTGTCTCAAAAAAAATAAAAAATAATAAATAATAAAAAACACGAAGTCAGAAAGGAAAAAGATGAACTGAACGTGATGGTTCAAGCCTGTAATTCCACTACTTTGGGAGGCTGAGGCGGGTGGATCACTTGAAGTCAGGAGTTGAAGACCAGCCTGGCCAGCGTGGTGAAACCCCATCTGTACTAAAAATACAAAAATTAGCCAGGTGTGGTGGTGGGCACCTGTAATCCCAGCTACTTGGGAGGCTGAGGCAGGAAAATCGCTTGAACCCAGGAAGCAGAGTTTGCAGTGAGCCGAGATCACACCACTGCACTCCAGCCTGGCGACAGAGCAAGATTCTGTCTCAAAAAAAAACAACAACAACAACAACAAAAAAAAAACTTGAAGAAGTTTTCTATTCAAGCTGTTTAAGACTAGGCTTTTTAGTAAGAGGTATTTCCTGGTATTTAATTAAACAATATTTTCTAAGATCTTAGGGCTAGCACTCTTACTTAATAGGATAATTGGGAAAATATGGCCACACACAATAGCTCATGCCTGTAATCCCAGCACTTTGGGATGCCAAGGCAGGTGGATCACTCGATGTCAGGAGTTTGAGACCAGCCTGGCCAACATAGTGAAACACTGTCTCTACTAAAAATACAAGTTAGCTGTACATGGTGGTAGGTGCCTGTAATCCTAGCTACTCGGGAGACTGAGGCAGGAGAATCGCTTGAACCCAGGAGGCAGAGGTTGTGGTGAGCCAAGATCACGCCGTTGTACTCCAACCTGGGCAACAAGAGTGAAACTCCATCTCAAAAAAAGTAAAAATAAAAACAAAAATAAAATAATAATAAAAAGGAATTTTGGGGAGTACCATTTAAATATTCCTATTTACAATGAAACAATTAATTGGGGGTTTATCTAAGTTAGGGAAAAATGACACCAAAGTAACCTGTATCAGTAAAAAGGAAAAAAATTTAAACTTTGTACTCTTTTTGTTTTTTTTTTTTTTGGAATGGAGTTTTGTTCTTGTTGCCTAGGCTGGAGTGCAATGGTGCGATGTCAGCTCATTGCTACCTCCACCTCCCAGGTTCAAGCAATTCTCCTGCCTCAGCCTCCTGAGTAGCTGGGATTACAGGCGTGCACCACCACACCCACACAAGATAATTTTGTATTTTTCTAGTAGAGAAGGGGTTTCTCCATGTTGAGGCTGGTCTCGAACTCCTGACCTCAGGTGATCCACCCGCCTCGGCCTCCCAAAGTGGTGGGATTACAGACGTGAGCCACCACGCCAGGCCTAGACCTTGTACTCTTAAGTTTCACATTTATTTTTTCATTGATTTAAATGCCTAATTCTCAGTCAAAAAAAAAAATCAAAGATTCTGATTCACTGCTAGCACTAAGATAGTAACATAGAAAAACATCTCTATTAACATAAATTGAAAATGAATCATTAAATTATTGCAACAGATTACCTTAAAATAATAACATCATTTTGTGGGTATATTTTGTATGTAAATGTAAAATTGAAGATAAAAGTAGCACAAAAGAAGTGGGAGCAGATACATGGAATTTTACTGTTGTAAATTTCATACATTTTATGTGAAGTGTCAAAATACTAATTCTAAGTACACTGCAATAAGTTAATGATGAATATGGAAATTCCTAAGGCAAAGTCTAAAAAAAATACAAAGATGGATCGCTAAAAAGCTAATAGAGGAACTATAATCCAATATTTTAAATATTTTAAATATTTTATTATTTTTAATATTTATTAAAAATTTAAAAATTATGGAAAATAAAGTAGGATATAAGGAATAGAACAAAAAACAGATGAGACAACTAGAAAACAAATAGCAAGATGGTATTGGCAAATGAGCTAAACATTTCCACTAAAATGCATAGATTGGCTGGTCACAGTGGTTCATGCCTGTAATCCCAACACTTTCGGAGGCCAAGACAGGCAGATCACTTGAGGTCAACAGTTCAAGACCAGCCTGGTCAACATGGTGAAACCCCATCTCTACTAAAAATATAAAAATTAGCCAGATGTGGTGGTGAGCACCTGTAATTCTAGCTGCTTGGGAGGCTGAGGCAGGAGAATCACTTGAACCCCGGAGGCAGAGGTTGCAGTGAGCTGAGATCATGCCACTGCACTCCAGCCTGGGGGACAGAGTGAGACTCCATATTGGAAGAAAAAAAAAAACAAATGCATAGATTGTCAGACTGGTAAAAAAAAAAAAAAAAAAAAGCCCTAACCTGGAATAATATTCAGCAACAAAAAGAAATGAACTATTGGTGTTCACAACAACACAGATGGACCACAAGGGAATTATGCTAAAGGAAAAAAGCCAGTCTCAAAGGTAATATATTGTATGATTCCATTTATATAATATTCTTGAAGTAGCCTAAACATGGAGAGAAGATTAGTGGTTGCCAGGGGTTAGGAGTCAGCAGACAGAAAGGACTGTGGCTGTAAAGGAATAGCACCTGGGGGCCCTGTGGTGATGATCCAATTATGTACTTTGATTGTGGTGCTGATTATAAAAAGCTACACATGTAATAAAATTACATAGAACTACACGCACACACACACACACAAGTACAGGTAAACTGGAGAAATCAGAATAAGCTCTATAGAGTGTACCTGTGTTAATTTTCTAGTACTGACACTGTACTATATATATGTAAGATGTTAACAGTAGGAGAGATTGGGTGAAGTGTACACAGGGCCTGCCTATATATTTCTTTTCAGCATGTACCTAACTATATATTGTCTACAAGAAATGACTTCAAATACAAAGGACATCAAATGACACAAATAGATTGAAAATAAAAGGATGGCCAAGAATATGCCATGTGGGAAGTCAGCATAAGAAAAACTTCATAAAAGGGAATATTATTAGAGATGAAGTGAAGTGTTTCATAACAGTAAAAGAATCTGTTCATTAAGAAGACATATAGGCTGGGCACAGTGGCTCACGCCTGTAATACCAGCACTTGGGGAGGCCATGGCTGGCAGACTGCTTAAGCTCAGGAGTTAGAGACCAAGGTGGGCAACATGGCAAAACCCTCTCTCTACCAAAAATACAAAAACCAGCTGGGTGTGGTGGCATGTGCTTGTAGTCCCAGCTACTCGGGAGCCTGAGGCAGGAGAATTGTCTGAACCCAGGAGGTTGAGGCTGCAGTGAGACACAGTCATGCCACTGCACTCCAGCCTGGATGACAGAGTAAAATATTGTCTCAAAAAAAAAAAAAAAACCATATACATACATATATATATATATATGTCTAAATGTGTATGCACCTAGGCCGGGCGCGGTGGCTCAAGCCTGTAATCCCAGCACTTTGGGAGGCCGAGACGGGCGGATCACGAGGTCGGGAGATTGAGACCATCCTGGCTAACACGGTGAAACCCCGTCTCTACTAAAAAAAAAATACAAAAAACTAGCCGGGCGAGGTGGCGGGCGCCTGTAGTCCCAGCTACTCGGGAGGCTGAGGCAGGAGAATGGCGTGAACCCGGGAGGCGGAGCTTGCAGTGAGCTGAGATCCGGCCACTGCACTCCAGCCTGGGCGACAGAGCGAGACTCTGTCTCAAAAAAAAATAAAAATAAAAATAAAAAAATAAAATAAAATAAAATAAATAAATAAATGTGTATGCACCTAATAACATAGCTTCAAAATACATGAAGCAAAAGTTGACAGAACCAAAGAGAGAAATAGACAAACTACAATTGTAACTGGAGATTTTAACATCCCACTCCATGAAATTAATAAAACAACTAGAGGAAAAAAAATAGATTTCGGCCAAGTGCAGTGGCTCACACCTGTAATCCCACCACTTTGGGAGGCCAAGGTGGGCAGATCACCTGAGGTCAGGAGTTCAAGACCAGCCTGGCCAACATGGTGAAACCCCGTCTCTACTAAAAGTACAAAAATTAGCTGGGTGTGGTGGCAGGCACCTATAATCCCAGCTACTAGGGAGGCTGAGGCAGGAGAATCACTTGAACCTGGGAGGCAGAGTTTGCAGCGAGCTGAGATCCTGCCTCTGCACTCCAGCCTGGGGGACAAGAATGAGACTTCATCTCAAAAAACAAAAAAGTATTTCAACACCACTATCAACCACATTTATTGAATTAATATTTATAGAGCAGTATAACATTCTGTTCAACATTGTACTGGAGGTCCTCATCAGGGTAACAAGACACTAGAAGAAAACAAAGGTATAAAGATTGGAAAGAAAGAAGTAAAACTGCTTTTCCTCACAGACAACATGATTTTCTACACAGAAAATCTGAAAGAATCTTCCAAAAAAAAAAGGCTCTTAAACGAAAAAGAGATGTCAGGGTCACAGAATCCCAAACCAATATATAGAAATCAACTGTGTTTTTGTATGCTAGCAACAAACAACTAGATTCGAATTTAAAATACCATTTATAATAACAAATACTGTGAAATACTTAGGAATAAATTTAACCAAATGTATGCAAAACACTAAAAATGATGAAACATTAATAAAAGAAGTTAAAGAACTAAACAGAGAGATACACTGCATGTATGGACTGGATAACTCAATATTGTTAAGATGTCAATTCTCCTCAAATTTATCTATAGATTCAATGCAGTACCAATCAAAATTCCAGAAGTTTTTAAAAATAGACATTGATGAGTCAATTCTAAAGTTTATGTAGAAATGCAAACAACCTAGAAAAGTTAAAACAATTTTTAAAAAGAAGAACAAGATTAGAAGTTCACATTATCTTATTTCAAGACTTCCACAATGCTACAGTAATCAAAACAGTGTGGTATGGTAGAAAGACAAACATCCACATTAGTTGAATAGAAGAGTCTAGAAATAAGCTCAGAGTATATAAATAACTCTTGTAACCTGATAATAAAATAATAACCCAACTTTACAAATAATAAAAGATTTGAGCAGACATATTACCGAAGATATACAGTTGGCAATTGGCAAATAAGCACGTGAAAAAATGTTCAACATGTTCAAATGTTAGGGAAATAAAAATTAAAAACTACATTGAGATACTACTGCAAACCTACTACAACGGTTAAAATTTTAAAGATTGGGCCCTGCGCCGTTGCTCATGCCTGTAATCCCACCACTTCAGAAGCCCAAGGCAGGTAGATCACCTGAGATCAGGAGTTCAAGACCAGCCTGACAAACCTGGCGAAACCGTCTCTACTAAAAGTACCAAAATTAGCTGGGCATGGTGGTGAGCGCCTGTAATCCCAGCTACTCAGGAGGCTGAGGCAGGGGAACCACTTGAACCCAGGAGGCAGAGGTTACAGTGAGCCAAGATCACACCACTGCACTCCAGCCTGGGTGACAAGAGCAGGACTCTGTCTAAAGAAAACAAAAAATTATAGATTGACCATGTCAAAGAGTAATGATTATGTGAAGAAACTGAAGCTCTCACACATTGTGAGTGACATGCAAAATGATAACAGCCACTTTGGAAAACAGTTGGACAGTTTCTTACAAAATTAGACAGACCCATCATACAAGTAACCAATACTATACCTAAGCATGTATCCAAGAGAAAGAAAAACATATGCAAATGTTTATAGTGGCCTTATTCATAATTGCCCCCAAATGGAAACAATTCATGTGTCCAACAACTGGTAAACAGATAAATTGTAGTGCATCTGTACAATAAAATACTACTACTGAGTTATGCAATGATATGGATAAATCTCAAAGGCATTACGCTAAGTGAAAGAAGTCATGCACAAAAGGTAAAATAACATATAATTCCATTTATATAATATTCTGTATAAGCCAAAACTAGAGGGGAAAAAAAGTCAGATTACTGGATCCCAGAGATTCTGTCTGTCTCTTGCCTCTGTCTCAAAAACACAAAGAAAGTAAGTAGAAGAAAAGAAATATGTAAAGCTATCTAAAGAGCATGGGAGGTTGAGGCTGCAGTGAGCCGTGATCATGCCACTGCACTCCAGCCTAAGTAACAGAGTGAGACCCTGTCTCAAAGCAAAATAAAACAAAACAAACACACACAAAAAATGACAAAGCCCAAAGTTGGCTCTTTGAAAAAAATGAAATTAGTAAAACTATGACAAGATGAGTCAAGGGAAAATATGAGAAAACACAAATTACCAATATGAGACACAAAAGCCATATCACTAGAGATCCTATGGGCATGAAAATAATAGAAAAAAAATGAACAACTAAGTCAATAAATTTGACGAACTGGATGAAAGAGACAAATTCCTTAAAAATACAAATTAACAAAATTGACACAAGAAAAAATTGAATATGTGTAAATAAAGTTGAATTTGCATTTGACTACCTTCCCACAAAGAAAGCTCCAGACCCCTATAATTTTACTCATAAATTCTATCAGACATTAAGGAAGAAAAAATATTCACATTACACAACGCCTTCAGAAAACTGAGAAGGAAACAATTCTCAACAATTCTGTTTTAGAAGGCCAACATAATCCTGATACCAAAACCAGATGAGAAGACTAGAGTCTAATGCCCCTCATCAACAAACATATAATATATGGTGAGCCGAGATTGCGTCATTGCACTCTAGCCTGGGTGACAGAGAGAGATGTTGTCTAAAAATAAAAAATTAAAAAAAAAAAAAAAAAAAAGGCCAAGCATGGTGGCTCACACCTGTAATCCCAGCACTTTGGAAGGCTGAGGTGGGCGGATCACCTGAGGTCAGGAGTTGGAGACCAGCCTGGTCAACATGGTGAAACTCCGTCTCTACTAAAAATACAAAAAAAAAAAAAAAATTAGCTGGGCATGGTGGCAGGCACCTGTAATTCCAGCTACTTGGGAGGCTGAGGCAGCACAATCGCTTGAACCCGGGAGGTGGAGGTTGCAGTGAGCCGAGATTGTGCCATTGCCCTCCAGCCTGGGGGACAAGAGTGAGACTTTGTCTCAAAAAAAAAAAAAAAAAAAAAGAAAGAAATTTTGGGGACACATTCGAACCATAACAAACATCAGCAAATTTGAAAATTTCTATTCATTGTAAGACCCATTAAGAAAGTGAATAGCCAAGACACAGACTGGGAATAAACATTTATTATATAATATATGTATGTATTAGGTAATTATTATATGTTATTATAATAATGATATAACTACATGTTATATAATAATATAGGAGGTAATATGTATAATACAATACATATCTAACAAAAGACTTGTGCCCAGAATGTATAAATAGCTCCTATAAATCTATAATAATATTAGAAAAACAAAAAAACCAGTGACCCAATTTTAAAAATAACAGAAGGCTTAAATGGGCACTTCACAAAGAAAGATCTATAAGTGGCCGGGCGCGGTGGCTCACGCCTGTAATCCCAGCACTTTGGGAGGCCGAGGCGGGCGGATCACAAGGTCAGGAGATCGAGACCACGGTGAAACCCCGTCTCTACTAAAAATACAAAAAATTAGCCAGGCGCGGTGGCGGGCGCCTGTAGTCCCAGCTACTCAGGAGGCTGAGGCAGGAGAATGGCGTAAACCCAGGAGGCGGAGCTTGCAGTGAGCCGAGATCGCGCCACTGCACTCCAGCCTGGGCGACAGAGCGAGACTCCGTCTCAAAAAAAAAAAAAAAAAAAAAAAAAAAAAAAAGAAAGATCTATAAGTAGTCAATAAACACATGAAAAAGAGCTCAAAATCATTAGTCATTAGGGAAATTTTAATAAAACCTCAATGAAATTCTAGTCATTTACCAGAATGACTAAAATTAAAAAGACGGGTAACACTAAATGTTGGTGGGTATGTGTAGCAATAGGAACTCTCATAGCTTACTGGTGGAAGTGTAAATTGCACAACCACTTTGCAAATCAGTATGGCAGTTTCTCACTAAGTGTACACCATCCTGTGACCCAGTCATAGAACTTCTAGGTTTTACTTAAAAGAAATAGAAACATATACACAAAAAGACTCGTGCAAGAAAATTCTTAGCAGCTTTATTCATACTATCCTAAAATTAGAAACAACCCAAATGCCTGTCAACAGGAGAATGGATAAACAAATCATGATATAGCCATAACTGAATACTACTTATTAAGAAAAAGGAATAAACTACTGATACACACAACAGCACAAGTGAACCTCAAAATGCCGAGTGAAAAAGTACGCCGAGTGTAAAAGCCAGACACAATCAAATACCCACAATAAAATTTCATTCACATGGAGTTCTACAACCGGCAAAACTAATTACTGCTGAAAGAAATAATCAGAAGAGTATTGTCTCTGTTGGTGAAGAGGATGGGGATGGACTAGAAAGGGAATAAGGGACCTTTTTGGGTATCTTGGATATCTTGATAGAGATATGGGTTATATGGCCAGGCACAGTGGCTCATGCCTGTAATCTCAGCACTTTTGGGAGGCTGAGGTGGCTGGATCACTTGAGGTCGGGAGTTCAACACCAGACTGGCCAACATGGTGGAACCCTGTCTCTACTAAAAAATATAAAAATGAGCTGGGTGTGGTGGCAGGTACCTGTAATCCCAGCTACTCGGGAGGATGAGGCAGGAGAATGGCTTGATCCCGGGAGGTAGAGGTTGCAGTGAGCCAAGATGGCGCCACTGCACTCCAGCCTGGGCAACAGAGTGAGACTCCATCTCAAAAAATAAATAAATAGCTGGGCATGGTGGTTCACACCTGTAATCCCAGCACTTTGGGAGGCCGAGGCGGGCAGATCATTTGAGGTCAGGAGTTCGAGACTAGTCTGACCAACATGGTGAAATGCCATCTCTACTAAAAATACAAAATTAGTTGGGCGTGGTGGTGCATGCTTGTAATTCCAGCTACTCAGGAGGCTGAGGCAGGAGAATCCCTGGAACCCGGGAGGCAGAGGTTGCAGTGAGCTGAGATCGTGCCACTGCACTCCAGCCTGGGTGACAGAGCCAGACTCTGTCTCAAAATAAATAAATAAATAAATAAATAAATAAATGTATGTTATATGGGTATATGTAATTAGTAACACTCGTCAGCTTGTACACTTAAGATCTGTGTATTTCCATGTATGTATATTTTACCTCAATTAGAAAACAATTTTTGAGAAGTAAATGGAAAAACAATGATTAAATTACTTTAACAAAACAAGCTCAGTAAAGTCTGTTTTTAAGAGAAATCATTGGGCGCGGTGGCTCATGCCTGTAATTCCAGCACTTTGGGAGGCCAAGGTAGGAGGATCACTTGAGGTCAGGAGTTCGAAACCAGCCTGACCAACAGGTGAAACCCCATCTCTACTAAAAATACAAAAATTAGCCAGGTGTGGTGGCACATGCCTGTAATCCCAGCTACTAGGGAGGCTAAGGCAGGAGAATTGCTTGAACCTGGGAGGCGAAGGTTGCAGTGAGCTGAGATTGTGCCATTGGACTCCAGCCTGGGCAACAAAGAGAGAATCCGTCTCAAAAAAAAAAAAAAAAAAAAAAAAGGTAGAGAGAAATTAAAATGACTCTGGAACCAATTGAAATCAAAGACTTTGTAATTAGAAAAAAGGAGGAAGAGGAAGAGGTGGTAACCATCAGGACCATCACTTGCTGATGGCTTCCTAAGAACTCTGCCAACTACTTTACAGGATTCATTTCATTCCCACAGCCTATCTTTCAGATATAGGAGAAAAAGGATGCTTTAATAAACAAATTCTCCCCAACATCCTTAGCAAACGCTTTAGATGCAAAAGCCCCCTTATAAACTCAAGATAACAAGGCATTTTTTCTCTCTTTTAAATTTCAAGCAATAAGTAGTGAATCTCCTCTTAAATCTGTTATTATCATTAACAAATGTGAACCACAGGATAAAATACCTATTACTATTTTTGGTTTCAGCAATATTCATACAATATGTACTGTGATCTATGACATATATATATATATATAATTTTTTTTTTTTTTTTTTTTTTTTTTTTGGAGACAAGGTCTGGCTCTGCCACCTAGGCTGCAGTGCAGTGGCATGATCATGGCTCACTGCTGCCTCAACCTCCCAAGCTCAAGCTATCTTCCCTCTTAAGCCTCTTGAGTAGCTGGGACTACAGATATGCACCACCACGCCTGGCCAGTTTGCGTATTTTATGTACAGACAGGGTTTCACCATGCTGCCTAGCCTGGTCTCCAACTCGTGTGCTCAAGTGATCTGCCTACCTTGGCCTCCCAATGTGCTAGGATTACAGGCATGAGCCACCACACCCAGTTTCACAATTCTTAAAACATCTTAATTCCATGATCTAGACGATTTGCCCTTCACAGTGTCTACTGGGGGCTAGAAAGCATGATCTGCCTAATGAATATTTTACCTAACTGCTAAAATGAATCTAGCACAACTTCCCTGCCAGTTCAACTACAGTCTCGAGAATATAACCTCTCCTAGGCTCCTGCATGAACTGCAGACTGTTTTAAAAGACGTTAACAAGAATAGGAAGGGGCAAGATGGTCCTTACCACATCCAATATAGCATGGACAAACAGGTCCAG